>NC_088389.1:114436666-114763333 GCF_037993035.2 Macaca fascicularis
CCCATTATTATAGACAGGCTTGTAAAACTGTTGGAAGATTATGTTCAAGGTGCCTCAACAGCAAGGCACGCAGTAGAATAAGCAGGAAGTCAAGAACGGGGGAGCCCAAAATCTAGGGAGCAAGGTTTCCTTAAAGCAACAGCCTTAAATCTCTGTATTGATTATATTTTTCCCCATTTGCCAGTGACATCCATTTTCAGCAACATCAAATCTAGCTGCAAGGTGACTGCTCAAACAATGCATATGCTTTCTGTCACCTAGAACTTTGTCATTACTTTTAAACACTTGAAATTAGAAAGTCCAATTGAATCTGAAATCCTGTCATTCACTGATTTATTCATTTGTTTATTTTTGAGACAGGGTCTCGCTCTGTCACCCAGGCTGGAGTGCAGCAGCCTGATTATGGCTCACTGCAGCCTTGACTTCCTGGGCTGAAATGATTCTCCCACATCAGCCTCCTGAGTAGCTAGGACTACAGGTGTGTGCCACCATGCCTGGCTAATTTTTTCTACTTTTTATAGAGATGGGGATCTTCCTATGTTGCCTAAGCTGGTCTCAAACTCCTGGGCTCAAGTGATCCTACTGCCTTGGCCTCACAAAGTGCTGGGACATGAGACATGAGCCACCGCAACTGCCCCAAATCCTTTCATATTTATCACAAGAAATTTTCTATTACATTTTTGATGAAAAGAGCTGTTAGATCATTTAAAAATAATTCCAATTGTTGCAAATTACTGAATGCTTAGATAAAAATTGCTTGTTTTTATTACCTCCTCATACAAATGAAGTTTTAATGGACACTCAATCCTAAGAAATCATTATTTAAAAGTCTAGATCAGGAACTGAATATTTTCATTGGTGGATAAACTGATTTTAAAAATGAAAAGTTAATGTTCACAGAAGCAAGTACAATTATCTCATTAGAAACCCTGAAAAGAGTCTGAAGTTTTATAGAAATTCAACATTTAGTATCTTTCCTATTAATTTATATTGTTTTACTTATCCTAATCATATACTATAACAAAAACGTTTTTCACATTTTTTTCCATCTAGTTCAATACAGACACCTTTAAATCTCTTTCCAGTTTTGGGAGAATGAGATGCCTCTGGTTCTTTGTGTCAGTAATGCAAAAAGCAAATGGCAGGGAGCACCAGCACAAGACCACTGACCTGGAGCCAGAATGCCCATCACACCCAACCTGCTACTTACTGTAAGTCCTTGAGCAACCTACTTGATCTCTCTGAGTTGTTGTAAAGACTGAAGAAGTTAATATATGTAAAGTACTTAGAACAGTAGCCAGAAGCACTCAATATAGTCATGCATCACTTAATGATGGGGATACGTTGTGAGAAATGCATCATTAGGTGATTTCATCACCGTGTGAGTATCACACAGTGTACTTACACAAACCTAACTGGTACAGCCTACTATCCACCTAGGCTAGATGGTATGGCCTATTGCTCCTAAGCTACAAATCTGTATAGCATGTGACTGTATCAGAGGCAACTGTAACACAATGGTAAGTATTTGTGTATCTAAAGAAAAAGTACAATAAAAATACTGCTTTGTATGTCCATCATTGACCAAAACAAAACATAGTTAATGCAGCACATGACTATATATGCATTTACGGGTGTTACTATTATTATTAGACTGAAATGTGCCATGAGACACTATGAGACATAGGAGAATTGGTACAAACTATTTAAAAATTTGACTAAGCATGCCTGACTCCACTGCAAAGTGTTTTGAAACTTAAACAACATGTGGCCCCTATACAAGCTAAGGCTTTAATCTTTGAAATGAAAGAAAAATGTTTTTAGGCATTGAGTAGTAGGTGAGTGGTCAGCCAGTGAAAAGAGTTAAAGACCTAAAGATTACACATAACATACTACAGAAGGAAAACACCTATCTACCAGAAACCCAAGAGTCACATTTGAGACTATATCTTAAATAGTGGGCATATAATAGATACTAAATGTTTCTTGAATGAATGAAAAGTAACAAAAGAAAGACAAAGCAAAAAGAAAGTATTATGACAAATACTGTTAATCAAGAAAAAAACCAATGACAAACACTCAAAAGACAAAATTATTTTTCTGGTAAAGCAGCTACCTATGCTACGTCACATCAGCAACTTACGTGTTAACATGTCTCAACTTCCGAAAGGGTAAAATGGAAAGGGGGAAATGCTCCTTTAATGATCCCTTGTTTGATCAGGGTAAGGTGCAAAAAAAAGAGTAAGATAGTGGCAGCCACTTGCCATTATATTATACTTTACCTAACAGTAAATATTAAAGACAAAAAATAATACTACTTAATCTGCAGCTAAGGGGATAGGAGATGAAACAACTGGAAGGGCTCAATCATCTGTGCTATGTTATACTTAAAAAAAAAATAGCCAACGTATCAACACATCATCTACCTCAACAGCCTTGACAGAAATCTACATACTATGTCAAAAGGTATGCTGAGCAGTACTTCAGAAGTGGAAGAGAAGGAAATGTAATTTTAAATGAAAGAAGGGACTAAAACTTAATATGAAAATAATCCCCAATTTCTAAATATGTCTATTATTTATACACATACCAAAAGAAGAAATACATGGGATTACTCACTAATTTTCCTTTCTATAGTTTTTACTATTTCCCCAAATGTTCTATAATGACTATATATATACACACACACACACACACATATATATATATATATATTTTTTTTTTTTTTAACTGAGACAGGGTCTTACTCCCACACCAAGGCTGGAACAGTGGTGTGATCATGGCTCACAGCAGCCTCGACTTCCTGGTCTCAGGTGATTCTCCCACCTCTGCCTCCCGAGTAGCTGAGACTACAAGCATGTGACACCATGCCTAGCTAATTTTTTGCAGAGTCAGGGTTTTGCCATGTTGCCCAGACTGGTCTTGAACTCCTAGGCTCAAGCAATCTCCCTACCTCAGCTTCCCAAAGTGCTGGGATTACAGGAATGAGCCACCATGCCCAGCTCTACAATGATCGTATTACTTCCAAAAAAAAAAAAAAAAAACCCAGAAAGAACAAATGGTTATCTATACACAAGTTGAAAAAGTTAAGCATAATGTAATCAATACAATATTGATTTTTTTTGCCCTGTGTCAAAATTTAGAAAGGGCAACTACAGGTCAGAATTGACAATGAGACGCCTTTGGCCATTCATATCAGTGATGCAGAAGTCAAATGACAGACAGCAACTATCGAAGACTAATACGTTGCATACTTTTAAGAGAACATTACTCTCATTAACTAATTTTTCAGAATTTTCAAAAAGATAGTCATGTTATGCAATCCAGGAATTCCTCTGTAACTTTTTTTTTAACCTTGATGAGAAAGAAATAAATAGGGAGACTATGAAAACATTAGGCTTTTAAAAGATACTGTATTTCAGGTCATGGCTAGGTAACGTTAGTATTCCTTCAGTCTTGTGTCCTAAACTTCTGCATCTCCACATACAGCCACATCTAAGAGATGTTAGAATAAACAGATTCAAACACAGCTCTTCTCCCTCCCTCTCTATACTTCTTCAAATACATTTGGTCTTTAAAAGTTTGACGCTTCTATGCTCAGTCATTTATATACACATAATAATTAAGGCATACAATGCAAATGAAAATACACTGGACTGCCAATTAAGTTACATACATTAGTCTATGAATATGGTGGCTAATACTGTATATTAAACATTTGCATATTATTAAAATACTACACAAATCAGGTTTTTGGTGCAGAACTCTAATGATTATTTTATTTATATATTTCCCCTCTTCCCTTGGAGCTCCTTTTAAAAACAATTTCAGGGATATCTGGGCTCAGTGGTGCACACCTGTAATTTCAGCAACTTGGGAGACTGAGGCAGGAGATCACTTAAGTTCAGGAGTTTGGGACAGCCCAGGCAACATAGCAAAACCCTATCTCATAAAATAAATGATAAAACTAATTTCAAGGATAATGTATAGTTGAAGGAAGACAAAATAAATTTACAAGATAATTTTAAAAACAGAAACGCTTCAGGGCAAAATGTGAAATAAACACACATTCTCAATATGCAGGCAGTTCACCATTTATAAATATATATTCTATCTTCCACAATGTAAAGACTACCACTACTAAAAACTATTAATTTATACTTAAGATGGCAGCAGGCCAGGCGTGGTGGTTCATGCCTGTAATCCTGGTACTCTAGAAGGGCTGAGGTGGGCAGACTGCTTGAGCCCAGGAGTTCAAGATCAGTCAGGGAAACATGGCAAAACTCCTTCTCTACAAAATGTACAACAGTTAGCAGGCATAGCAGTGCATGACTGTGGTCCCAGGTACTTGGGAGGCTAAGGTGGGAGGATCACCTGAGCCTAGGGGTCGAGGCTGTAGTGAGCAGTGATTGTGCCACTGCACTACAGCTTGGGTGACAACCTGAGACCCTTTGTCAAAAAAGAAAAAAAAAAAAAAAAAGATGACAGCAATGTCAAAAGTATAACAAAGTCTCTATTTTACAAATACTTCATACCCAAAAAGCCAATTATTTGACTTATTAAATGTAACAGCATGTTAGCGCTTTCTACGGCAACCCCCCTCTTTCTTCAGATTTTGCATGTACTCCAAGAAAAAACAACTTGAAATTTCTTGAACACACAATTAGTTTACTTGTTCATATCTTTAACTATGCTGTTCTCTTTTGTCTACGATGCCATCTATCTCTTAAACGAAAAACTTCCATTTATTCCTCAAAATCATGCTCAGGTGCTAGCATATCTATGAAGCGTTCTCTGACCTGTTCTAGAAGTCAAACATTCCGCCTCTGTAATATTTCCATATTTTAAACTTACTATTATTGAATGGACTCCAAAAAATTATCTCTTTATTGTTGTGCCTAGTCCCTAAAATCCTGGTTTCAAGATCCTGAAAGGCAAAGAGTTTCTATCCCTTACAAACACCACAGGACCTGACACACAGAAGACACATTTATTGAACTTAGTGTTTTCTTCATGTTTACATTCTTCAAGTACACAGCTATCTATGCAGTGAAAGATGTGCCCTACAAGTAGAAAAAGAAAAACATGAAGTACACAATAGACAATCCTCAAGTCCCATAATGCAGATGTGCATGAGCAATTATTAGCAGTTCAAAGTTGTTTCATTATGGTAAGTGCCATTCTAACTAATCACCACAACCAATTTTGTCTAGGAAGCATATCCTGGTTTTAAAGTGTTGATTTAAGCCAGGTGGGCTTGGTGGCTCACGCGTGTAATCCCAGCACTTTGGGAGGCCAAGGTGGGTGGATCACGAGGTCAAGAGATCGAGACCATCCTGGCCAACGCAATGAAACCCCATCTCTACTAAAAATACAAAAACTAGCTGGGCGTGGTGGTGCGTGCCTGTAGTCCGAGCTACTTGGGAGGCTGAGGCAGGAGAATCGCTTGAACCTGGGAGGCAGAGGTTGCAGTGAGCTGAGATTGCGCCACTGTACTCCAGCCTGGCAACAGAGCGACAGACTGTCTCAAAAAAACAAAAAACAAAAGTGTTAATTTAAAAGAATTAGGATGCATTGGTTGCTTAAGTAAACTGCTTCTAAAAATGAATAGCCTAAGCTACAAGCAAGAGAATTTCTTTTTTTTTTTTTCCTCTTTCCGTATACATTGGGTCTCACTATGTTGCCCAGGCTGATCTCGAACTCAAGTAATCCTCCAGCCTCGGCCTTCCATAGTGCTGGGATTACAGGCATGCACCACCACGCCGACCTAAGCAGAAGAATTCCTAAGTAGCTGGTAGTCTTGGCCTCTATCAAGGTTTGGAGGCACACTGCCATTATGACCTTATCCCTCTCCACTATGACCTCACTAGAATCAAGACAGACAGCAGCAGCCATATCTCAGTCCAGAAGACCACAATTAGGGAACTTCAGCACACACACACACACACACACACACATTATATATATAAACTCCTTAAGAACCACAAAATATATCACTTTTTATAAGATGAATGATAGCCATCTTATATTAACACTACCAATTAGCCTGACCAAAAAGGTATCAATGTAGATGCCAATTAGTGTGGCCTCACTGAAACATAACTTAGATCTAAATTAACTGAGCGTAATACGAAATAGTATAACTTAGATCTAAATTAACTGAGCGTAATATGAAATGGCACCAAGTATCACTGATTTAACACCTGGTGAAATAAAAAATTGTGTTATTTCATGTTCTGTTCTTCAAATAACCAGACAGTATCTTTCACTTTGGCTTCTTAAAAATTAGGGTTCACAGGCCGGGTGTGGTGGCTCACACTTGTAATCCCAGCACTTTGGGAGGCCCAGGTGGGCGGATCACGAGGTCAGGAGTTCGAGACCAGCCTGGCCAGCAAGGCGAAATCCTGTCTCTACTACACACACACACACACAAACAATTAGCCGGGCGTCTGTAATCCCAGCTACTCAGGAGGCTGAGGCAGGAGAGTTGCTTGAACCTGGAAGGCAGAAGGTGCTGTGAGCCGAGATAGCGCCATTGCACTCCAGCCTGGGCAACAAGAACAAAACTCCGCCTCAGGGAGGAAAAAAAAGGGTTCACAATCAGCAAATGTGAAGTGCATACTAAAACTCTGCTCCAAACACACTGTAAATAAAGTAAACCCAATGGGTATGCCCCAAACTCCATTTTTTCCTCATAGTTAAGTACTGCCATCCCTCTCCAATCTGCAGTTCCCACTTTCTGCACGCCAAGAAAGTTAAAAAATACAAGCAGGTACTGAGTGAGGACCTGAGGGATTCTCCCACGAGTAAAGTACATGTATTTTCATTTGCCCACAATGTTCTTTTGGTCAGCTTCTGGATTTTGCTCTTACTCCAGAATTGAAGCTACTGTAGTGTTATAAATCTGTTGAGAAAAGAAATCTAGATTTCTATGAAGATTTTTAATATTTTAATTAGCCAAAAAGCTTCTCAAATATTTTTATAACTACAAGTCACATTTATTAAATGATTCCAGTTACAATCCCAGGCACATTTACTACACAACAGACAATGCTAAATGGTGAAGACAAGTGTCTCTGGCTTTTTAGTATAAGACAGATGATCTTTCATTAGTCCTTCCAATTAAAGCATTAGCATCAACTCTGAAAAATCTGGTGAAAGAGTGAAAAAGAGGATGAAGAGAAAAGGCAATCAGACAATTTGATAAACTATTTTTGTCATTACTGTTCAATATTTATGAAGCACCCTAATGCTCGAGATCTGACAAAAATTCGGAAAGGCTGTTCCAAACAATAACAGAAGAAAATAAATCAAGTTCGTTTAGTTTTCAATAGCTGGCGGGGGAGGAGGAGGAGCACTATATTCAAAAAGTAATTCACTATACCTCATTCATGAATGAAAGCCAAATTTCACCCATAGGCTGTTAACCGATGCTCCGAAACTTATTCGCAAAGTACATAGAGAAAGAAATTGCGCTGGGCGAAACCTAACTCGGGCAGAGAAGCGGCTTCAAAACCTGAAAGGGAGAAAACGAGTCAGGTCGTTGCTCCAGAAATTTCCGAGCGCCCAGCTCCCCGGGAGGGAGCGCGGGCGCCAGCGGCGGGGAGGGGACGGTGGCACCTGTCACTCGAGCGGCCCCCGCGGGGTCTCAGGAGGCTCAGCGGCCGCCGGCCTGGGAGTCTGCTGCGAGTCCCTCTCCGCCGCCCGGAGCCTTGCGCCCAGCGTCGGGCCGCGGCCCTTTCCGCGGAGCGGCCCTCCCGTGCCCTCTGCCCAGCGGCTCCGGCCAGTGGGGCCCGTCGCCTCAGGCCGAGTCCCCGCCACCCGAGCCCCGGGGCGCCGAGGGGAGCGCTGTCGAGCCGCTGCCTACGCCTCCGGGGCGCCGAGCGGACCCCCGCGAGGCGGGCCCGCCTCCGCGTACTCACCGGGCCTCCCGGGCCGCCGGCTCGGCCCTCCTCTCCCTCCTCCCCCCGCCGCCGCCTCTCCCGCGGCTCCCCGGGCGGCCACACTGGGCGTTGAGACTGGTCTGGGTCAAGTGTCGGCAGGGCTGGGGGCAGGCTCGCGCCGGGCTGGGGTCGCGGTCGGCCCGCGGGCTGGGCACTAACGGGTCCCGGGGCGCCGGGGCGGACCGCGGCGGTGAGCGCGGCTGCAGGCTGCGGTGAGGGGCGGGGAGAGCGCGGCTGCGAGCAGGCGGGCGGGCGGAGGGTGGAGGGAAGCCCGGGCGGAGGGGGCGGCGTGAGAGCCTCGGGGCGGGGGCGGGGGCGGGGGCGGGGCCTGGCGCGTCCGCCGTGCGCGGGGGTTTGTTTATTTTCGCGGTTGGTGGCGGCGCTGGCGCTGGTTAGAGGTTCGCCGGTGACGTGCGCGCCCGAGTTGGGGGAGAGGACCAGAACCACCTGCTGGAGAAGGGGAGCTACGGGGGCCGGGCAGGGTCCAAACGCCTCACGTAGGCGGCGGCACCACGGTCTTCGGGGTCACAGGGAAGAGAAGGGCTCTCGAGCGGGTGGAAGGAGGGAGGCCTCCCGAGGGAATGAGACTCCAGGCCACTCCCCCGCAGCAAGGCAAGATCACCTGCGTCTCGGAGAGCAGTTAGAGGGCCCTGGAGTGGAAAAGGGCGGTGGGACCTGGTAGCCCGGGTTCCCTGCAACGTGGGGTTCGACCTCCAGGCAGTGAAGTAGGGATGGTCCTACAAGTCAAGATTCCAGTAGCAAGACTGCGTCAGCTCTCTGTAAGGAAAATAACTAACATTTCTCCGTTCCCTGTAGAGTTGCAGGGCGCTTTAACGTTATCTCCATCAGGTAGTAGTGGTCTACGGGCGAACTTAAGTGACTTAGCCAAAGCCTCACAGCTAATAAACGGGAGAGCCGGCACCCAGCCGTACTGGCTTCCAATTCTGTGAGCTTACCAGCGCATCACATTATCTCCATAAATCCCCCTGATTCAACTAATAGTAGACGCCCCACAGGTAAGATGCTGCAGAGTTACAGAGGGGAGTTGAAGATATCTTTGCCTTCAAATAACTAAGGAATAAAACAAAGATAAAATAGACAATAAAAGACAAACCATGATAGGTTCCATGTGAAAAGTGGTAGAGTACTGCTGGGAATCAAAGAACCGTGTATATCTGTCTTGGGGATAAAGAAAGAAAGGCAGCATGAAGGAGTAGGCATTTGGGATTGACCTTGAAGGAGACAGAGTTTTACAGCAAGAAGGGATAGCATGAGTATATATACGAAGGCGATTCAGTGAAAGTTGTGTTGGGGAAAGAGCAAAGACTCCAGGGTATGTTGAGAAGTGGCAGAGACAAAGGAGTATGGGGCCTAAGATACCAAATGGATGAATTTGTATTTAATTCAGCATTTTGAGTTTTCATGGTTTAGAAGTTTGGGGGAAGAAAAGGAGGTTTTTTTTCTTTGCAATGTTGATTTATCTGTGAGGGGAAGCAGAAATTAGAGGTGGAAAAACTGACAGTTCTACTGTAGGCCAGGTAAAAGGTAATGATGAGTCTGACCTAAAGGGACAGCCAGGGGAATTTAAAAGAGCATGGTTGAGAGATGATGTGCATGCAGAATCTATAGAATTTGGCAACTGATTGATTAATTGTGGGTGGGAAGAGAGAAATCAAAGAAAGTGGAGGTTTTGAGTTTGTAGATAATTGCAAGATTGAAAAGAGACAATTACAAACAAAGGAAAGGAGGAGCTACTTCTTGAGAGAAGATCAGTTTAGATTTGGACATTTTAAGAATTCAAAGGGTTGTCAAGACAGCCAGAGAGCCATGGACACTAATATGTTAGAAATAAAGGTTTTGTAGTATGAGAAAGAGGACCGAACTAGAAAATAGACTCATTAATAATCAGCCTAGCGGTGATATTGCTGTGAGATAAAAGAAGAAGACAACGGTCAGAATCTTGGAAAACACCCTCTTTAGAGTCTCACTCCTCAAAACGTGGTCAGTGGCCCAGCAGCACTGACATGAGGACGTTAGTTAGAAACTCAGAATCTCAGGGCCCGCCCCAGACCTGCTGAACCAGCATCTTCAACTGAACGAGAATCCGAAGAGATTTGTGCCACATCAAAAAGTTTGAGAAGCTCTGATCTAGGTGAGCGAAGCCAGCAAAGAAAGGGTGTAGAACAGAAAGTGGGAGGAGAATAGGGTAATGCAGAATCATCAGCAAGGTAAATTGGAGTTTCACAAAAGCAGGACTGAAAGGAGTGTTGATCAACAATATCCAAAACCACAGAGGTTGAAAAGCACAAGGAAAGAAGGTATGTTTGCATTTTGTGATTAGGTAGTAGGGTCTTTAAGACCACATGGTTCTCATTGAAAGCCTGGAAAGAAAGATCCCCTTTCTGGTCGAGGTTGGTCTAGGGATCCCATCTTCCTCAGTTCCCACATATATGGGACATACCGAGATACGTAGATAGATTTGACAGTGGGAGAAAGTAGTTTCCCTTCCCATTGCTTCTATTTTCTCAGCAAAATGAGGAACAAGATCATTTCGGCAGACTGCTAATTGTCCATCACAATTTAGTCTCCCCTTCTCCCTGAAAACACAGACTGCTTTTCTCAGCCTGTCTTCCAGTTGCATATGGTCAAGTATTAAGTTATAGGACGTGAGCAGATGTTATGTCTGCCACTGTCAGGCCAAGGCGTTTACTTTGAGAGTACTTGTGCCTCTTTCATGCATTTTCCTTTCTGCCAGCTGGACCGTGGACACAGTGACTCTACTTCAGTTATACAGATGACCACAAGCCTCCGGAGTTGGCAGAGCCACAAGAAAGAAGGTGCCTGGATGAAGGAGAGCTACCCACTGACCTGGACACCCAATTATGTGAGCAAGATATATTTCTATTGAGTTGGAGCCATAACATTTTGCAGTCTATTTGTTATAGTAGTTTAGCCTACTCTAGGTAATGTAGTCCTTAATGGGAAGTAATGAGAAAAGAAGAGAGAAGAAGGGAGGTGAAATCAGAGTTTGAGTGAGGGAGAATGAACTGACTAAAGAACATGGTAAAGTTTCCAGGCATTACTAAGAGCCCCATTGAATAAGTGGTCATGAATTTAGAGTGAGGCTAGCCACTTGGTTATGCAATTTTCTCCAGCCATAATCAGTTGCTTATGTGCAGGCACTGAGTAGGCAGTTTTGGCAGTAACCAGGACTGAGATTTGACCAGGCAAGCATAATGAGGAGCTAAGGGCAGAGTTGGTGATGGTAGAAGCAAAGGAGGCCTTATAATTTCAGAAGTGGTAAGAAGTAAAGTTACGAGAGGAGTGAAGAATGGTAGAAAGATGGTAGAGTGACTGAATTGGTGTTTTTGATTAGGTTGAAGAATTGTTGAAGTTTAGTTACTATATGGAATGACCTTGGAACGATAAGAGATGGTTGGAGAGTGGAGGCTTGAATTAAATTAGAGGAGGGGCTGTAGTTACCCGTAATATTGGAGTGTAAGGAATGCATTTGAGAATGGATAATTGAGGTACCAGAGGGTACAAGATCCTCTGAAGGGAGGTCAAGGAATTGAGATGCAGTAAGGATTTTGAGTGAACATCCACATAGTTATATATATCTATTCTACATACGTACATACATATATACACATACCCCTCACAAAGAATTACCGCAAGAGTAATACCACAATAGTGTTGTAGTAGTGTGTAGTTTTGGAGAGAGTGATAGTAGCCCTAGTACTAAAATCTTTCATCTATGAGTGAGGGGTTGAATTCTCCAAATTAGGCTGCACAGGGACATCAGTGGTTTAATATGTTAAACTCTTACAAATATCACATTTCATTAAACAGATGCTTTCACGTTTTATGTTGCTAAAGTAAGATTTCTAATTGCTTCTCTCCGACCTCTCAAATTACAATGGTAACTGCCTTCTTTTACAGGAAATGCCCATCTGTCTGTATTATAAACCAGACACATGCCAGGTTTTCCAATTTAAATGACAGTGCTTTAAAACTTGTCATAGACTACTCTGTCCTACCTCCAACGTGTATTTCAAGTAGATACATCTACAGTGATGCTAGCTCTGCCACATCAAACAATGCACAGTAAATGTTCAAAATCTACATTAAAAACCTCAGTTATAAAGAGCTAGATACCCTGTTTTACATGATGTGATTATTATTCATTGCATAATCAGAACATCTGTATCAGAACATCTCATATACCCCATAAATATATACACCTGCTGTGTATGCACAAAAATTAAAATTACTATTATTTTTGAGATGGAGTCTTGCTCTGTCAACCAGGCCAGAGTGCAGTCTCAGCTCACTGCAACTTCCGCCTCCTGGGTTCAAGCAATTATCCTGCCTCAGCCTCCCAAGTAGCTGGGACTACAGGTGCATGCCACCATGCCTGGCTATTTTTTGTATTTTTAGTAGAGACAGGATTTCACCATGTTGCCAGGCTAGTTACAAACTCTTAATCTCAAGTCATCCACCCACCTCAGCCTTCCAAAGTGCTGAGATTACAGGCATGAGCGACAGCACCTGGGCCAAAACTTAAAATTAAAAATTAAAAAATTAAAATTTCAGTTATAGCTTAAGTTAACAATAAGTGGGGATTGACTAAAGACCTGATAAATTGAAAATAAGATTACTCGTAGCTTGGGAAATGATGTACTATGTTATATAACGTAGGGGCTTTGGACTCAGACTGCTAGGGGTAGAATTATGAGGTTATTGTGAGGATAAGACACGTTACACACACACACACACACACAACCATTCTAAAGACTACAAGTACATATAAGCATTAAGTTAGGTATGGTTATTCTATTATCATACTTATTTCTAATTATTATGGAATTGCTTTGACTGTACATGGACTTTCCCTACTTAGAAAATGTTCATTACATCTGTACATGTTAAAACCCAGTGGCAAGTGGACTTCTGGTTAAGCATAGTTCATTGAACACAAGTTTATCTCCACTTACTCCAGAGACCTCATTAAAATGACAGTAAAGGAATAAAAAAGATATAAATCTATAAAGAAAAAGCAAACAGGGAAAGAGCTCCCCGCTGAATAAAATGCCAACAAAACTTAGGAACGTGGAAAACAGATGGATGAGTGATCACTGACTTACCAAAGCCTCCAAAGTGACTACTTAAGCTTTTGGGAGGAGGCAGAACCAGCCGTTAAGTGAACCTATCCATGTCACAGCACCCTGGAAAGGCTCTAAAACTAGAGCTGCCTTCTCTTCGAAAGTAGAGGGAGAGCAGGGCTGAAAAGGAGAATTCACTGTGAATGTTTTCTAAAGAGAATGAGATCCTGCCTCCCCTATATTCCCTACTCTATTCCATGCTGCCCAAATTCACCAGAAGATGGGTGGTTTACTTTCTGGAGAGGTTGATTCAGAGCTCTCCTGGGCACCAGGCAGAGCTGAAGATAGGGATGACTCACTACACAGAAAAGCAGAATTAAGTGAACTTGTGCATATTAAATTATAAGGCAGACCCCTTTCCCCCAGCTTCATTCACAAATTCAGATCCTAGAATACTGGGATCCTGTCAAGAGACTAGAAGCTTCCTCTTAGGGGAAAACCAGCTGCTCCAAGAGAAGAGGTCTCCAAATACTGAGGTTTGGGGATCCCATGGTGAAGAGTGTGGCTTGTTGCCTGTCTCCTACGGTCAGCCCAACAGTCAGCAATCCCTGATTGTACCTACAAGGGCTCTCATCAACATTTGATTGCCTCATTCTTTTATTTGAAAAATTTTGGCTGGGCGCACGGGCTAACACCTGTAATCGCAACACTTTAGGAGGCTGAGGTGGGAGGATCACTTGAGCCCAGGAGTTCAAGACCAGCTTGGGCAACATAGTGAGATGCCATCTCTACAGAAAATAATAAAAAATTAGATGGGTCTAGTGGTACACACCTGTAGTCCTAGCTACTTGGGAGGCTGAGGCTTGGAGGAGCATTTGAGCCAGGAGTTTGAGGCTGCAGTGAACTGTGATTGCACCACTGTACTCCGGCCTGGTTGACAGAGTGAGACTCTCTAAAATAATAATACAAATTTTAAAGGTTTTTTAGAGATAGGGTATCTCTGTGTTGCCCAGGCTGGCCTGAAAGTCCTGGCTTCAAATGATCCTCCTGCCTGTATAAATTAGTTCAACCATTGTGGAAGACAATGTGGCAATTCCTCAAGGATCTAGAACTAAATACACTATTTGACTCAGCAATCCCATTACTGGGTCTATATCGAAAGGATTATAAATCATGCTACTATAAAGATACATGCACATGTATGTTTATTGTGGCACTATTCACAATAGCAAAGACTGGGAACCAACCCAAATGTCCATCAGTGACAGACTGGATTAAGAAAATGTGGCACATATACACCATGGAATACTATGCAGCCATAAAAAAGGATGAGTTCATGTCCTTTGCAGGGACATGGGTGAAGCTGGAAACCATTATTCTCTGCAAACTGTCACAAGGACAGAAAACCAAACACCACATGTTCTCACTCATAGGTGGGAATTGAACAATGAGAACACTTGGACACAGGGCGGGGAACATCACACACCGGGGCCTGTTGGGGAGTGGGGGCTGGGGGAGGGATAGCATTAGGAGAAATACCTAATGTAAATGACGAATTGATGGGTGCAGCAGACCAGCATGGCACATGTATACATATGTAACAAACCTGCACGTTGTACACATGTACCCTAGAACTTAAAGTATAATAATAATAACAAAAAAGATCCTCCTGCCTCAGCCTTCCACGTAGCTGGGACTACAGGCATGAGCTACCATGCCCAGCTATCACCTTATTCTTAAATGTGGTGAACAGCTGATTATCTCCATTTATTTGAAGAAACCTCCTTACATGAAAGACATAACCTACAATGAACAAACAAGAAAAGAAAAAAAAAAAAAAGAGCTTCAGTGGCCAGGTTTGGTGGCTGACACCTATAATCCCTGCACTTTGGGAGGCCGAGGTGGTTGGATCACTAGAGGTCAAAGGAGGGTGGATCACTAGAGGTCAGGAGTTCGAGACCAGCCTGGCCAACATGGTGAAACACCATCTCTACTAAAGATACAAAAAAGTAGCTGGGCATGGTGGCACACACCTATAATCCCAGCTACTTGGGAGGCTGAGGCAGGAGAATTGCTTGAACCCAGGAGGCAGAGATTGCAATGAGCTGAGGACAAGCTACTACACTGCAGCCTGGGCAATGAAAGCAAAACTCAGTCTCAAAAAAGAAAGAAAAAAAAAAGGGCTTGGAGGAAATAAAAGCAGTGCAGAAAGCGAGAAAACATGTCAAAATCAAGAAATTCTCAAAAATTTTAGCTTCCATATACTCTTCTCCCTCAGGAAACTGCTGGAAAGAGCACTCCATCCAAGTAAAGGTGTATATCAAGAAACAGAAAAATGTGGCTGGGCACAGTGGCTCACACCTGTAATCTCAGAACTTTGGGAGGCTGAGGCGGGTGGATCACTTTAGGCCAGAAGTTTGAGACCAGGCTGGCCAATATGGTGAAACCACATCTCTACCAAAAATAAATAAAAAAATTAAAAAAAAAAAACAACAAAAACCGATGTGGTGGCACATGCCTGTAATAACAACTACTTGAGAGGCTGAGACAGGAGAATCACTTCAACCTGAGAGGCAGAGGCTGCAGTGAGCTGAGATTATGCCACTATACTCCAGCCTGGGTGACAGAGTGACAGTCTGTCTCAAAAAAGAAAAAGAAACAGAAAAACGTGGGATCTGGTAAACCGGAACTCCAGCAAAGCAGAAAACAAAGAGAATTCCCTAGATCAAGCTTTTCCAACCCGTGGTGTGTGGCCCAGGATGACTTTGAATGTGGCCCAACACAAATTTGTAAACTTTCTTAAAACATACTTTTTTGTGATTTTTTATTTTATTTTTTAGCTCATCAGCTATTGTTAGTGTATTTTATGTGTGGCCCAAGACAATTCATTTTCTTCCAATGTGGTCCAAGAAAGCCAAAAGATTGGACACCCCTGCCCTAGATGAAGGTGAAGAGAGGTTCCAGGAGGTCAGCTGTGTAGCAGGCCTGGAGAGCACACTAGAGGATGGAAGCCTCTAGAAGGGATGTCTCCAAGAAAAGAAAATGGAAATGATGGATTACCTAATATGTCTGAACCTTTTGAACAAAATTTCACAACTCTGGTGGAAAATACGGAGATGTAATTGTGATAGGTATAGAGAAAACTAAGCAACCAGCAGGTGTGGTGGCTCACATCTGTAATCCCAACATTTTGGGAGCTGAGGCGGGAGGATGGCTTGAGCTCAGGAGTTTTAAGACTAGGCCAGGCAACATTTTGAGACTTTGTCTCTACCTTAAAAAAAAAAAAAAAAAAAAAAAAAAAAAGCCAGGCGTACTGGTACACATCTGTAGTCCCAGCTACTCAGGAGGCTGAGGTGGGAGCCTAGGAGATTGAGGCTGCAATGGGCTATCATTGCGTCACTGCACTCCAGCCTTGGTGAAAGAATGAGATCCAGTCTCAAAAAAAGAGAGAGAAAGAGAGAGAGAGAGATAAAACTAAGCTACTTAAGAAAAAGGGAATAGCCAGACACAGTGGCTCACGCCTGTAATCCCAGCACTTTGGGAGGCCTAGGCGGGCAGATCAGGAGTCAGGAGATCGAGACCATCCTGGCTAGCATGGTGAAACCCCGTCTCTACTAAAAATACAAAAAATTAGCTGGGTGTGGTGGCGGGTGCCTGTAGTCCCAGCTACTCAGGAGGCTGAGGCAGGAGAATGGCGTGAACCCGGGAGGCGGAGCTTGCAGTGAGCCAAGATCACACCACTGCACTCCAGCCTGGGCAACAGAGCCAGACTCCGTCAGAAGAAAGAAGAAAGAAGAAGAAAGAAGAAGAAGGAAGAAGGAAGAAGGAAGAAGGAAGAAGAAGAAGAAGAAGAAGAAGCAGAAGCAGAAGCAGAAGCAGCAGCAGCAGCAGCAGAAGCAGCAGAAGCAGCAGCGGAAGAAGAGGAGAAGAAAAGAAAAGAAGGAGTGGGAGGGGGGAGGAAAGAGAAGGAGGAAGAAGGAGAAAGAAGGAAGGAGGAAGAAGAAGAAAATAATAAACTCCAAGAAAAACAAAATAGTCACAGCCATAAAAAACAACGAAATCATGTCCTTTGCAACAACATGGATGCAGCTGGAGGCCAATTATCCTAAACGAATTAGTGCAGGAACCAGAAAACCAAATACCATGTATTCTCACTTACCCCTAAAAGTTAGATGCCCTTCCTCCATACTCCCACAGTACCCTCTATATTTTTACCAGAGTCATTATATTCCTCTTTACTTTGTGAGCCCTTAAAAGCAGAGACCTGGTCTGTTTTACTCATTGGTATGTCACTACAGTGCCGGGCTCATTGTTTGCATTCAAATGGTTGTTGCATGAACAAATTCAAATGTAACTGCCTGTTTACTTGTCTTTCCTCAACAGGCTGTATGTTCCTTGGCAGATGGATCTGTGGTTTATTAAGCTTTGTTTCTTTTAGCATTTAGCACTCAGCATGAAGACCTAGCGCATAGAAGTTTATTGAATAAATTAACTTTGTCAGCAGTATAATCTTTAAAATACAGTAAATAGCATTGAGGAATATATAGAAAGTATTCTCAAGATACAGAGAGACATGGGTTGCTCAGGATTGTTCCTTTGTTTTTCACTTATAGGAAAAATACATATGAAAGATCTCATACTATAGACTACAAATGCCAAATGACCTACTGTGCTCTTACCACCCTTAGCCTAGAAATAAAATAGAAACAATTCCTAAAGAAATAGTCTTTAAAATAAACAGCTAAAATTTTATCAACAACAACAAAAAAGTAGTTGGGGTTTCTGCTCATTAAATTAGTTTGTATGGTAAGCACCATCTAAGTTTCTTGATTCATGGCATGTGTTCTTAAACCAATTTACTATCCACTAAAAATAAATAGTGATCAATATATAAAAAGCAGTTGTATTTCTTGACACTAGCAATGAACCTTCTGAAAATGAAATTAAGAACACAATTCCACTTACAGTAGCATCAAAAAGAATATTTAGAAATAAATTTAACCAAAGAAGTGTAAGATATGTGCACTGAAAACTAAAAAACATGGTTAAAAGAATGGAAAGACAGCTCAAGTTCATGGATTGGAAGACTGAATATTGCTAAAATGGCAGTACTCCCCAAATTGATCTATAGATTCAATGTAATTCCTATCAAAATTCCATGTCCCTTTTTGTAGAAATCGACAACTGGTCCTCAAATTCATATGGAAACTTAAGGGACCCCAAATAACCAACAAATATTGGAAAAGAAGACAAAGTTCATGGATTCACACTTTGACTTCAGAATTTACTACATAATCAAGATAGTGTGGTTCTTTCATAGGACAGACATATAGACCAGTGGAATAAAATTGAGTGCAGAAATAAACCTGTATGGTCAATTGGTTTTCAACAAATGTATGAAGACAATTTAATGAGGAAAGAATAGTTTTTTTCAACCAATTATATTGACACAACTGGATATCTGCATGCAAAATAATGAAGTTGGACCCCTACCTCATACCATGTACAAAAACTAATTCAAAATTGATCAAAGACCCAAATGTAAGACTTAAAACTGTAAAGTGCTCTTCTTCTTCCATCAAAGCTGGTTGGATGTGATTTCCATGTTCAGATACAATTTATGATACTTGCTCCTTTTGAGCATGCATACATTACAGAAGCATTTTTTGATCAGTATGTTTACATGTAGTTCTTACAGCTTTATGTATATATGAGCTCAGAAACATTATTACCATCTGAAAAAGCACCCCTAATTTTCTATTTCCTTACCCTGATTTACTCTCTCCATAAGTAGTATCACTGGACTATAAGTTCCTTGAGGGATAGGGCTTTTAGTTTTCAACTCTATCAGCAAAAATATAAAGGTTGATAGAAAATATAAAGCAGGGAAATGCCTATAAATTAAAAGCCTGTAGAAATTCCCATCTTTACATTTTAGCATTTACATATAGATGCCATTTTTTAATGTTTTCAGAAAATAAATAACTTTAGCTACCAGCCCACCCTTTGGAAGAGGTACAGATTATTTCCCATGTAAGAACTTAACCCCACAGTGCTGGCCCATGTGTTGAAGGGTGAAGGGCCAACTAAACTCACATAATCAAATGCTTAAACCTAGCTTCCTTTCTCATGGGAGATACTGAATTTTGTAATAAACCTTACTAAGAATACCTCATACCACTTAAGGTAACTCAGGAAAACTGTATGTTAGTATTCTTCTTTTCTGATTTATGTGTTCACAATCAACTAGAATACTTATGATTGTAGGTTCCATTACCCTTAAAGTCTTGACCTTCTCTTTACTTGGCTGCTCAGGTCATAGGTGCTGTGATCTAGAGAAAAAGTATTCCTTACACTGGCAAATACTTGCAAACTAAGGGGAATGAGTTTCCCTCTGAATGTTTATGAAGGACAGGCCACTATGGTAATGTTAAATTTAATTATAATACACTTCTTGTATTTAGGAGCTAAAAGTCTCAGATGCTAAATGAAGACTGATTTGCTTTTTATTTGATCATATACCTATACTTGTGCAAAAAAATTAACTTCTTGTTTTATAGTTTCTTTGGGGGAAAATAGGGTTTAAAATTCATATCAGTTTTAAGAAAAGTTATTTTTCTAGACATAGTTCAACAACTTACAAATGTAACTGTTACTAAAAAAATAATTAATAAATAGCCAAAAACTGGTGGTCAAAGATCCAGTAGAAAACATCCTCTTTCAAACAAAACTCGTAAATCAAAGAAATAGTCATGAAGCATTTCTATGCCTATAAAAATAGATTCAGCAAGTCTTTAAAATATTTTTGCTAGAATTCACATGAATCTTCCCAGAGAATACTCTTATTTATACTGTTGAAACATATATAACTAAAATTGAGAATTTGTTTAGAAGATATATATAACTAAAACTGAGAATTTGTTTAGAAGATGTCTTATGATTTGCATATATATAAAATAAACATCCATGTGTGCCAGTTATCCCATTTTGACATTCAACTGTATAGAAAACCTACTTATAATTTAATCTTAAACATATATGACGCTTCAATTTTCAAAGTGCTTTCATTTGATAAAGCATTTATTTGATAAAGCAAGACTATTTACTATGTAGCAAAAATAGTAATTTCCCTCCTAATTACTGTGTTGCATTTGAAAAATATGATTTTGATTTTAGATGTGGGGTAGTGATTCATAAATAGATTTTTTTTAAAGACTGGTTTAGAAAATATCATTTAATGTACTCTATTAATAAAATTACAGCCTGTGTCATTCTAGTCATGTCTAACAGCTGGTGACACCTGGTGCTAGCCAGGAAAGTATCTGGTGAAACAGATGGGCTTAGCCCCAGGCCTTGAATGGAACAATTCAGATGCTGCCCAACCCTCCCAGGTGATGGAAATTTCAAAAGGAGATTAACTCCTCAGTATTAAAATACCTTGCCCTGTTCTCATTATTCCCATCTAGAAAAAGCATGCTAGAAAGTAACGACAACACTTTGACTTTAATAGTTATAAATTATGAAAATGATCAATTAGTTGAACTCAGATAACTCCTCACTGCTTTTCACTCCTAGAGGATAGGACGGTGAAGTTCAACTACAGCCCACATATGAAAATGAGTAATGTTAATCCAGCCTCTCAAGGCAGGCCAGTAGCTGCTGGCTTGTAATCTTGAATTAAAGTTTTTTATACACAGGTTTTTCGGTAGACAAATTCAGGGATATTTTAGCAGAGGGAAAAAATAAGCAAAATAGTTGAGATATCATTGTTTTGCAAAAATAAATCCCATTTTGCCTACAGCAGTTTTTTGTTTGTTTGTTTTGGCATATCGTTCATGGTTCTTCAAAGGTAAGATCACTTAAGTCCTAACTGCCTTCCTTCAGTGTATGTTGTTAGGTGATTGGAATTTACCACAAACTGCTATTTCTTGTAATTCTCTATTGAATGGCTCCACAATTTATATTCAAATATGATCTAGGATGGCTTCTTTTCATAATATCCTGAGTGAATAGTAAATATAGGAAAAGGAACCAGTATAAAAATATACCAGTATAAAAAATAAAAACCAGTATAAAAAATAGTTGTCTATTTTTAAAGGGCAAAGCCAGTACTAATCAAGAGTATTCTTTAGTGTCTAGAGATAGCCAAAGGTTGAATTTAAGTTTCAGTCCTTATGCCAGAGAAATATATTCTCTCAAAATATTTTTTGAAAATCCTTTGCTTGTCTATGGAATGCTTTCAAATAAACCTCTTTCCCTCCTGTCTCCCTCCCACTCCAGTCATCTGTCTTAGAGCTATTAGAATCCTGGATCATTGTGGGAAATGAAAGGTAAGTACATGCCTATAATTTGTTGTTGGTAAGTGTGGAGTGGGGTCCAAGGAATGGTTCGTTTAAAAATAAGACACTTCAGACCACATAACTTTTTTTTTTTTTTTTGAGACGGAGTCTGCCTCTGTTGCCTAGTCTGGAGTGCAATGGTGTGATCTTGGCTCACTGCAATGTCTGCCTCATGGGTACAAGCAATTCTCCTGCCTCAGCCTCCCGAGTAGCTGGGACTACAGGTGTGTGCCACCACACTTGGTTAATTTTGTATTTTTAGTAGAGATGGGGTTTCACCATGGCCAGGCTGGTCTTGAACTCCTGACTTCATGATCTGCCTGCCTCGGCCTCCCAAAGTGCTGGGATTACAGGTGTGAGCCATTGTGCCCAGCCAATCACATAACTTCTAACAACATTTACCATATTGGACTTGAAAAATTGTACCTTGCTTTGTATATGTACTGTAGTAAGCTTGAAAACACAATAATACAGTATACAAATAAGGTTTAAAAATACTTCCTTTTGGTCTACTTTAATTATATAATTATTAATAATTTCAAATTTCCAAGAATCATTAAGTATACATTTTAAAAATATATTGAATTTTATCTTTTCTTTTGTGAATGATTTTGTTCCTTAGGCATATAGGGATCTTGCTCTTTATAACAGACTGTAAGATTGTTGTGTTTTTCTTTTTTTTTTTTTGAGACGGAGTCTAGCTCTGTTGCCCAGGCTGGAGTGCAGTGGCACGATTTCAGCTCACTGCAAGCTCCGCCTCCCAGGTTCACGTCCTTCTCTTGCCTCAGCCTTCCGAGTAACTGGGACTACAGGTGCCCGCCACCATGCCCAGCTAATTTTTTGTGTTTTGAGTAAAGACAGGGTTTCACCGTGTTAGCTAGGATGGTCTCGATCTCCTGACCTCATGATCCACCCACCTTGGCCTCCCAAAGTGCTGGGATTACACGCGTGAGCCACAGGGCTGGGCCCTGTATTTTTCTCTTAAAGTACTGTAGATAACTGAATAGAGTTGTGTGTTATAATTAACCAGTAGAACATAATATGTAAGTCTAATTCAATATATTTGGTTTCAATCAAATTACAGTTAGCATTTCAAATAGTGCCAATTCTGTTGACTTACTGTAGAAATTCCTGAAGGAAACATAAAAACAGACAAATGAGAACTATGCAAAATATCAAAAGCTATCATTGTAACATCAACTTTTTCTGAGATTTCTTTTCATAATTTCTTTTGTTCTGATTACCTCCATGTTGAAGTCATGTTGGGGTAGACATGAAAGCCATTATAAAAATCAAACACTATTCCAGTATTTGATGCTTTATCTTTGTATGCTGTACAGTCCAAGGAATGGAAGGAATCGCAGCAGTCAACCTTGGTGTAGGCAATAAGGGATGCATTATTTACAGATAATTTAAAAACAAAAAAACCTATGAAAAGTGAGCCTGCTTTTATCAGCAGCGATGACAGTGATAAAATACTTCTCCTTATTGGGCAGAGGCTCCCCAGTACCCTACCCTTGGTGTACGTCTGCCAACATAAGCTCAAAAGTACTATATGCCCAATGCTTTTGAGATGCTTATTGCAGATGGATCTCATTCTCGCCTTTATTTTCAATTTTTGAAAATATAAATGTAGAAGAATATATTATCAGTGTTAAGGCAGCCTACAATCTGTTATAACTTTAAATGTAAAATATACATAATGAATTTTTTTAAAAAAATTCCAATGAAGTTGAGAGAGGAATTGTGGACATAAGTAACTTTCTACCTGAACTTTTAAATACTGATACCCCACTGTTTGAAAGTCACGACTAGGTGCCTAAGGAAATAAGTGAAAAATCAAAATATGTCATACTTGCATTTAATGTATGAGAATTTGTTTTGACCACAGAACCCAACTCCCACTGAGGATTTTACTCCCTGATAGTCATTCTAAAACTAAGACTTTTATTTTTTTCTATATAAGGAATTTAGTCTCAAATAAGCATTCCTCACTTTATTGGCCTAGACTGAACAAGGCAATGGCTAGTGGCAATCTAGTCCACAATTAATGAAGATCATATTTTTGCTGGCTCCTTGGACCCTGAGTTCATGAAGATATGAAGCACTGAGGCAACAATAAAAAAATACATTAACAAAAATAAAGCACACATTAAAGCACAAAAGCACCTTCATCAATGTTCTCACCACCTGTGGTTCCCACCTTACAGAATTTTCCATCTGTTAGCTATAACACTCTAGAGTTAGGAAAGTAACTAGTACTTTACAAATATTTTTCCTTTCAAATGCTTTATTACTGTTAGAGAAAAAAAGAACGTAATAAAAAAAAGAAAACCACAAACATTTTATATACATGCAAAAAGGCAATAAAGTGACAAAATGTTTAGACAAAGCATGTGAAAAAGAGTAAAATCATTATTAGTAAATGTAAAACAATAATTTTACTTGCCTTGTGTAGGTGTCTGATTTTTTCTTTCCTTTGTGAGAACGCTGACTAAACTAGAATGACCAGAGGTTCATTTCCAGAATATATTATTCATGACATTATTTATATGTGTGTTTGCATATGTGGCATGAAATCTGTCATACTATATAAAGGATGTATGTTTCACCAAAAGGCAGGAAAAACCCATACCTTTGTTATTTAGAAATCAACTCACAGTTGCATAATCAAACCTAATCATTGTTGTTTTCATATAAATTTTGCTTTATTAGTGAGTTGGCTTTGAGGAAATGTGTATTTCCACGGTAAAACAAGTATGTGTTAATTTCTTGAGCAAGTAGGATTCCAGTATCAGAATACATTCTTAAATACATTATTTCTAAATAAGGCATAGCACATTACTTAATCTTACAAGGAACTTATAATTAGGATCTTCATTAATAAATACATATTTATAAATATTGCTATGCTTGTTAAAGGCACTGACCGTTGACCATTATATATTATTTCTATATGTATATATACAAAGTGTATCTATATATAACTATGTATCATTATATGATATGAAATATATAACGAAATAATGTATAATGTATACCCTATATATACAAGTATATATATACTATATATATACACACAAGTGTTTATATACAAGTGTGTATATATATAGACAATGGTAAAAGGTCAGTGCCTTCAACAAAGCACTGCAATAATATATTTAAATAAATATGTATTTATTAATGAAGGTCCTAATGATAAATTCCTTGTAAGATTAAGTAATGTGCTATGCCTTAATTAGAAATAATTAATTTACATATACTTGTTTTACCTGTGGAAATACACATTTCCTTATATACTTGTATATATACAAGTGTGTATATACATATATAAAATATATATATATAAAAAAATGGCAAAAGGTCAGTGCATTTATACATATTTATAATGTGTATGTTTTACTTTTGGTTTATATGACTTATATTTATATATATGAATATACATAAATTTATAAAAATGGAAGACTAGCTGGAAACCAGAATCTGACTTCAATCTGGTAAAAATAAAATTTCCCAGTTAGTTTGTAAATTAGTTTTTTGAAATTTAGAAAATAGTATCTCATTGGACCAATATTAAAAATTGTTTCATTCCCAGGTAAGTCCACAGAAATCTATTTAATTTAAATAAATTTTAGTACCATGCTTAAAAGAGAAACTATTTTCCTTTTTATAAGCTGGTTTTGTTTTGATTTGTTTCCTAAAGGAACTGGTTTTTAGCAAGGAGACCGAGAAACTCTACTCCCTAGGGGCTAGCAATGAGAGAAAGGAAGCCTTAAGTCTTTGAGCACAGGGTGACAGTTTGGGTCCTATGTGAGGTGATCAAGTCCATAGCAACAGAGGGAAGGACAAAAGGAAAAGGTCTGTAGCAGCACTACATCAGAAAAAATGGATTCAGCAAGGAAGTGGGTGACTCTGAGTAAGCATCCATGTCAGAATGGTTTTGCTACAGCCCCCACCCAAACATTAATTTAAGTTTAAGAAACTCAACCTTGGTTGACAAGTGAAAGTTTGGAAAAGTAACAAAGAACAACTTAAGTAACAAAATAATTTCTCAGGTCATTACAATGGATGTTTCCTATAACTGAAAAATATGATTAAAAAGTACAAGCTACATTTGGTGGGTAAACTGTTTAGTTCTTAATTCCAAACTAAATTGTACATTATATAGTAAAATTTTGGCCAGAAAAACTAGGAGATTTTAGTAAAAATTTCATTGACATATTTACAGCCCCAATGTAGTTTGGCCAGTTTGCAAAGCCTGACTAAGGAGGTTGTAGAGAAAAATATCAGACTTAAGCCCATCAGATCATTAAAGATGCTTTGGCGAGACTTCAGGCTTTACAGACATACTCCGTATGACCGGAGATGTCGTAACCAGTGTTCTTTCTCTTGAAATGTTACAATGCTTTAGTTTTATTCTATCATTTCCCTATTCCATGGAACAGCATCCACTTCTCCCAATTTTAGTAGCACAGTGAGAGATATATTGAGTGTATAGATCAGGAAAGGCATGAAAACTTATATTGCATAATATTAGTAAACAAACAATATAACATTATAAATTTTTAAAAATCAAAAAAAATTCCAGAAACAGAATAGTGAGCATGTTTAAAAAGTCAAGACTGACCATTTCTGTGAGCTCTGAGGACTGTAAATGAACCTCAATCTATAAAGCTGCGAGGTTGTCTTAGCCCACATATGCAGCAGGTGACTCCCTCTGACAAAAGCAATATTTAGCTGGATCTTTTAAAAATAACAATATACTTGTATTTGAGAATAACAATAATATAGTTATATTGTAAAATACTTTTATAATATAATGTACATTTATATTATATAATAATACATACTTGATAGATATTTTAGTCTATTATTAGTTTTATTCTTCAAATATGCCTGGAAAAACATTTAAGTGTATTTACAAATGTAAATATTTAAATGTTACCAAGTATTGGAAAACATGTTTACTATGGAAATATAAATTAAACTTCCCAAGTATTCTATAGAAGATGTACACATCTATAGTATATAAAAGAATTAGAGATTCCTTCCTCCCCTTCTTCCTTTATTCTGAGGAAAGAGGTGAAATTGAGCTTTAGTTTTTAACAGGTTAGAAAAAGGAATCTTTTTACATATCTACTGAAAGTTCTATTATTAAATATCTAAGTTTTTAAGTCAGTTGGTTTCCTAGATACTTCGATGGAATCAGCAGCCATTGATCCAACCCCAACTCCAAGACTGGAACGTCGCAATGATAGTTCTAAGGCGGAAATTTGACGTAATTCTTTTCGACACAGTTTTACCGGTGTAATACCATGAAGTTGTCCCACATTTCCCGCAACCAGAATTTGGGATGATAGTCGACTGTGAGATTTTGTAAACTGATTATCACCTATTTCTGTTTTATCCTCATTACTTAACATATGCCCACTGGGGGGTGCTAAAGAACTATGAATTGGAGGTAATTCTGGGATATCTTCCCAGAGCTTCTGAGGATTTGGCTGTGTTCTTAAGCTGCTTGCTGAACTGTCCATTTCTCTTTCTCTTCCACTTAATTTCATACTTTCAGGTCTGGATGCCCATTTTAATTCTTCTGAAAGCATGCCTCCTTCTTCTGGCTTCAGGACTCCATCTCCAGCCTCATGATCTAAAAATAATCCCCAAACCAAAAAATTAGATATTATTTCCTCAAAATTAGGTGTTTTAATCAAAACATCTTAACATAAATACATTATTATCACCCAATATGCATAATGTTTTTCAACTTTTTTGTTAAATGACTTATTTTAGATGAACAGATGTGTGAATATATTTTTATTTCACTTATAGGCATCTTGCATGTGAATAACTCACAACTTTAATTCATGGAACAAAGTTGAGAAATAGTCTTTCGGGGGTTTGGTACTCCCTGGAAACATAAGAGTGCTTTGGGCGCCTCTTGTGCCTTTCCATGCTTGCCTTCTCTGCTGGTCTTGCTACTAGTGAATTCTAAATCATGGCCAAGTGATGCCAGCACTGGATAATATTGGCTCTGCCCCGTATCTCAAGGGAAAACTCTGGGACTTGGCATTATATGTGTGGAAATCTGGTCTTGGTTGGCACTCCCAGCATGATAGCAGCGTTCTGCTGTCTGAATGTACTATGGGGTGTGCGCCACAATTTCTGTCATCAAAATGGAAATGAGAGAATACGCCCTAGGTGGGGACACCCCACTGGAATTAGAGTGAAGAGATCAAAGCTAGAGGTTCTTAAAGAATATCTGCTATCAAAGACAAAAACTTGCTTAAGGGAAATGCATTATAGGTACTAGACCTAATATGATGAAAAATGCCAACTTTAACATATTGATGCATGCTTAGTATACTTTTCATCCTGCGAAGACGTTTTTCTTTTCTTTTTTTTTTTTTTTTTTTGAGATGGAGTCTCGCTCTGTTGCCCAGGCTGGAGTGCAGTGGCACGATCTCAGCTCACTGCAAGCTCCGCCTCCCGGGTTCACACCATTCTCCTGCCTCAGCCTCCTGAGTAGCCAGGACTACAGGCGCCCACCACCACGCCCGGCTAATTTTTTGTATTTTTAGTAGAGATGGGGTTTCACCGTGTTAGGCAGGATGGTCTCGATCTCCTGACCTCAGGTGATCTGCCCACCTTGGCCTCCCAAAGTGCTGGGATTAAGGCATGAGCCACCGTGCCTGGCCCAGTCCTGCAAAGACAAAGTTTTAAAACACAGGTTGCACATTGGCAGCTCCCAAGACAAATCTGGCCCAGAGACATGTTTTGCTCGGCCTATAATGTTAGTAATACTTGACCCAAAATTTAAAAATTGAAAAGTTTCTTACAAAAATAGAGATTCACAGCTTTTCTAGAAAAACTGTAAGAGTTAACAGTTTCTAAATTGCAACAGCAGCTGGAACACAGTTGCCACTGACCATTTAGATGACTGCTGCAGTCCCCACTGCTCACTCTGGCTTCCCTGGCTCAGGTAAGCATTCTAGTTTGTAACCCCTGGTTTAAAACATAACTGACTCTCTAGTTCTTAAAATTACCTCAAAATCAAATAACCTAAAATAGCAAATGATCTAGATCCTCGTACATGGAACTCATACAAAGTTGACCACAGACAGTGGCTCCCAGACTTTGCTGTACTTCAGAGTCACTGGGAAGCTTTTAAAAATGTTGCACCCTAGCTGGATGCAGTGGTTCATACCTGTAGCCCCAGCTACTCGAGAGGCTGAGGTGGGAGGATTGCTCAAGCCCAGGAGTTTGAGGCTGCAGTGAGCCATGATTGTACCACTACACTCCAGCCTGGGCAACAGAGCAAGACCCCAACTCTTAAAAAAAAAAAAAAAAATTCGTGCTCCCCAGATGACAGTATCTGGGGGAAGGAGTAAGACATCTTATTTTCAAAAGATGATAAGAGGCTCATTGCTGAGGCTCACTCCAAAGCCCAGTTGGATTCTTCACAAGAAAGTTTCCCTTTTCCAGAATTTTATAATTGAGGGAACCAACTAGGGAAAGATTAATTTGCCCAAGGTCAGATGACTAGTGAAAGAAGTAAGGATTCCACCCCAGATCTTTTGACTCTATTATCCTTACACATAGTTTTATAGTGATTTAAATTGATACGAGGATAGGTTTAAATATAAGTAGAGAGAATGCAGGTTCATATAAAACTGATTTTATCCTGTTAGAAAACGTATACACTGTAACATAGGATGACCATCAAGTGACCCAAGATATTTTAGTCAAAAGATGAATTTTTCTGCAATATGAAAATGCCAAAAATATTCAAAGAAAATATAAGTCTTGTAGACAGTCTTCTATCAAAACCCACTGAACCGCCAGGCACGGCGGCTCACGCCTGTAATCCCAGCACTTTGGGAGGCCGAGGTTGGTAGATCACCTGAGGTCAGGGATTCGAGACCAGCCTGGCCGAAATGGTCTCTACTAAAAATACAAAAAATTAGCCGGGCCTGGTGGTGGCACCTGCAATCCCAGTTACTCGGGGGGCTGAGGCAGGAGAATCGCTTGAACCCAGGAGGTGGAGGTTGCAGTGAGCTGAGATAGCGCCACTGTACTCCAGCCTGGGTAACAAGAATGAAACTCCATCTCACAAACAAAAAATAAACAAACAAAAAAACACTGCACCAAATACCAAGATAGTTATTTATTAACTAGGATACTGATTATTAAGCATGTAAAACATTTTCTGGAACTCAGTTTGATATAAATTGCTACATTTTATAATTCAAACAAACCTTGTTTCATGTCATTATATTAGAGTAGCATTATGAGATAGGATATAGTGTAAACTATATCCCCAATATAGTTGCAACTGTATATTTTAAAGCATGGGGAAAATATGAAAAGAATTATGCTCAAATGTGGGTAGGATTATAACTGATTTGTTTTCTTCATTTTCAGATTTTTCTTTTTTTTTAATTTTAATTTTTTAATTTTTTTGAGACGGAGTCTGGCTCTGTCGCCCAGGCTGGAGTGCGGTGGCCGGATCTCAGCTCACTGCAAGCTCCGCCTCCCGGGTTTACGCCATTCTCCTGCCTCAGCCTCCCGAGTAGCTGGGACTACAGGCGCCGCCACCTCGCCCGGCTAGTTTTTTGTATTTTTTAGTAGAGACGGGGTTTCACCGTGTTAGCCAGGATGGTCTCGATCTCCTGACCTCGTGATCCGCCCGCCTCGGCCTCCCAAAGTGCTGGGATTACAGGCTTGAGCCACCGCGCCCGGCCCAGATTTTTCTATAATGACTATACATTACTTTTTATAGCCAAAAATAGAAGTATTTTAAATGTTTCTAAGTAGAATAGCAAATTAGCTGAAATAGTATCTCCAACATTATTATCAAGACTAGACTCCTTGGGTTAGTTGGTCAGAACAGTGTTATTCTCATTGTACACTTCTCCAAAATTAACTGTGTTTTAGATTTGTGTGTTTGGTTAAAGAGCAGGATGAAGATCCTGATTTCTTAAACCTGTATATCACATTGTCATTTTAAAGAAATGTCTAGTAGACTCAGTGGCATAAACATGGGCCATTTACAAACTAGATGTCTAATATCAGATACCTCAAATTTGACAGTAGACTTTTTTTAAAAGCTAAAGTGGTCTTATGTTGATTATTCTGTTTCTTACTTGATACCTGTTTACTTTTTAATTTTTGGCAAGTAATGTTTCAAGTTAAAGTGTTAGCTATATATAGCCAGCAGTATTTCAAGTAAATGAGTTTATCGGTAAGTACCTCTGTATTACTATACTGAGAATCAGAAAGTGTCATCTCTTTGGCAGGATTTGTATGTTTGTATCACATCTTTATCCTAAGGCAACTTTTATCCTGGAATACTGAACCAGCAGTAAGAAGATGAGGGACAACATTGACTATGTTATAGTTATTGTTCTGTCCATACGTCACTTGCCTTCTCTAAGCGTCAATGGCCTCATCTGAAAATGCAGTTAGCAGACCTCAGCCTATCCTGAGTTTGGGGGCTAAAGGGAATTATTTTTGAAAATGTCTATACATGATAAATGTCACAAATATAAGTTAGCATTTTTTTGAGACAGACTTTCGCTCTTGTTGCCCAGGTTGGAGTGCAATGGCATGATCTCGGCTCACTGCAACCTCAGCCTCCCAGGTTCAAGTGATTCTCCTGCCTCAGCCTCGTAAGTAGCTGAGCATACACCACAAGCATACACCACCACACCCAGCTAATTCTGTATGTTTTAATAGAGACGGGGTTTCACCATGTTGGTCAGGTTGGTCTTGAACTCCTGACCTCCAGTGATCCGCCCGCCTTGGCCTCCCAAAGTGCTGGGATTACAGGCGTGAGCCACTGCACCTGACCAATTCTACTTCTATTACATATTCAGCATGTATCACTTCATTGCTCATCCATATTATTTTTCACTGGTCTTCTTACATCTTGTGTGCCCATCTTTAAGTAGTTTTCTTTCCAGGTAAAAAATCAGTGTGTGCCTAAAAGATTTTAAAGTCAACTTTTCATAAACCATACTTAAATTACTGAAGTTATTACAATTAAGTTATTAGAATTATTAGCTAATTCTTTTATACAATGTAGACTTTATTATTTTAGAAATATTCATTCCTATATATTCAGCTATCTTAAAGAGGGTATATTTTAATCATAGCAATATATTACCTTCATAGTATTTTTTACTTTTGCAAAGTATAATATTTTGTCATATGTTATCATTTCATTTAGGAATGCGCTAAATCTACGTATCTACATATAATTATACAAGGAAACATCTTTGTCTTAAAAATAGGTTCTATTATATTTTTTAATTTCCAGGGATCATGATATATAAAAAGACCTGATTTATCTTAAAAATACATACTTTTACTCTTATCTACCTTACACCGTTTTAAATGATAATCAGAAGGCTTAATTTACTATAAAATTGAAATACAACAGCTATGTTAGATTATAGAGTTAATTTAGGGATTAAATGAGTTAAGGTCAACAAGCCCCTGGCACATGGCAGACAATCAATAATTGATCATTTCCTTTGCATCTATAAATTTGTTCATTCATCTACTTCTCATGTGGTTCTATCTTAGACAACGATTTTTGTTTACAGAGACAAACAGAAGTACCAATCCTAAGTAACCCAATCAATTGGTAAAGGCTACACTACAAAGCTGGCATGACTTCACCAAATGCTAGAGAAACAGAGTGACAACACTAAAAGTCTTACACTCTGATGGTGCTAGTTGCCGCCGGATTGCTTCCCCTACCAGTTCCTTAAGTTTCTTCTTAAGATCCCGGCTGGTTTTCTTATAGAAATAAAGATCTTTTTCCAACTGCTGGATTTTATCTTCATATGTTTTGAAAGTTTCCATAATGCCTTCTTCATCTTGTTCTATACAACAAAAATTTGCATTTAAAATCAGTTTTAAATAAATGATGCAAAATTATGTTTTTGTTTGTTTGTTTGAGACAGAGTTTCACACTGTTGCCCAAGCTGGAGTGCAGTGGCGCGAGCTGCTCGGCTCACTGCCAGTTCCGCCTCCTGGGTTCACACCATTCTCCTACCTCAGCCTCCCGAGTAGCTGGGACTACAGGTGCCTGGCACCACACCCAGCTAATTTTTTTGTATTTTTAGTAGAGACGGGGTTTCATCGTGTTAGCCAGGATCGTCTCGATCTCCTGACCTCGTGATCCACCTGCCTCGGCTTCCCAAAGTGCTGGGATTACAGACATGAGCCACCATGCCCAGCTGCAAAATTATGTTTTTAACACAGCCCCTGGACTATATAAGCATGTTACACATATCTGTTACCTGAATGGGTTTGTTTTCAGCCACAATTTGGATGTCAGGTATTGATGCCAAGTATTGACTGTGTCTGTGAGGGTGTTGCCAAAGGAGGTTAACATTTGAGTCAGTGGGCTGGGGAAGACACACCCACCCTTAATCTGGTGGGAACCATCTAATCAGCTGCCAGTGAATATAAAGCAGGCAGAAAAACATAAAAAGGCGAGGCTGACCTAGCCTCCCAGCCTACATCTTTCTCCATGCTGGATGCTTCCTGTCCTTGAACATCAGACTCCAGGCTCTTCAGTTTCGAGACTCAGACTGGCTCTTCTTGCTCCTCAAGCTTGCAGACAGCCTACCATGGGACCTTGTGATTGTGTAAGTTAATAATAAACTCCCCTTTATATATATATGTAGACAGATATATTTATATATAGATATATTTATATAGATATCTATATATATTTATATAGTTATCTATATATATATTTTTATATATATATGTCTTCTATTAGTTCTGTCCCTTGTCCCTCTAGAGAACCCTGACTAATATAGGTTTTGGTACCAGGAGTGGTTCTAGAGGAACAGAATATTAAGGATGGAGTTCTTTTGTTGGTTTTGGGGTTTCTGGAGTTGGCTGCTTAATCTGATTAGACCCAAAAATGCTAAGGACTCTACTTCTAATAGTGTGGAGAACACTGATAGTCCTTGGCATGAACTGTTTAGGGAATTATGCAAAATAAATGCATTTGACACTCCTGATTCACTGCTCATGAGAGGCAAGGAGTTTAGTGACTCTATACGTAATAAATTTGACCATATGTGGAGAACCACGGAACATAATGAAGCTGGTTGGTTGCTCCTAAGTTCAGTGGACAAAGTGATGAAAGAAAATGATGAACTCTTCTACCTCAGTAAAATTTCTAGGGGTCCAGTGGTGTGGGGCCTGTCGAGATATTCCTTCTAAGGTGAAGGATAAGTTTCTGCATTTGGCCCTTCTACAACCAAGAAAAGAGGCACAACGCCTAGTGGGCCTATTTGGATTTTGAAGGCAGCACATTCCTCATTTGGGTGTGTTACTCTGGCCCATTTATCGAGTGACCTGAAAGGCTGCCAGTTTTGAATGGTGTGCAGAAGAGGAGAAGGCTCTGCAGTAGGTCCAGGCTGCTGTGCAAGCTCCCTGCCCCTTGGGCCATATGACCCAGCAGATCCAATGGTGCTTGAGGTGTCAGTGGCACACAGGGATGCTGTTTGGAGCCTCTGGCTGGTCCCCAAAGGTGAATCACAGCAGAGGCTTCTAGGATTTTGGAGCAAGGCCCTGCCATCTTCTGTAGATAACTACTCTTCTTTTGAGAGACAGCTCTTGGCCTGTTACTGGGCTTTGGTGGAAACTGAATGTTTGACTATGGGTCATCAAGTCACCATGTGACCTGAACTGCCCATCATGAACAGGGTGCTTTCTGACCCATCTAGCTATAAAGTGGGTCGTGCACAGCAGCATTCCATCATCAAATAGAAATGCTATATATGTGATCAGGCTCAAGCAGGTCCTGAAGGCATAAGTTACATGAGGAAGTGGCACAAATGCCCATGGTCTCCACTCACCACCCTGCCTTCTCTCCCCAGCCTGCACCAATGGCCTCATGGGCAGTTTCCTATGACCAGTTGACAGAGGAAGAGAAGACTAGGGTCTGGTTCACAGATGGTTCTGCACGATATGCAGGCACCACCTGAAAGTGGACAGCTGTGGCACTACAGCCCCTTTCTAGGATATACCTGAAGGACACCAGTGAAGGGAGATCTTCCCAGTGGGCAGAAATTCGAGCAGTGCACCTGGTTGTCCACTTTGCATGGAAGAAGAAATGACCAGATATGCGGTTATATACTGATTCATGGGCTGTAGCCAGTGGTTTCGCTGGATGGTCAGAGACTTGGAAGAAGCATGATTGGAAAACTGGTGACAAAGAATTTTGGGGAAGAGAGATGTGGATGGACCTCTCTGAGTAGTCAAAAACTGTGAAGATATTTGTATCCCATGTGAGTGTTCACCAACAGATGACCTCAGCAGACGAGGATTTTAATAATCAAGCGGATACGATAACCCGTTTTGTGGACACCACTCAGCCTCTTTCCTCAGCCACCCCTTTCACTGCCCAATGGGCCCACGAACAAAGTGGCCATGGTGGCAGGGATGTGGGCTCAGCAACATGGATTTCCACTTACCAAGGCTGACCTGACTACAGCCACTGCTGAGTGCCCAATTTGCCAGCAGCAGAGACCATCACTGAGCCCTCAATATGGCACCATTCCTCAGGGTGATCAGCCAGCTACCTGGTGGCAGGTTGATTATATTGGACCTCTTCTGTCATGGAAAGGGCAGAGGTTTGTCCTCACTGGAATAGACACTTAACTCCGGATGTGGGTTTGCCTATCCTGCATGCAGTACTTCTGCCAAGATTACCATCCGTGGACTCACAGAATGCCTTATCCACTGTCATGGTATTCCACACAGCATTGCCTCTGACGAAGTCACTCACTTCATGGCTAAAGAAGTGCGGCAGTGGGCTCATGCTCATGGGATTCACTGGTCATTCACAGGATGAAGGTCCCTATCACCCTGAAGCAGCTAGATTGATAGAACAGTGGAATGGCCTTTTGAAGTCACAATTACAACGCCAACTAGATGATAATACTTTGCAGGGCTGGGACAAAGTTCTCCAGAAGGCCATATATGCTCTGCATCAGCATCCAATACATGATACTGTTTCTCCCATAGCCAGGATTCACGGGTCCAGGGACCAAGGGGTGGAAGTGGAAGTGGCACCACCCACCATCACCCCTAGTGATCCAGTAGCAACATTTTTGCTTTCTGTTCCCGCAGCATTACGTTCTGCTGGCCTAGAGGTCTTTGTTCCAGAGGAAGGAACACAGCCACCAGGAGACACACAATTAAAAGTTAAGATTGCCACCTGGACACTTTGGGCTCCACCTACCTTTAAGTCAACAGGCTAAGAAGGGAGTTACAGTGTTGGCTGGGTGACCTGGACTATCAAGATGAAATCAGTCTACTCCTCCATAACAGAAGTAAGGAAGAGTATGCACGAAATACAGGAGATCCATTAGGGCGTCGCTTAATATTACCATGCTTTGTGATTAAGGTCAATGGGAAACTACAACAGCCCAATCCAGTCAGGACTACAAATGGTCCAGACCCTTCAGGAATGAAGGTTTGAAAGGTCACTCCACTAGGAAAAAAGCCCACAACCTGCTGAGGTGTTTGCTGAAGGCAAAGGGAATACAGAATGGGTAGCAGAAGAAGGTAGTCATCAATACCAGCTATGACCACGTGACCAGCTGCAGAAACGAGGACTGTAACTGTCATATTTCCTCCTTATTTTGTTAAAAACATGTTTGTGCATGTATACACTCGTACAAAGAAAATATCTTCATTTTATTTCCTTTTCCTTTATCACGTGACACAAGATTTATTGACTTCACATCAGCATTTAAGTATTGTTAACTTTCTGTATTAGCGTTTGGGTTGGGGATTGGTGCATTTCCGGTTGTACAAAGGACAGCTGTATTATGTTAGGTGTAATTATAACCTATTATCTTTATTTGAAGATTATGTATTATCTCAGGAGATGTGTATACATGAGTTCAAGTTGACAAGGGATGGACTTGTGATGGTTAATACTGAGTGTCAACTTGATTGGATTGAAGGATGCAAAGTATTGATCCTGGGTGTGTCTGTGAGGGTGTGGCCAAAGGAGGTTAACATTTGAGTCAGTAGGCTGGGGAAGGCAGATCCAACCTTAATCTGGTGCACCATCTAATCAGCTGCCAATGAATATAAAGCAGGCAAAAACCATAAAAAGGTGAGACTGGCCTAGCCTCCCAGCCTATATCTTTCTCCCATGCTGAGTGCTTCCTGTCCTCGAACATCAGACTCCAAGTTCTTTAGTTTTGAGACTTGGGCTGGCTTCCTTGCTCCTCAAGCTTGCAGACAGCCTATTGTGGGACCTTGTAATCGTGTAAGTCAATACAATAAACTCCCCTTTATATTTATATATATATGTCCGATATATATCCTATATATTTTATATATCTCGTGTGTGTGTGTGTGTGTGTGTGTGTGTGTATATATATATCATATTAGTTCTGTACCTTTAGAGATCCTTGATTAATACAGATGGGGTCCTACTATGGTGCCCAGGCTGCTTTCAAGTAAGCCTCCCACCACAACCTTCCAAAATGCTGGGACTATAGGCATGAGCCACTGCACCCAGCCACAACTTTGTTATGAACAATTTGTACAGCTATAGAAATGAATGACTTTTTTACTTTTTTTTTTTTTTTTTGAGACAGGGTCTTACTCTGTCACCCAGGCTGGAGTGCAGTGGTGTGACCACAGCCACTGCAGGCTCAACCTCTGGGACTCAGGTGATCCTCCCATCTCAGCCTCCCAAGTAGCTGGGACTACAGGCGCGTGCCACCACGCTTGGCTAGTTTTTTGTATTTTTTGTAGAGATGGGGTTTCACCATGTTGTCCAGGATGGTCTCGAATTTCTGGGCTCAAACGATCCTCTTCACTCAGCCTCCCAAAGTGCTGGGATTACAGGGATGAGCCACCGTGTTTGGCCAAGTTTTTATATATTCTTATTTGGCCATAGCATGAACTTTTGTGGTATAATCCCAGTCACTTAAAAAAATATTAAAACATCAGTTTCAGAACTAAACTAAGGTAAGGAGAGCATGTTTGAATGTAATGATGTGTGAGATCTTGCAAGGAAATCGTCATTAGGCAACTGGTTGCTAATTAACCAGTGACAGAATTAACTTAGAGGCAAATTGCCTCAACACTCAAATTCACAGATTTTTCCAGTTTTCTGCTTACTCAGGTTGCTTCTTCCAGATCCCTTTTGATCTATTTTCAGTTATGGGTTTATGAGAATCAAGACTAAGCAGCTTGAATTGAAGGAGTAACAGTATCACCTAACAATGATTTTGCTGCCATAGTAGCTGTCTGTATACTGGCCATATGCTTAGGTAAAATGAGGCCAGATCACTCTGAGAGTTTTCTATCAGAGTTGGTGGTGAACTACTGCTCACTGATAATGGTACGTGCCCATCAATGGCAGTATAATTTTGACCCAAGATATAACTTTAATGCAGAAAATTTTATAATCAACTGACAATTATAACCAGAAATATAACTAGGAATATGACAGAACCTATCACTTTAATTTTGTGAGTGGAAAATAACTTAAATATAATAGTATTATATCCCTGGGAAATAAAAAAAAATTCAACTGTATACCAAAAAGCCTGAATTAATCCCACATTTCTACATAAAGACTAGACCAACAACAAGCTGACAGGATTGTAGCAGTTCTTATGTGCATACTGGAGGCAGGCAGAAGGGATGGCATTCCAAGCACGAATAGCCCTACAACAAAGTCAACTGTCCCAAAATGCAGCAACCAAAGCATGTAAAGCCCAAAAACTTAGACAAGTAGCAACTATTTAAACATGTTGAGCTTTTAAGTGATCAAATTCTGTCCTGTCTTCCTTCAGTACCCCCACCTACATATCGACTTTACCTAACTGTCAAAAAGGGGAAGTTACCTTTGAAATGATGTAATAGCAACTGCATCTTTTGTTCATGTTCCTTTTGCTGGAGGGTCAGTCTCCGGTCACACTGTAATTTTAAATGGTCCAGTGCAGATTCTAATTCACGAACCATATTATCCCGTTCCAGAACTTTCATTTTCATTTCTTCATTATATAACTGTTGTTTCCGTTCAGCTTCTCGCAAATTCACCACCTAGCAAATACATATTTTGACCTGTTAAGTGTGTCTTAGATAAGCTAATATAATAATCTACTTTTCTTAGGCTACTTAAAGATCAATTTCCTTAATCTCCATAGTGTAAATGATTCCTGCCAGGTATTGGGTCCTTAGGCAAATGCTTTGCAACATATTCACAAAACAACCTAACAGCCTTTTGAATTTGTTGGAATTCAGGCTAGGCACGGTGGCTCATGCCTGTAATCCCAGCACTTTGGGAGGCTGAGGTGGGAGTTTGAGACCAACCTGACCAACATGGTAAAACCCCATCTCTACTAAAAAAACAAAATACAAAATTAGCTGGGTGTGGTGGTGCATGCCTGTAATCCCAACTACTTGGGAGGCTGAAGCAGGAGAATGGCTTAAACCCGGGAGGTGGAGGTTGCAGTGGGGCCAAGATTGCCCCATTGCACTCCAGCCTGGGCGACAAGAGCAAAACTCCATCTCGGAAAAACAAAACAAAACAAAACAAAACAAAAAACAGAATTTGTTGGAATTCTGAATTGATGACACTTTCTATTACTTTTTTTTTTTTTTTTTTTTTGAGACGGAGTTCGCTCTATTGCCCAGGCTGGAGTGCAGTGGCGCGATCTCGGCTCACTGTAAGCTCCACCTCCCAGGTTCACGCTATTCTCCTGCCTCAGTCTCCCAAGTAGCTGGGACTATAGGCGCCCACCACCACGCCCAGCTAATTTTTTGTATTTTTAGTAGAGATGGGGTTTCACCGTGTTAGCCAGGATAGTCTCAATCTCCTGGCCTTGTAATCCACCCGCCTCAGCCTCCCAAAGTGTTGGGATTACAGGCGTGAGCCACCGCGCCCGGCCAACCCTTTCATTTTTAATGTACTGTTGCTCTAATAATCACCCTTCCATAATTTCTTAAATGTAATCTATGTGGTTTATATTTAATAATTCTGTAACTTTATTTCTCTAGTCTAAGTGGATAGTGAGAGGGTAAAGATTCTTGAAACATCTAGACAATTCCAAGTTTAAACTCCAGAATGGATGTTATAAATAAGTGACAGTTTGGGTGTTTTGTTGTTGTTGTTGTTAAGATGGAGTCTCACTCTGTCACCTCAGGTTGGAGTGCAGTGGTGTAATCATAGTTCACTGCAGCTTCCAACTCCTGAGATCAAGTGATCCTCCCACCTCAGCCTCCCACATAGCTGGGAGCACAGGTACATGCCATCATGCCTGGCTAATTTTTTTAAAAAATTTTTTCATAGAGACAGGGTCTCACTATGTTGCCCAAGCTAGTCTTGAATTCCTGGCCTCAAGTGATCCTCCTGCCTCGGTGTCCCAAAGCACTGGGATCCTCCTACCTCAGTGTCCCAAAGCCACCACACCCAGCCATGTTATGCATTTTGTCTATTGGATTCTTCCCTGCTGATGTAAAGTAAAAATACTTCAGATAATGTCTACATCACAGAACTTGTTAATAATCTAATGACCTCTCCAGAAAAATAATCATTAATACAAGGGTTCCCAGGATCAGAAAATCCACTGACCTTAATCAGGTTGCCTTGCTTTAAGAGTAGCACAAGGGCCAGGTGGGGTGGCTCACACCTGTAATCCCAGCACTTTGGGAGGCTGAGGCAGGAGGGTCACGAGGTCAGGAGTTTGAGACCAGCCTGGCCAACATGGTGAAACCCCATCTCTACTAAAAATACAAACATTAGCCGGGCATGGTAGCACATGCCTGTAATCCTAGCTACTCAGGAGGCTGAGGCAGGAGAATTGCTTGAACCTGGAGGGCGGAGGTTGCAGTGAGCCGAGATCACACCAGCCTGGACAACAGAGTGAGACTCCGTCTCGGGGAAAAAAAAAAAGAGCAGCATAAAGAGTTATCTACATCAAAGGACTCCACCATCTTTCTACTCTCCAAACATGCAACAATAGGATGCACTCTCATCAATAACAGTAACAGCAGCTTACTACTGATGACGATTATCCAAGAGGAGGCTGTGCATAACATTTTTCATTTTTTTTCCTTATTTTACAGAATTATAATTTTATTTAATTTTTTTGAGACAGGCTGTTGCTCTGTTGCCCCAGGCTGAAGTGCAGTAATGATCATAGCTCACTACAAACTCAAATTCCTGGGCTCATGTGATCCTCCTGCCTCAGCCTCCCAACTATCTAGGACTACAAGTGTATGCTACCATACCCGGCTAATTCTGGTATTTTTTGTAGAGACAGGATCTCAAATTCTGGGCTCAAATGATTCTCTTGACTCAGCCTCCCAAAGTGCTGGGATTACAAGCATGAGCCACTGCGCCTGGCCTTAGGACTTAATTTTAAAATATCAGTGTTTCATTTTTCATTAATTGTCAGATATTCCCATAAATTGAATGTACTTTTCAGAGAAAGGGTTATCTCATTGTTTAACACTTCATAATATGTATCTTAAGTGGAAAAGACATTAGAGAAAAGATGGATATAGTTCTCAATGCTATGAAACATCTCTGGATTAGAAAATGGTTTAATCTGTAAAAAATACAACATTTTAATTGATTTAGGCACATTCAGGTTAATAAAATCTATTATTATCTTTGCCACTGATACACCACTTCATCTTCATTTCAACTAATACATTACAAGAAAGTACAGATTCCTCTACCCTATAGCAATGAAGGAAAGGGAATCAAAACTTGGAGGGCCTTTGATTTTTCATGAGTGCCAGGTAGCAACATCCAAATCTAGAAATCATCCAAGAAATAATGAGCAAGGAATATAACTTAAATTCTTTGGTTTTAAAAACTTTCAAAAAGGACTTCTTTTGAAAGACCCTCTAACTTTAAGAACCTCACAAAGTTAGGCCTACATATTTGGATAATCACAAAGCTTTCAGATGACAACATTTAGTTCTATAAAGAGAAATCATGCTTAAATTTGTAGTTACACCATCAAATCTTTGAGTCTTTCAATTTCTTTAAGAATTCAAAATGTAGGATGTAAGCATCTTGACCCATCTGTATAAGAAAAATATTCTGACCCTCAAAAACAAACCTTATTGAAATATCTGAAAAGAATAGCTCTAATCTCAACAGGACTCAGGCAAGCTATTTGTTCCAAGACATTTGCTTCACTACGAGAGAGGTTATGGAATGATGCTCTAAGTGAGTTCCGGCGACGCTGGATACTTTCATTCTTATATTCAATTGCAGCTTCCAAAGCTTCAATCCCTTCTTCAAGTTGGAAAAGAACATGTTCTTCCTAGATATAACAGAAATCACTCATTTTAAATGAAATAGTATAACTTTGACTTTGTCATATACTCAGATCCTACTAAACTATTTGAGTCTAATGGACATTACCACTCTTTTACTAGATTTTAAGAAAATGTTTTTTGAGTGCTTGCTATACCACATAATGCAGAGGTTATGTGTATACACACATGTATACACACACATACACATACACACAACATATTAACATAATCATTAAGCCCTCACAATAAACCTGATGGAATGAAATGGAAAAGACAGAAGTTTAGGTGAGTTCTGAAATGTTCCAAGGTCATACTACAAATGCTGATCATCTAATCCAAGGAATATACTTGAACAAAGCCTAAGCCCACAGGATTAGCAGTATTGTCATGCATCTCCTCCATAGTCCCTAAAGTGCATATTATGTGTCAATATTTCCACTAGTGAGATCCAGAGATTTACTGTTGTCCCTTCAATGATCTATCAAAACAATATACTGCCTAGAGGGAATAACTTACTCTAAATATTTAGAATAAGTTATTAAGAACTAGTAATAAAAAAAAGCACAATATGGCATTAAAAAGTAGTGAGGATTTAAGTATCTGACATATTTCATAAGATTCCTATGAAATGTTATTAGAAGGAAAATGTAGGCGTTATAAAATAGGGCAGCGTAGTATTTTTTCACATACCAGAGAAGATCAATGAATCCCTGTCGGAAAACCTACAAGTTTTTTTCTTTTCTTTTTTTTTTTGGACACAGGGTCTCACTATGTTGCCCAGGCTGAACTCAAACTCTTGGCTCAAGCGAACCTCCTACCTTGCCCTCCTGAGTAGCTGGGACTACAGGCACACACTACCATGCCCAGCTCTTCCAGTTCATTGAACTATCCAAATACATGTTATGTTGGTGATACAAATCTCTGGCAAGGAATTACCTCAGATTGGTGAGACTTGGATATATGTTTCCATAGACCTATACCTATTGTGGAGGCCACCTCAATAAGTTCCTGTGGCAGACTGACTTGTCCATCTCCACACCCTTATTGCCCAGCACAGTACCTATCATATAGTTTGAACTCAGTATCTGTTAAGAAAGAGGAGAAAAAAATTTTTCATGTGTCCTTGGTTACAGGACCCATGTTATTTCTCTCCACTCCTCCCCCTAACACCCCAAAGGAAAATAATGTGAATATTTCTTTCTTTCTTTTTTTTTTTTTTTCTTTCTGAGACAGGGTCGTGGTGGGATCTCAGCTCACTGCAACCTCCACCTCTTGGGTTTAAGGATTTAAGCAATTCTCCTGCCTCAGCCTCCCAAGTAGCTGGGATTATAGGTGCATGCCATCACGCCTAGCTAATTTTTGTATTTTTAGTTGAGAAGGGGTTTCGCCACATTGGCCAGGCTGGTCTTGGAACTCCTGACTTCAGGTGATCTGCCTGCCTCAGCCTCCCAACGTGATGGGATTATAGGTGTGAGCCACCATGCCTGGCCAAGAGTGTGAATATTTCTGATCTACCTAAAGAAAAATGCTCATCAGCCATTCTTTTTCTCTGTGCAATCACTAACCATATGGAATTTGATAGTTTGATCACTGCTTCATAAGGAATAAAATAATATTCACCTTTTCAAGAAAAAAAATCCTTAAATACTAAAATGTACTTAGGTGAACAAGTAAGAGGAGCCACAAATAAAAGTGAATTATCCAAAATAGAGTAAGTCCTTATCATCAATAGGTTCTTGGAAACTGTGACTTTAAGAGAAACAATATATAATACAACAGTTTTTTTTTTCCTATTAACTTCATAACAAAAGCAACTATGTTGAAGGAAAACAATGTAATTTGAGGACCTGATGTACATGGTGTCTCTTAAAGTCACAATTTCCAAGAACCTATCCACAATGTTCAGTGAGGACTTTACTGTACTTGACTTTTGAATTCATACTGTGACTATATTTTATCAAAAACAAATGTGAAGAGTTTGCCTTTATACGTGGCTGAGGACAATTTCATATAAATTCAGTTTCTATGGTTTTGGATCTAAGTTAAGGAAGTACTGAGATAATATAAGGTAGTATGAATATAGAAACCCAAGGACAGCCCACTCCAGTGAGGATGCAGCATATCAATGTTTGTAGTTCCCTCTAACTCAGCAATAGGTATAGGTTGACAAGATATGTGGCAATGGGAAACTATCCTGGGATGAAAAATTTGTCACAATACATACCACAGGTTATCAAGAGTTGACTGTTTTATGATCGAGCACTGCTTTTCAACTTTAATGTGTACCGAGGAGCTCACTAGAATTCAGATTCTGATCCAGCAAGTCCAATTGGGGCCTGAGGATCTGCATTTCTAACAAGATCCCAAGTGATGCTGTTGCTGCTGGTCCAGAGACCAAGTAAAATGAAACAAAAAACTAATGATAACTTTTAAGCAAGCACTGCATAGATTTCTCTATAAATTATATGTTCTCAGCAGGGTGCGGTGGCTCATGCCTGTAAACCCAGCACTTTGGGAGGCTGAGGCGGGTGGATCACTTGAGGTCAGGAGTTCGAGACCAGCCTGACCAACATAGCGAAACCTCGTCTCTACTAAAAATGCAAAAATTAGGCTGGGCGCGGTGGCTCACGCCTGTAATCCCAGCACTTTGGGAGGCCAAGGTGGGCGGATCACGAGGTCAGGAGATCGAGACCATCTTGGTCAACATGATGAAACCCCATCTCTACTAAAATACAAAAAATTAGCCAGGCGTGATGGCACGTGCCTGTAATCCCAGCTACTTGGGAGATTGCAACAGGGGAATCGCTTGAACCGGGGAGGTGGAGGTTGCAATGAGCTGGGATCATGCCACTGCACTCTAGCCTGGTGACAGAGCAAGACTCTGTCTCGGGAAAAAAAAAAAAAATTAGCTGGGCATGGTGGCGCACGTCTGTAATCCCAGCTACTCGGGAGGCTGAGGCAGGAGAATTGCTTGAACCCAGGAGGCAGAGGCAGTGAGCCGAGATCGCACCACTACACTTCAGCCTGAGCGACAGAGACTCCATTTCCAAAAAAAAATTGTATGTTCTCATAAAATGCGAAATTGAAAGTTTAAAAGATTTTTTTTTTTTTTTTTTTTGAGACGGAGTCTCACGCTGTTACCCAGGCTGGAGTGCAGTGGCGCGATCTCGGCTCACTGCAAGCTCCGCCTCCCGGGTTCCCGCCATTCTCCTGCCTCAGCCTCCTGAGTAGCTGGGACTACAGGCGCCCGCCACCGCGCCCGGCTAATTTTTTGTATTTTTAGTAGAGACGGGGTTTCACTGTGGTCTCGATCTCCTGACCTTGTGATCCGCCCGCCTCGGCCTCCCAAAGTGCTGGGATTACAGGCTTGAGCCACCGCGCCCGGCCCGAAAGTTTAAAAGATTAAATAAAGATAATAGTTCTTATATTTTCCTCCCTACTAAGCAACTACTCTGTATTATTAGAAACCTAAGGTTCAAGTATTCTTTAATTTTAGTTTCTGAATTTTACCAAAAAAAAAAAAAAAAGAGCAGTGTGACTTGTCTGTAGTAAATTGTTGAGTAATCTTCTATTAGTGTAACGATCTAAAATCTATCAATTTCCATAAAGTAATAAAATTAGGAAAAATATTTTAATTTACTGTGGAAAGAGAAAATAATCCTAAACAAGTTTAAAGACATTAAGATAGCAAACCATTCCAACTAGATTTTATTGATACCTTGTGTCACATCAGAATCTCATGCTCTTGATCATCTGCTAGTGACAGATCTATTTGGGAATATTAACCTTGGCTTTAAAATTGTGGTAAGAGCAGAGCCTCACTAGAGAGCTACACTAAGAAGAACCAACCATGTGGAAGAAAGGGACATAGAAGCTCATGTGACTAATTAGAACTCTACCAGTTGTAGGAGGCTCATCCTTCCCTCAAACCCCAGTCCGGAATAGCTGCAAAATAGGTATCATGCATCATACTATATTTTCACCACAAATCTGTAAATGCTTTTTGTTACAGGATCCCACATGAAATAGAAACCTAAATGTTTCTTGATATTAATGGAACTCTACCCTACTGCAAACGTAGTTTGTTAATTCTCATCTCTGTGCCTTATTCAAAGATGTTCTATCTAAAACGGACTTCTCATATCTGCCACTGCATATCATGTTTTTCATAATCTAGCTCAAGATTCTGATCTATTGAGGCTGCCTTGATGAATCTTCCCCCAAATGATCACTTCATTGCTTTGAATAAATAATGTAAGAGGTATAGCTGTAAATACATTATCCACAACTTGATTTTCAATGTCCTTCAGAGTTTAGAGTTTTCTTATATTTTTACCTGTTTTCCCAAATAGAATATTAATTTCTCAAGGGAAACATAATACTTTGGTTTTTTTTGTTTTTTGTTTTTGCTTCTTCTATAGAGCTTAGTTATAGTCACAGGCAGAATTCCTTAAATATTTGAATTCTGCTGTATCTTAGGCTCTCATGTCTTCAAATCTATAAGCCTTGGACTCCAATTTAACACCTTGGGAGGACAACCTGGCTCTCTGTTCCTCTGCACATTTACCCAGCTTAAATTATAAAACAGGGCAATAGAGGTCTATAATGTTCCTTTCAACTGCCACTTAGCCCCCAGTCAAGGATTGATTTGTAAATCAATCCTTTCATCAATTCTCAATGAGCAACAATCTAACGTTATCCTTGCTCCTATTTCTTAACTAGCCCCCTTAACTTCCTGTCACTTGCTCCAAACTAAAACACTACAAGATTCACCAATGTGTGTGATTCTCAGCTATTCACCTTCTCTGAGCAACTTTCCCTTGCTTTGGTAATGATAAGACACCAACAATAAATACCTGGGGAGGCAGTTCCGATTCAAAAATTCATCTTTCTCTGATGAAGTAAGGTACAGGTACCACTGCCAACTGACTGAAAATTTTGAAAAAAGACAAAGTCTGGGGCAATTTGACAGCCTGTAAATGAATCATCTTCTACATAGTTTTTAAAAACTAGAACTAAAACTATAGTTTTAAAAAACTGTAACTGTAACTAAAAGGTCTTTTACTGGGATTGGAATTTTATGCATCTATTTGGCTGGACATAGTATGGACACTGGGCCTTCTCAACCAAGGTTTCATGGAAAGAATTAACCCCTAATTCCTTAGGCATCTGCTGTATGTAATAAATTACCTAGTATCATTCACGAAATATGTATAGAGAAAAGTCAGGTGCCCTCCAAAAGAGTCCCTCAAATCATTTTCTATGTTCTATGATTTCAGACGAGAAACCCCAGCTGAGGAGGCAAATATACTCAAGGAAAGTAATAGTTTCCAAATGCCTGGCAGTGCCAGGAAGGGGCCATGTCCATGGACCACTATGTAAGGATATCTCAGTCTCTAGTCAAGCATGGTTTATGGTGCCAAATAAGTGCCAGGTGAATTCACTACATCTGACAAAATCTCAAAACCAAGTTTAACGGATAATATTTATGATTATGTGAAAAAGACTGAGGAAATCACTCAAGTGATCCATCATACAGCACCTCCAGTTCCAAAGAATACTGACTTACTTCAGGTGATAACACTCTGCCATTTTTAAGTTTTTCATCCACACTGTTTCTTCGTTTCTGGAGCTGATCCTTTTCTTTCTGGAGGACTTCAACTTGTTCTGAAATCTTTATTTTCTCCTCAGCTGTGCTAGTCTGGAGCTGCACATTCTTTTCAGACAACTCTTGTTCCAGTAAGTTCAGGCGAGTTGATATTTTCAAATTATCTGTGTTTAAGGCCTAAAAGATACAACCCACCAGACACCAGAAACAGTTACTAGAAATCTAGACTGCATAAAAATTAGGAAAAACAGAGAGAAAATTGCTAAATGAATATATTTTTAGTTTTTACATTATTGAGGGAGGGGGTATTCATTTTCTTTTTTTTGTTTTTGAGATGGAGTTTTGCTCTTGTTCCCCAGGGTAGAGTGCAATGGTGCGACCTCAGCTGACTGCAATCTCCGCTTCCCAGGTTCAAGCGATTTTCCTGCTTCAGCCTCCCGAGTTGCTGGGATTACAGGCGCTTGCCACCTCGCACAGTTAATTTTTTGTATTTTCAGTAGAGACAGGGTTTTACCATGTTGGCCAGGCTGGTCTTGAACTCCTGACCTCAGGTAATCCACCCGCCTCAGCCCCCAAAGTTCTAAGATTACACACGTGAGACACCGCGCCCACCCGGGGTGTTCATTTTCTAAAATCTTAAGTTGAATGCCTTTTTAAAAAAAACGTTTATTTAAACTCTGAGTTTACTACCAAGAATTGCCTTGACTAGGTTTTCAGAGGCAGTATTTTTCTTTTTTCTTATTTTCTAAACTGAACTTTTCTTTCTTCGCTTACATTCTACATTGTAGAATTATGTTACAATTTACTAGGGGTTGAGCTTTGGTGTGTTTAAACATATGATTGGTTGGCTTAAACATATAATTTGTTTTTACTCTTAATTCATTCTGATCAGAAAATATGGCCAGATTTATGGAGATGTTCATTATGGTCAAATTTCAGGTAATTTGTAAAATATTTTTCACAGTAATTATCTGCATATACTACTATAAGGTTTATTATATAGACACATACTATCATAAGGTTTATAATTTTTTTTTTTTTTTTTTGAGATGGAGTCTCGCTCTGTCGCCCAGGCTGGAGTGCAGTGGTGCAATCTCGGCTCACTGCAAGCTCCGCCTCCCGGGTTCACGCCATTCTCCTGCCTCAGCCTCCCGAGTAGCTGGGACTACAGGCGCCCGCCCCTGCGCCCGGCTAATTTTTTCTATTTTTAGTAGAGACGGGGTTTCACCGTGGTCTCGATCTCCTGACCTTGTGATCCGCCCACCTCGGCCTCCCAAAGTGCTGGGATTACAGGCGTGAGCCACCACGCCCGGCCAAGGTTTATAATTTTAAAAAAGCATTCCCCTCCCCCAAGCTTTTAATTGAATCCTACTCCCAGACAGCCACCTTCAGCCTTTTCAGTTGGTTCTTCTGGTGTTTATGTCTATGTTTCTGAATGACATTATCAATTTTAGACATTGTCTATTGACTGTGTATTATGGGAGATAAGGATTTAGCACTCTTATAGCTACTCTACTTCCCAATCTCCTCCATTCTCCCAATATAAGTTACATTACAGTTTTTAGTTCAATCAATATTCATTTTCATTATTATAACTTTGTTATTCATAGGTGAACTATCTAGTGTGAAATGATCATGCTTCTGTTTTGATACAACTTTTTATTGCACCTTATAGCTAATTCTTCTCCAACAGAACTATAAAATTCCTCAACACTTTTTCATTTGATCAAACTTATCAGGAAATCTTTTCAATCTATTCTTTTCTGGAAACATTTTGCCTGGAGCGTCCATCCTGCTCCACCCTGGACCAGTTGTCCTGGGTCTTCCCTTTGGTATTTCCTGAGAATTTCCATGTTGCAGCACATTTTCAGAATCCCGAGTCCTCCTTTTTCATAGTTTGTGCCATTATTTTTGTGGAGCACATTCTCTAGTAGTTTCCTTGGACAGGCTTAATGGGAGATTTTTGGTTTTGTTTTTTATACCTGAAAATGCTTATTATAGCTTCACATTTGATTGACAGTTTGGCTAAGAAGAAAATTATTTATTAGACTTAATTTTCCTCATGAGTTTAAAGATTGCTTCAGATCTTAAACTTGTCATGAGGAAAGCTGAGAAGTCCAATGCCATTCTGATTCTTGCAATTTATAAGTAGTCTTTTTTGTCTAGATGCTTTCAGGACCTTCTTTTTTCCTCAGTGTATCCAAACCTTCACAATGCTATGTTTTGGGTACTCATTTTGCTGGGGCCTTGATGGGCTATTTCAGTCTAGAGTCTCATATTACTGGTGTTGAGAAAAAAAATTTTTTTTTTTTTGAGACGGAGTCTTGCTCTGTCACCCAGGTTAGAGTGCAGTGGCGTGATCTCAGCTCACTGCAAGCTCCGCCTCCCAGATTCACGCCATTCTCCTGCCTCAGCCTCCCGAGTAGCTGGGACTACAGGCACCTGCCACCACGCCTGGCTAATTTTTTTGTATTTTTAGTAGAGACAGGGTTTCACCGTGTTAGCCAGGATGGTCTCCATCTCCTGACCTCGTGATCTGCCCACCTCAGCCTCCCAAAGTGCTGGGATTACAGGCGTGAGCCACCGTGCCTGGCCAAGAAAATTTTTTATATGATGTCTTTGATAATCTCTTCTGTTTCCTCTGTTGTATCTTTCTGGAATTCCCATTACTTGGATCTTGGGCTTCCTGGATTTATCTGCCAATTAAATTTTTTTCTCTCCTACTTTCTATTGTATTTTTACTTAGTTTTGGGGATATTTCCTCAACTTTATCCTCTGACCCTATTTTTTGAGATGGAGTTTTGCTCTTGTTGCCCAGACTGGAGTGCAATGGCACGGTCTTGGCTCATTACAACCTCTGCCTCTCAGGTTCAAGCGATTCTTCTGCCTCACCTCCCAAGTACCTGGGATTACAGGTGCCCACAACCACGCCTGGCTAATTTTTGTATTTTTAGAAGAGACAGGGTTTCACCATGTTGGTCAGGCTGGTGTCGAACTCCTGACCTCCAGTGATCCACCTACCTTGGCCTCCCAAAGTGCTGGGATTACAGCCATGAGCCACCGCACCCTGCCTATCCTCCAACGCTTTTAATTTCCAAGAGTTCATGTTTTTAATAACTTGCAGTTCTTTATAGTCATCTTTTGCCACACTGAGGATATTAAGATTTCTGTGAAGTTTTTTCCGCTTCTTGCTCTATCTCTAATGTCTGTGAGTTTATTTTTTCCTTTTGTTTTGTTTTCTGTCTTTAATAGTGGCATTCCTAAAATGTCCATCATATTTCAGATTCAGGTATCAAAAAGCTGCTAAGATTTGTGGTGATAGCATACATGTGTAGCCACTTAGTTGGCAGCTTCCAAATTTAAGTGTTTTTATATCTTTTTAGATGTTTCAGAAAATATGCTAATCTCCTGCTAGGAAGTATAAATCTGGGCCAGCATTCTTGGATCCAAGTAGAGATTAGGAAATAGATGTTTCACAATTCATATGCAGACTTGCATTCATTCCCTATTTGGAGTTTTTTGACTTATCACAACCTTTGCAGTGCCTGGTTCAATCTTCGGAAAAGAAATCAGTCCCAGAGTGAGAAAAAATAGTTTCATGACTATGCCCTGTTTTCATCTTTATGCTACTCCTGCCTTCTGAAAATCTTGGTCCCTTCATTTCTGAATCTTTTTGATGTTCTATGTGAATTTTATCTCTCTAAAGCTGTTATTTTTTTTAAAAGGAAAACATCTAAAGCATTCCTAAAATGCCCATCACATTTCAGAGTCAGATATTAAAAAGCTGATAAGATGTATGGTGACAGCATATATGTAGGATCTTGGCCTGGTTCTCATTTGTGTCCCTCTAGGTACTTGGACTGCAGCATCTTCTGTTCTGCTAAGTTAATAAGCTCTCATCTATTTGCTTTCCATCTTTTCTTTTTTTGGTAATCTTTTGTCCTCTGTTATCTCCTCTACTGTCTTTTCCTTTTTATGGCTTTTCAAAAAACATAATAGCTTTAATGAGATATAATCTACATACCATACAATTCACCAATTTAAAGTATATAATTCAAATCTGGGCATGGTGGCTCACGCCTGTAATCCCAGCACTTTGGGAGGCCAAGACGGGCTGATCACAAGGTCAGGAGTTTGAGACCAACCTGACCAACATGGTGAAACCCCTCTCTACTAAAAATACAAAAATTAGCTGGGCGTGGTGGCACGCGTCTGCAATCCCAGCTACTTGGGAGGCTGAGGCAGAAGAATCTCTTGAACCGGGAGGCAGAGGTTGCGGTGAGCAGAGATCGTGCCACTGCACTCTAGCCTGGGCGACAGAGCGAGACTCCATCTCAAAAAACAAAAAATAACAATAAAGTATATAATTCAATGGTTTTTTGTATATTCACAGTTATATAACCATCACCACAATCAATTTTACATTTTCATCACCCCCCCAAAAAAAGAAACCCCACACCTATTAGTAGGCATTCTATTTCCTCCCCAGTCCCCCACCAACCCTAGGTAACCACTATTCTACTTTTTTGTCTCTGGACAGAAATGGAATTGCCTATTCTAGAGACTTCATATAAATGGTATTATACAAAGGTGGTCTTTTGTGACTAGTTTCTTTCACTTAACATAGGTTTTCAAGGCTCATCCATGTTGCAGCATATATCAGTACTTCATTCCCTTCTATTGTCAAATAATATGCTATTGTATAGATAATCAGTTTATCCATTCATCACTTGATGAACATTTGTGTTGTTTTCAGTTTTTAGCTATTATGAATAATGTTACTATAAATGTTCATGTTCAAGTTTTTGTGTGGAAACATGCTTTCATTTCTCATGGAGACATACATATAGAAATAGATCTATCTATCCATCCATCCCTAGGAGTGAGATTACTGGGTCACATAGTATCTCTAAGTTGAGCCTTCTGAGGAACTACAAGATGGTTATCCAAAGCAATTACACCATTTTCCAATTTCACAGCAGTGTATGAAGGTCCCAATTTCCCCACCTCCTTCCCCACATTTCTTATTATCTGTTTTTCTGATTATAGTCATCCCAGTGGGGAGTGTAGAGTGGTTTACAACCAGAATCAAATAGTGTATTAAACAGAATACCTGACTAGATCTCAATTTCTTATTTTCCAGGTGACTCTTCTCCTGTAATAGAGCCTCCTTCTTAGAAACTATGGCCTCCCGTTTCTTTAAGTCTTCTTCCAGCTCCTCTAATTCTTGGCGTTGGTTCAGAACTTTCTCTACTTCTTCATCTAACCATTTCTTTTGCTCATCCAATTTCTACATTAAAATTCAAAAAAAGTTACTTGTTTTTCCTTCTGCCATAAAAATTACATGGTAACAATATAATTTCAGATTGGCTGAAATCTCTTAAATGAACATTTAAAAACTATCACTCAGAGTAACTCAGGTTCCCATCTGAAATCCTAAAGACATCAGTGGTTCTAGTCAAGATGTAGCTATGTTGTTTTATAAAGAATTAAAATTTACTCCCCAGATACGTTAAACAGTCTAGGATTTTTTAGCCTGACAAATAAGGGACTGATAATTTTCTATGCCTATATTAAGAACATGCTGGAGTCTTTTACTCTGTTGTAGTGGTGCATATTTCCATCACAGCACTTACACTGGTGGTTGCTCTACTTATCTGTCTCCCCAACTTGAGCTCCTTGATTGACTGCAGGGGCTGTAGTTTTTAACTGTCTATCCACATGGCTGGCATATTGCCTGGGCCACAGTAGGCATTCAGTAAAATGTTAAATGAATGAGTGAATCAATGCCTGATTCAGTCAATCAATGAAGTGAATAAATGAATACACACAGTGGGAGATACAGATGATGGAGTTTGGAAGGAAACCCAATTTGCATTGTAGCTTGTCAACCTCAAATAATTCTTTTTAAAAAAAGAAAAAACAAAAATAAAAAATTGCTGAAAAGATCTCCAAAACAAACATCTGAGTACTCTCTTGAATTAAGGATACCCAGAAACAAATACAAACATAAATATAGATGGAATGTGACTGTTTAAAAGGAACTCTATCAAGTGGACACGGTAATGAAGCACTGCCACCAAAACAATAAATAAATAGGAAAAGAAATCAATATAGTATTATTTCCTAGTCCTTCATGAACCTTCTAGAAACGGTTCCTAGAAATCTATAATACAATGAGACAGTGAATATATATTTAAAAAAGAGCAAAATGGCCAAGGCAAAGAAGATGCATAGCTATTGAGTCTTCCAATAATACCAAGATATAAGCACTATCATGTCCAGATAACACTGGAGCCTAAAATGTCATAGTAGCTCTACAATTATTAGGAACAGAAAGAGCAACTATAAAAATGTTAGTTTTGTCATATCCTTAAATAATCCAGTAGGAGATCCTAGGAAGTCTAGCAAGTAACTTAAATATATTCTACAAACATTCTTAAACTGTGAGTGGGGTTTGAAAGATGAATAAGAGATTCTTTTTAAGCTCCACTTAAAAGTAAAAAACCTAAAAAATTACGACTGGTGATGACATTTCTGGGTGGAATGGGTACACACCCATGTCAGAATGCACTCATGTCACTATTAAATGTCACTAATAAAATGTAATATAAAATTTATGAAGAGAGAATAAATTTAAAGGTAGAGATAATTGCATTCTGGGTATTTTAAATACAGTATTTTTTTCTTACAGAAAATTTAAAATTTCAATTTCTTTGAACTTCAAAATGAGTTTGTGGATTATGACTTTCTTTTTAAAAGATGGCACTAAAATAATGGCTTTTTAATATATAGAGTACATATACAATTTGGCTTTCTTTGAATGTAGAGTTCTGATTTTTAGAAATATACTCGTCTTTGGCCGGGTGCAGTGGCTCACACCTGTAATCCCAGCACTTTGGGAGGCCAAGGCAGGTGGATCACAAGGTCAGGAGATGAAGACCATCCTGGCTAACACAGTGAAACCCCATCTCTACTAAAAATACAAAAAATTAGCCGGACATGGTGGTGGGCGCCTGTAGTCCCCAGACTCAGGAGGCTGAGGCAGGAGAATGGTGTGAACACAGGAGGTGGAGCTTGCAGTGAGCTGAGATCACGCCACTGCACTCTAGCCTGAGCGACAGAGAGAGACTCAGTCTCAAAAAAAAAAAAAAGAAAAAAAAAAAAAAGAAAAAAAAAAAAAAGAAATATACTCATCTTCATGAGATGGGAATAAATACAATCCAGTGAACACAGATTTCATGTTTATATTCTACAACATTCAAATAAACTCATTTCTACTGAAATAAGAATATATTGATTCTGCTGAGAGTAAGATAAAACAAAAATACAGTACATTTCTGGATGAGAAAATAATTTTGTAATAATAAAAGTTTCACTACTTGGGCAATAGGATTATTAGAAGCCCAAATCTTAGCATCACACAATATACCCATATAACAAACCTGAACATGTATCCCTGAATCTAAAATTTAAGAAAATAAAAATAATAAAGTTTCAAGACAAATACTAGAAATTTTGCATTCGGGTGGCATCTAGTGTTTGAAGGTTTTATTCAGAGTCCACCAGTTTTTACATCTATCTATCTATCTATTTGTTGAGAGGGAGTTTCGCTCTTGTTGCCCAGGCTGGAGTGCAGTGGCGTGGTCTCGGCTCACTGCAGCCTCCACCTCCAGGGTTCAAGCGATTCTCCTGCCTCAGCCTCCCAAGTAGCTGGGATTACAGGCACCCGCCACCAAGCCCGGCTAATTTTTGTATTTTTAGTAGAGACGGGGTTTTACCATGTTGAGCAGGCTGGTCTCGAACTCCTGACCTCAGGTGATCCACCCACCTTGGCGTCCCAAATTGCTAGGATTACAGGTGTGAGTTTACCTCTATTTAGACAACCATCAGATTGAAGAGAAACGAGGAAACACTAAATAGAATTGACAAACCTGGAGTTGGTCTATACTTCCAAACGAACCTTTTCTCCTTTTCAAGTTACATGCATCGAGATCCTCAGCTTTTGGTTTTAGACCTTCTTCCTGTCCTGTTTTTAATTGTAATTCCTGTAGAAAAAGAAATTGAAAACACCTTATTGCATTTACACCTGACCATTAAGTATGTTGATGATAATTATTTTCTTTTTTTGGAAACAAGGTCTCGCTCTGTCACCCAGGCTGAAGTGCAGTGGCACAATCACAGCCTCAAACTCCTGGGCTCAAGCCATCCAGTGACATTTTCTTAACATTTACTTCCTTAGTCACAGAAAGAGAAAATGAGTAGATGACAGCTGGGGCTCTATTTGAGAAGAAAATAATGTGGGGATTTTTTTGTTTAAAAAATTTTTTTAGAGATAGCGTCTCACTCTGTAACCTAGACTAGAGTGCAATGGCGTGATCATAGCTCACTGTAAGCTCAAGCTCCTGGGCTCAAGTAATCCTCTCACCTATCTCAGCCTCCCAAGTAGCTAGGACTATAGGTGTGCACCACCACATCCAGCTAATTTTTTTTTTTTTAGAGATGGGGTCTTGCTGTGTTGCCCAGGTTGGTCTCCAGTGATCTTCCTGGCCTCCAGTGATCCTCCAGCCCCAATTTCCTGAAGTTCTGGGATTAAAGGCATGAGTCACCATGCTCAGCCTTAATTTTTAATTGACAAATAATAATTGTACATATTCGTGAAGTACATAGTGATTATTTCAATACATATAATGTATAGTGATCAAACCAGGGTAATTAGCATATCTAAGAAGAAAGGAATGTTAGCTCTTACTGAGGCAATAAAATATAACTGCAAAAATTAAGATTTACTAACAAAACTGAGTGTTTTTTTCATTCTTCATGAGTGTTACACATTAGCATAACAAGGATAAGACTCTGAAATTTGTAAGTGGGTTTTTCTCTTCTGCCTTTCTGAGCTCATTACCTTCATAGTTACTCCACCCAAGACATCCATCTGCTGTGAGTATATTAAAATTTATTATAGTAAAAATGCAAAAAAAAAAGTAATGTTCAATTTCTGGTGTTCAAAAATGGGAGTTGCAATATAAGAATAGACTTGGAAGACAGATCATGGTCTTATGAAGCGTATTTTCTAAATTTCTTTAGTTTCCATCCACATCTTTTTTTTTTTAGACAAAGTCTCACTCTGTCACCCAGGCTGGATGCAATGGCACAATCTCGGCTCACTGCAGCCTCCGTCTCCCAGGTTTCAAGCAATTCTCAAGCCTCAGTCTCCTGAGTAGCTGGTATTATAGGCGTGTGCCCCCACACCTGGCTAATTTTTGTATTTTCTTTTTTTATTTTTGGAGAGATAGGGTTTTACCACGTTGGCCAAGCTGGTCTTGAACTCCTGACCTCAGGTGATCCGCCTGCCTCAACCTCTCAACGTGCTGGGATTACAGGCATGAGCCACCACGCCCAGCCTCCATCCACATCTTAAGGGTCAAGTCAAGAGGTGCGATGTTGGCCAGGCGTGGTGGCTCATGCCTGTAATCCAGCAGTTTGGGAGGCCGAGGCAGGCTGATCACCTGAGGTTAGAAGTTCAAGACAGCCTGGCCAACATGGTGAAACCCCGTCTCTACTAAAAATACAAAAATTAGCTGGGCATGTGCCTGTATTCCGAGCTACTCAGGAGGCTGAGCACAAGAATCGCTTCAACTTGAGAGGCGGAGATTACAGTGAGCTGAGATCGCATCACTGCACTCCAGCCTCGGTGACAGAGTGAGACTCCGTCTTAAAACAAAACAAAACAAAACAAAAGGCACAATGTTCACGGTGCCCTCCAGGGGTTTAGAAATGACGTTGTTCATCACTAAAGCTTCGCAGGACAGGAAGGAGGACATGAGTCAAAGTGGGCCAGTCCACATACTCTCTATTACTGGTCTATGATGGATAAGCATGCAATTGAAAGTGCTGAGATACTTTTATAGCAATTTGACAAAATAATTTTATGTTTGATGACTCTTAACAATTTTTAAAATGGACTTTTATTTGTGTATTTTAAATTTCACTTTGCTACTAATTCATGTTATAAAAGTGTTAGGCTGTGACAAATTTATAACAAAATAAAAACTATACCTTCTCCACAAGTAATTTCAGAAGCACTGATAGAAAGGAAGTAAAAGAAAAGCCTAGGCCGGGCGCAGTGGCTTAGGCCTGTAAGCCCAGCACTTTGGGAGGCCGAAGCGGGCAGATCACGAGGTCAGAAGATCGAGACCATTCTGGCTAACATGGTGATACCCTGTCTCTACTAAAAAATAAAAATAATTAGCTGGGTGTGGTGGCGGGCACCTGTAGTCCCAGCTACTCGGAGGGCTGAGGCAGAAGAATGGTGTGAACCCAGGAAACGGAGTTTGCAGTGAGCCAAGATCGTGCCACTGCACTCCAGCCTGGGCGAGAGAGCGAGACTCTGTCTCAAAAAAAAAAAAAGAAAAGCCTAGTGCTCTCCAGCCCTGGGAATGGCAGAAAGGAGAAAAGAGACAGTAAGAAAGACTTGTTTCCCAATTGTGCTCTGAGTTTTGGTCCAGAAAGGGGGATGATAAGTAAAGGTATCAGTGGGGACAGAGGGGCCCTTAACCTATTCAGGAGAGAAAATGCAGACTGCAGTGCAGAAGCCCCACACCCATATACAACTGCCCAGCCTTGCTGAAAGAGCAGAGAGGTACATTTAGGAAAGAGACCCTAATTGGACTCCTTGGTCTCATGTGGCATGGATCCTGAGTTGAGAGCTAATGTAGGTACTCATTATGGGGAACTGGCTCCCAAACTAGGTATAAGGACAGGCCACTGGGCTAGCAAGCTAGACAGAATGCCTAGTAGCCTCAGTAGGGGCTAATAATGCTAGTGGGAGATGAGATGAAGGGAAAGCACCCCCATGCTCTAAACCAGAAGCAAGACCAAACTGTGAGTTATACCAGCCAGGGGTTTCATCATCAGGGGCCAGCAGATTAGACAGGGTAAGGTGGACAAGGGAGAACAATTTCCAGCGGCTCACAATCCTCAACTCCAAGGCATAGGATAAAAGAAAGCTATACACCCAACCACAACATACACTGGATGCCATCTTAGGGAGAGAAGCCTAGGGAACAGGAGGCTAAGAGACTAAGCATTCTTATTCAAGAGACCTGAGAAGTATTTAAAGGAAGTGTTTACATTTTTAGAACAAGGTTTGAACAGAGAGAACATCTGATTAGTTTCCACCATATTTCCAGCAATAATCATGACATGGATAGAAGAAGAGAGGGGCACTCACAAAGAAGACAGGTGCTATAGACTAAATAAAGAAAAATGTTACACCCATCTGGGTTATGAGTGAATTTGGACCCTATTTTTTTTTTTACCACCCATAGTTCTTGATACTTCCCTAGCTCTAGTTCATAGCTATAATTTAGCCCTGTCATAGTCCTAGAAATTTCAGGATGATGAAATAAAGCTACCTTAAATAAAGAGACCTTATACTTGGAGTTGACTCTCTACTATTTGTTTGTCCACATACACTTTAAAAGTATACTGAACCTGTAATCCCAGCACTTTGGGAGGTTGAGGTGGGTGGATCACGAGGTCAGGAGATTGAGACCATCCTGGCTAACACAGTGAAACACCGTGTCTACTAAAAAGACAAAAAAAATTAGCCAGGCGTGGTGGCGGGTGCCTGTAGTCCCAGCTACTCAGGCGGCTGAGGCAGGAGAATGGTGTGAACCTGGGAGGTGGAGCTTGCAGTGAGACGAGACCTCACCACTGCACTCCAACCTGGGCGACAGAGAGAGCCTCCATCTCAAAAAAAAAATACTGCAGTAGTTCTAATTCCCTCTTCCACATGTTGCTCCAGACAATGCCTTTTTTCTTATATTGTAATCTTTGTTATACATATTAAAATAACTGTGTACCAGGCACTGTGCTAGGCTTTTTATATCTATTTAGTTATCCCATTTAGCCCTCACAACAATCTTATGATATAGGGGCTATTATAAAATCCATTTTATAGATGAGGAAATGGGTGGTTAAAAAGCTTAAAATCACACCACCACCCACAATTTCAGGAGTTCTCATATCTTTTCTTCAAAGCCTATCCATGGACCTCAGTTAAGAACTGCTGCTCTGAAGAGAACCTACGCAAAAGTTGTACTATTCTTTAGAAATGCTTTAGTCAAGTAGAAAGAGACAGACAGGAGTGTCAGAAAGTTAGCTCCAAGCAGACGACAAATATTCTTTAGGACTGTAAGCAGGTTTTCTGTTTTTGCATTAAGTAGAGGATACATCAACAACATATCTTTGGGAAAGTCTGTTCCTTTTTCTGGAATACCTGCTATCCCCCATAAATGGGTCATTTCACTAGAATTAGAGATCTGGCAAGATGGAATAAAAGTGCCCTAGGTGGCAAGGTGTGGTGGCTTGTGCCTGTAATCCCAGCATTTTGGGAGGCTGAGGCAGAAGGACCTCTTGAGCCTAGGAGTTCGAGATCAGCCTGGGCAACATAGTAAGACCTCATCTCTACAAAAAGTTAAAAAATTTGTGAGGTACGCTGGCATGTGCCTGCAGTCCTAGCTACTTGGGAGGCTGAGGGGAGAATTGCTTGAGCCCAGGAGGCCAAGGCTGCAGTGAGCTGTGATCACATCACTGCACTCAAGCCCGATGACAGAGCAAGACCTTGTCTCAAAAAAAAAAAAAAAAAGTGCCCTAGATAAGAAGGTAAACAGTTTGAGTTACAAGCAGAGTTGCACTTCAGCAGACTTCTACTCTTTGAAGAAGAGAGTGTCTTCTTTTCCCTAAGCATGGATTTACAGAGTGCTGTGTCTTGCTGGTTTAAGCCATGGCCTATGAGAGATGAGGAGTTAAAACTCAAAGACCACAACACCAAACAGGTGCGCCTGATCTTCACATTGGAAGAAGAGCTAAAACAAAACAGACTAAGTTGTTGGCAGCAGAAATGAAAATTGGACAGATTCATGGTGTTTTAAAGATATACTCTGAAGGGCTTTAGTGGTTCATTGGATATGCATAAGAAAGAGGCAAGAGCCAATGATGATGCCTCAATTTCTAGCTCACCCAACTGATGTATCATGTAAGGCACATTGGAGAACTACATTTTTTCACCCATGAAGGGAGCAGGGAGTGGGGAATCATGGAAAGGTAAGTAAGGAAGATCATGAATTCATCTATAAGACAACCTAGGGAAGAGGCTGGAGCTCAAATAACAGACTTGGGATTAAGCATTAAATTTGGAAACCTTCAGTTTAATTGCAGCTATGGAAAAGTATCCTATACTCACCTAGGATAGAGTATAGAAGAGGGCAGAGACCAGAACCATGAGGAACTCCCATATTTAAAAGGACTGGTAGAGTGGGATGAGCTAGCCAAGACGGAGAACAAACAATCAGAAAGAGAGGAAAAAACGAGGAAAGTATAATGTCACAAAGGCAAGGGGAAAATACTACAAGATGGAAGGAGTGCTGAACTGTGCTGGATGCACAGTATTAAGATAAGGACTTTAGTGACAGAGAGAGCACTAGTCAACTTCTCAAGAGCTGTGAAGTGGGTGATAGAGCCAGAAGCCATCTGGAGAGGATAAGAGAATGAATGAAAGCAGAAGTAACAGAAAGAAATGCAGTAAACTTTTCCAAGAAGTTTGCTTACAAAGGGGAGGTAAGAAAGGGAAGGGAAAAAGGTTGAAGGAGGATAATTTTAGGATGAAAAAAACTAAGATATTTAAAGACAAATCCAGAAGAAAAAAAAAGTTGAAAATAAGAAAAAAGGATAAAAGATGACACATACATGCTTAGCACAGTATTGCTTGAATATAAATCTCAATAAATGTTAACTACTGCTATAATTATTATTATTACCATTATTATGAACTTCATTATTACCAGTTCTTTTAAATATGGGAGTTCCTCATGGCTCTGATTTTTGCCCCCTTAACTTCTATACTCCATCCTAGGTGAGTATAGAATACTTTTCCATGGCTGTAATTAAACTCATACTGTTCACTGGGTTGTCTCACAGTGTCAAGGAAATTTAAAAAGCAATTCCATTTATAATAGCATCTAAAAGAGCATCTAGGAACAAGTTTAAGTAAAGAGGTAAAATACTACTAGTACACTAAAAATTAGAAGACATTGCTGAAAGAAATTAATGAAGACCTAAAAAATGGAAAGACTTCCCATGCTTGTGGATAAGAAAATTTAATATTGTCAAGATGTCAGTACTACTCAGTGCAATCTAGAGATTCAACAATCTCTATCAAAATTCCAATGGTCTTTTTTGCAGAAATGGAAAAGCCCATCCTCAAATTCACATGGAAAATTGTAGGGGCCCTAAATAGCCAAAATAATCTTGAAAAAGAAGAGCAAGGTGGAAGGACTTACTTCCCGATTTCAAGACTTAATACAAAGCTACAGTAATCAAAATAGTGTGATACTAGCATGAGGATAGACATATAGACCTATGGAATAGAACTGAGAGTCTAGTAACCATACATCTATGGCCAGTTGATTTTTTTTTTTTTTTTTAATAAAAATTGGGGCCAAGCATGGTGGCTCAGGCCTGTAATCCCAACACTTTGAGAGGCCAAGACCGGAGGATCACTTGAAGCCAGGAGTTCAAGACCAGCCTGGGAAATATAGCAAGACACTCTCTACAAAAAGTAGAAAAAAAAAAAATTAGCCAGGTGTGGTGGTGCACATCTGTAGTCCCAACTGCTTAGGAGGCTAAGGCAGGGGGATCACTTGAGCCCAGGAATTGGAGGCTGCAGTGGGCTATGATCATGCCACTGCACTTCAGCCTGGGTGACAGAGACCCTGTCTCAAAAAAACAACTGTACATATGTAAGGTATACAACATGATATTTTGATATACATAGTGAAATGATTAGTCAAGCTAACATATTTATCTGTTCATATAGTTAGCATTTGTGTGTGTGTGTGTGTGTGTGTGTGTGTGTGTGTGGTAAGAGTACCTGAAATCCACTGTCTTAGCAAATTTCCAGTATACAATAGTCATCATGCTGCACATTAACTCTCTAGATTTATTTATTCTACACAACTGCAACTTTGCACCACTTGACCAACATCTCCCCATTTCTCTATTTCCCCCTCCAAATGATTTTTGATAAGGGTGCCAAATCCATTCAGTGGAGGAAAGAACAGTCTCTTCAACAGATGGTACTGGTACAACTGGAGTTCCACATGCAAAAGAATAAATCTGGACCACTACTTCACACCATATACAAAAACTGACCCCAAATGGACCAATGACCTAAATATAAAAGCAAAAACCATAAAACTCTTAGCAGAAAACATAGGGGTAAATCTTCTTGACCTTGGATTTAGGCAATGGATTTTTAGACATGACACCAAAAAGCACAGGCAACGAAAGAAAAAAAATAGATAAATCGGACTTCAACGAAACTAAAAATTTTTGCATATCAAAGGATATTATCAAAGTATAAAGAAAACCTACAGAATAGGAAAAAATATTTGGAAATCATGTATCTGATAGGATTTAATGTCAAGAATATATAAAGAACTCATACAACTCAACAACAAAGACAAAGAACCAAATTAAAATGTGGACAAAGAACTTGAACAGACATTTCTCCAAAGAAGATATATGAACAGCCAATAAGCACACGAAAAGATGCTCAACATCATTAGTCATTAGGGAAATGCAAACCAAAACCACAATGAGATACAACTTCATACCTACTTGGATGACTATAATAAAAAGAAAGAAAACAGGTGCTGACAAAAGTGTAGAGAAATTAGAACATTCACACATTGCTGGTGGAAATGTAAAATGGTGCTGCTGCTTTGGAGAACAGTGGTTTCTCAAAAAGCTAAGCACAGATTTACCATATAACCCAGAAATTCTACTCCTAGGTACATACTCCTAGGTACATACCCAAAGGAATTGAAAACAGAGACTTACTTGTATGCCAGTGTTCGTTGCAACATTATTCACAATAACCAAATGGTAGAAACAACTCAAGTGTCCACTGATGGAAGAATTGATAAAGAAACTGTAGCATATCCATACAATGGAATATTATTTGGCAACAAAAGGGAATGAAGTTCTTGTACATGCTGCAATGTAGACAAACCTTGAAAATATTATCTAAGGGAAATGAGCCTGACACAGAAGGTAAAATATTATATAATTCTACTTATATGAAGTATCTAGAATAAGCAAATTCATAGAGAAAGTAGATTAGAGATTACCAGGGGCTGGGGGAAGGGGAAAATGAGGAGCTGCTATTCCATAATAGTTACAGAGTATCTGTCTAGGGTGAAGAAAATGTTTTGGAAATAAATAGTGGGGATGGTTGCACAAGATTGTGAATGTAATTAATGCCACTGAATTATACACTTAAAAATAGTTAAAATGGGCCTGGCATGGTGGCTCACGCCTGTAATCCCAGCACTTTGGGAGGCTGAGGCGGGCAAATCACCTGAGGTCGGGAGTTCAAGACCAGCCTGAACTGGTAGAGAAACCCCGTCTCTACTAAAAATACAAAATTAGCCGGGCATGGTGGCGCACGCCTGTAATCCCAACTACTCAGGAGACTGAGGCAGGAGAATCACTTGAACCTGGGAGGCAGAGGTTGCGTTGAGCCAAGATCACACAATTGCACTTCAGCCTGGGCAACAAGAGTGAAACTCCATCTCAAAAAAAAGAAAAAAAAAAAGTTAAAGCGGTAAAATTTATGTTATATATATTTTACCACAACTTAAAAATTAATAATAAATAATGAGTAACTTGGTTTAAGTGTTCTTTAAGGTCCCTTCCATTGCTGAATTCTATGATTTTTTTTTTAAGGTTGGAAAATAGGTTATATCCATTGTTGAAAATCTAGGAAATCTGGGGCATACTGATAATGGGAGAGGCTAAACATGTGCAGGGACAGGGAGTATGTGGCGTATCTCTGTACCTTCCTTTCAATTTTGCTGTGAACCTAAAACTGCTCTAAAAAAAATAAAACCTTAATTTTTAAAATATCTAGGAAATCTCCAATTATGTCCCACGCCCTGGGTTCAGCTTAACATTTCAACGGAACAGAGCCTGGCACATAGTGCTAGATAAGTGTCTGTTACTATGATCATCATCATCTTTTTCAAAAAAGCCCTGTGGGACAAGTAGGATTAAGGCCATTTTAGATAAGAATAAACAGAGAGGGTAAAATTTTTGAGAAATTTGAGAAAATTTACTTTCTCAATAAATCTCTCAGCCAGCAACTGAGCGAGCTACTGAGTGAGCTAGGATTTGAACCCATGATAGCCTGGTCCAAGAGCCTAGGCTGACACCACTTAAGTTCCTCCCCAGCCCAATCTATTCTAAAACTGCTGTGCATACAGATCTGATCATTTTTCTGCTCACTGTGAATGAAATGGTACCACTTTACCTGGTACTTTTTCTATGTAGCCACATAGACAATGCATGTCAAAGCACTTTGAAAACAGAAAATCCTATTCAAATGGTAGGTATTATTTAGAAAGTTGGCTTTATAAATGTATGTTTTTGACAGCTTCAATTAAAGTTAAGATCCTACTAAGAGAAATTACCATTGTACCTTCTTTTGTGAAGTCAAAGCCTTCAAGACAGTACTCAGAATTCAATAAATAGGTTTTACTATGTAGCTGAACAAAGCTTTAAAGTGAATAAGGACAGCAGTAAAGAACAGGTCAAGGGTAGATACTTCACAAGCCAACTGAATGAAGACCATGGTTTCGTTAGCTCTGAGTCGTTTAACATTTCATATTATACTTAGCAGGAATGTATGACAATATTACTTTGATTTTTTGCTGGTCCCGCTTAATTACTGCATCCAGTTGCTTCCTTTTTTCATTTTCTTCTCGAAGTTTTCTTTGTAGCTGTATCTTTTGATACTTCATGTGATCTACACTCTGCTCTAGTTCATTAGCGCGTTTCTCATTTTGGATTGACAGTGATGCCAGTTTCTTACTATCTTGTTGCTTCTTCTGTAAGACCTGAGATCATATGGAATATTTCAAAATGAAAAACTGAATCTCTCACATTCCTCAACTAAATTTAATCTTTTCATTTGATGGTAAAGGAAGAAATTTTCCCTAGATTTTCATTTATTTTTGACAGGTTCACAAACAACCGCTTACTCTCATACATTTCCATTTTTGCAATTAGGGAAACCATCATAATTTTCATCACATATGTAAAAGTATAAAGAATGATGAGACTTCCTGATGTGGACAACAAACAAAATGAAACAGATGATTTGCTTTTTATTAATAAGTATTTTAATTTAAAAAATAGTTAAAACATTATAAAACTGAATTTATATTTTAAAAGAGTCACTCTTATACACCCCTAATCTACCTGTCCTGCTTCCCAATGCAAAATTACCAATTTGTTAAATATTCTTCCAGGAAAAAAGTATGCATATGCATGCAAATAGCTTCATATATATTCTATATAGACTACTGTCTCCCTTTTTTCCTACTTATCTCAGGGATCTTTTCATATAGATTTGTTCTGGGTGGCTGCCTAGCATTCCACTGTGCTGTTATTTTTATAGCTACAGCTATAGCCTAAATCGTTAATCCCTGAGTTAGGATGATCAGAGCTGATAATATCTTCCCTGAGAGTGACCAACCATTATAATTACTATTTTAACATTTATCTTAAATTCCTTCTCATCTAACTAAAATTACGTATAGATAGATTAGACTTTCAAAGTGCTCACACCACTAATATAAACTACTTGTGTTACAATTTAGTCCTGACCAAACATATATTAGACTTGTATTATGTGATTAGCATTGCACTAAGTACCAATTAGGTGGTATAAAAAAGGTAAAGGGATGTCATTCATAAATTATGCAAACCACAATTAAATTATTTCCTTTATCTTGGCAATAAAGTGTTAGCATAGGCAAGTTTTGTTTTAATTAAACTAAGTATCCAAGAGGCATTGCTGCTTAGAGCAGTGCTACTCAAAATGTGATCTGTTGACCAGTGCTAGTTCACATTGTTGTCAATTTGCACCCCTCAGCATACTATTAGATTCGATTGATGTTTTCATGCAAGACTTTTTTGATCAAGAAAGCTGTGCAATGATTGACATTTATCTCATCGCAGAAGAAGAACAATCTGCAGATGAACTACTTTGGGTACCACTGGCTTGGAGGCCACAGGCCTTTGCCGTTTCCAGTACCTAAATCTGGACACTGGCTTTGCCACTTACAATTGACAGTAATTACAATACTGCAGCAAAAATTATAATACCAGCATTTTAGTGTCTTTTTCACATAATAATAAAAATATCAGTGTAAATCCTGAAAGTCTTAAGAGTGAGATACTGTTGCCATTGTCTTTTGCACTTATTCCATAGTTGCTCAAAAGTGCATCTGTCAGCATTAAACTATTAATGCAGCACGTAATGCTCTACATATACCTAAAGCCATTAAAAACACAGGTTTTTGAAGTCCTTAATTTAAAAATGTTGTTTTAAAAATTGAAACAACTTTTTTATACCAATAAAAATATTAGTATTTCAATATTTTAAAACAGCATGATATGGCTGGGTGCGGTGACTCACACCTGTAAGCCCAGCACTTTTGGAGGCCGAGACAGGCAGATCACTTGAGGTCAGGAGTTTGAGACTAGCCTGGCCAACGTGGTGAAACCCGTCTCTACTAAAAATAAAAAAAGTTGCGGGCATGGTGGTGGACACCTGTAGTCCCAGCTATTTGAGAGCCTGAGGCAAGAGGATCATTTGAGTCTGGGAGGAGGCAGTTGCAGTGGGCTGAGATATATGCCAGTATGATATGTTAAGAGTACTGAAAACTGGTATTGTCATCACCACTATGGGACTCTGACTGAGTTATTTTGCCTTTCTAAACCTTTGTTTCCACATTTGTAAAATGACTAAAAATGCCCACTTCAAAGGATTAAATAATGCATATAAACCATTTGGTATGTATCCTCCTTATCCCCATGAGTAGTGCATGGATATGTCAAAGGTACAAAATTTCTAAAACTATGTCTTGTTTCTGTCCTCTGCTGTATCAGATGTTTCTTTTGAGGTAAAGTTCTACATCTTTCATTTCCTTTCCTTATCAGTACTCTTAGCAGAAAAGGATATACAGCCGGAAGCAAAGCATGGAAAGGTGAATTCCAAAGTAGAAATAACTATTCTGAAGGAAAATGGAAGGTGTGACATAGATAACCACCGTATGTCCTCCTTTAAGCAGTTCAAACATTCAAGTCATATTATTTTAACTTGATGTTGACTTGAGAAGCTATTTAGGTAACAACTTTTAGTGGAAATATCCAGATGTTTGAGGTGGCATTAGAAACCCCAGGAGGGACTTTTCTGGCCTGTCACATGAGAATATCCCGGTATATTACAATATACCAGGCACACCAGAGGTATATTGTAAACACCTATTTTGTTGAAAGCAAATAACTGTGGCATAGTTCAGCAATAATAATAATGCTGTGAATAGATTAATTACAACTCTACCTATAATGGAAAAATATAAATATAACACGAAAGCAGTAGATCATGAGAGGTAAAGAAATAGAGGAGGCATCCTAGAAAGTTCATTATGATCAGACTAACAAAGCACTGTGACTATCTCCAAAGCACCTGGAAATGGCTTCTTCACACAAAATCTCTATGTGATGGAATATTTCTCACAGAATAGAATGTTTAACTGTAGCTATTTCTAAAGTTAAAGCTAAAACCAGGCATTAGGAAGTTAAGGATGAGTCACAGTACACAAAGTTATTAAGCCTTCTTAAGCCAATCAGTTATGGTTTCAGAAAACCATATCTCGAAATAGTTCTCAATTGTTGAGTGTCTACAAAGTGTCATATATGTACCAGCTGTTTTATTTGTATTATTTAACCATTATTTAATCCTTTGTCCTTCAGGAAAAAAACACTATTTTGTGGTTATCTTTATTTCTTACCATGTGGTTTTTTGATATGAAGATTGAAAGAATATACTTCTTGAATGAAGAAATATACTACCCAGATTATAAAATATGTAAATCGACCAGCACACTAGAAAAGTTGACACCCAGTTTCTCTTGCTGGTATAAACTGAATCCCACTTCTTTCCCAACTCAGTATAAGAACCCTCAGAAGCAAGAAAGCTTAAATAAGTTTTCTCAATTACATTTTTTAAATTACCTGAACTCTCAGCTTTGCAGCATCCATCTTTTTACGGAACTCTTTCTGTAATTTTACCTTCATTGCAACATCAGAAAGATCTTTGTTTTCCAGCTCCTGTAGCTGCTTTTGTGTTTCAGTTAGTTCGACTTTTGCCTGTTCTGCGTCATGCTCTAGCTTTGTTACTTTCAAAGAATACTGCTTGCTTACAGACTTGGCATCGTTACCTTAACCATAATAATAATAATTATTAGTATAAATTATGTAAAAAGAAGTTAAACATCAAAAACATAAAAATACTCTACTCTAAAATCCAGCCAGGCAGTGATATTATTTAAGGCATAGCATTAAAAACCCAGTTGTCCCCACCCACCCCCATCAAACACAGCTTGCCATCAGGCCTCTTAATGATTAATTCCTTAATGATTGTTTCCATCTGCGGCCAGTCTCACTGGTTCAATCTTTGGCGTTTAGAGTGACATTTCTGGTCCTCTGAATTTGTAGTTGAGCTTTGCTGGCATCAAACTCAGTTAAGAAGGATATTTGGAGTGACTGTCCTCTTGCTTAGTATACTCCAGCCTCCTGCTACCAATAATCTGTCTCCTTGAATTCCTTTTTTAAATTACTATGAAAATTTTTAAATATAACAAAAGAAATAATAAAATGAATCCCCATCATCCAGATTTAAAAGTTATCAAGATTTTGTCACAGCTGCTTCAAATATGCCTTTTGTTTTACTTTGCTTACATATTATAAAGCAATCCCAGATGTCATTTCATCTAACCTATACATACTTCATTTTGTTAAATTCCTTTTACTTATACATACTGCAATCAGCATTCATACAAAATATGGACATAACCAAAAAGTCATTATCACACTAACAATATTAATACCAATCAGCCCATATTCAGACTTTCCCAATTGTCTCAAAATGTATTTCACAATTGGTTTAACCAGGATCTAAACAAAGTCCACAATACATTTGATTGTTATATCTCTTAAGAATCTTTTCATCCAAAGCTGACTCTCCTTTTTCACTAACCTCAACTTATTCAATATTAATTCCTTTTACATTCTTTTCTTATTAATATATACAACAGAAAAAATAGAATATAGATATTTCTATATCTCTTTTTATTCTAAGTCCAGCTAGTGACCCTAAAAGCTTGGTTTTGATTTGCTCTGAATAGGCAACTGTCCCTGAACTAGACTGGCAAACTCGTGGCAGTAAAAAATAGGAGTCTAAAGCTCAGGGGATGAATAATCACCAGAGACAGTTAATTACACTATATATTTATTTAGAAAGAGTCTCGCTCTGTCACCCAGGCTAGAGTGCAGTGGTGCAATCTCCTCTCACTGCCACCTCCGCCTCCTGGCTTCCAGCAATTCTCCTGCCTCCCAAGTAGCTGGGACTATAGGCACATGCCACCATGCCCAGCTAATTTTTGTATTTTTAGTAGAGACAGGGTTTCACCATGTTGGCCAGGTTGGTCTCGAACTCCTGATCTCAAATGTTCCGCCCACCTCGGCCTCCCAAAGTGCTGGGATTACAGGCGTGAACCACTATACCCAGCCTATTATACTATTTATATAGCTGGTTATACTGCTATCCAAAAATACTCATCATTTTTTGATAAAAGTTATTTGACTAAATGCATTGTGAACTGTCCTCTGACTCTAATTTACGATTACTTGACTAACTTTAAAATACATACAACTACTATATTTTAACAAATCATTTTGGACTATTCATTAATTGTTCAACACACCAATATTTTATGAACCACTAAAAAAATACAGTGCCAATTACAACATGTTTATTTTATTTTTTTGAGACGGGGTCTTGCTCTGTCACCTAGGCTGGAGTGCAGTGGTGCAATCATGACTCACTGCAGCCTTGACCTCTGGGGCTCAACCAGTCCTCCTACCTCAGCCTCCCAAGTAGCTGCAACTACAGGCATGTGCCACCAAGCCCAGTACGCACCTGTAGTTTTTATAAAATTTTTTTGCAGTGTATTAGACTTGATAAAATATAGTATACATGTCCTGTTATTACTTACTGCCAACTACTGAGTTGGCAGAAGTAGCTGCTATTCAAGAGAAATCTTCAGTGAGAGAGCATTAAGGGCATTAAGTTTTTTGTGTTTTGGTTTTTTTTTTTTTTTTTTTTTGACATTTTTTAAGAAGCATCCTCTGCTTAGCTACTTTCCCAAAGCTTTCTCCTATCTCATTCCTAGTGACATGTGTGCTATGCATCATTCTAGCTCCAGTTACCCAGATGTTTAAATTAGGTTGACCATGCTGCTTCCTCACAGGCAGGATCAAACCCCAGTTGACCCCTCTTAGGAGTATCTAGGAGCTGATCTAGAATCAGGGTACTGCCTGTGGAAGTTGAGGATATTTACCCACTACAATCAACGACTTTCTTTCAGAAAGGTTATCTTACTATGTATCTCACTAAACAAGCATGTTTTTGTAGCCTGGTATACCCAATGTGGTTGCATTAAAATAGAGGATACCAGAGCTTACACAGAGAAGACCCTTTTCTTGCTCATTAGAACCAAGGGCAATTTGGAGCTTTCCTAAAAATCCTCAGAGATGGTGACTATCAAAAGTGTCAGTGAGTGCTTACTTTTCAATGCCCTCTCACTGAAGACTTCTCTTGAATAGCAGCTGCTTCTGCCAACTAATAACAACAGGACATCTATACTATATTTTATCAATTCTAATACACTGCAAAAAAAATTTTATAAAACTACTGGTGCGTACTGGGCATGGTGCCACATGCCTGTAGTCCCAGCTACTTGGGAGGCTGAGGCAGGAGGACTGGTTGAGCCCCAGAGGTCAAGGCTGCAGTGAGTCATGACTGCACCACTGCACTCCAGCCTAGGTGACAGAGCAAGACCCTGTCTCAAAAAAATGAACATGTTGTCATTGGCACATTAAGTGCCACAGAATTTCAGCACAATGCAGAGTTCACACTGGTTAGAACAATTCAGAGGTGAAATCCCAAAAGAACAAAATTCTTTTGATAACTAACCTCCACACATTGGCCTAAAAACTCACCTTCTTACACCAATCCAAGCTAAGTGGATAGATCTGAGCTTCAAAAACTAAAGTAACTGTTACACATCAGAAGCAATTTTAGAAGTTTTCTTTCCCATATAAGCTGGTTCACAAGATACTATTACCTGTTTTTATTAATTCTTTAATCAGATCTTCCTTCATCTTGATGTTAATTGTAAGTTCTCTCATTTTTTGTTTAGCTTCAGTAAGTATGCGTTCTGAATTCTTTAATTTTTGCAAATTCAATTCTTGACTCTCCTGGAGATAATCAATCTTTAAATCTTAAAAAAAAAAACACAGAAATAAAACTATCTGCTGGTAAAATATTCAACAGAAATAGAGTTAAAAAAAGAAAAGCAGACACAAAAGCAATTTAGAGGTGGCAGTGGAAGAGACAAAAAAGAAGGGAAGGAAAAAGGGGAAAAAATACACAGCAATTGGGACTCTAGCATTACAGCTTATAGTAAGAGTTTTTATTTTCTTACAAATTAATACATATATGTATATATTCTTTCATAATATTCCATAGGTTCAGACACAGTTTCTCACTGCCTTTAACATGAGTTATTTGAGACAGGTGTAAAATTTCCAGATGGATAGAGGGGTGAATTTGTTTCCTATCAACTTCTACTTTTATTGTAATTGGAGAATGCAGACTATACCAGGCTACTCAGAGTGTGGTCTAGCACTGTTTGTTACTGCCTGCACCAGAATGTAAATCAACTATGTCACTAGGTATACTGCTGTAGTTCAGGTGACATTTTTTTCATAGCCAGACTTTCTCAAGGAAGAAACTAATGTAAGCTCATTTACATTCCAACGTAAGTTTTTTTCCTGGTTGCAGAGCAGTAACAAACAGCTCAAGCATGGCTGCTTGAGTAGCATTTACCTTTATTATTTCCACATTTTTATATTTATTTTAGTTATACTTAAATTTTTGGCTCATAAAGCCACGTATAGGTTCTTAAAGAGATGCTCTACATTTTCAAAGTGTAGCACTTACGTTATTTATATTCCCAATTCCCTTATTTTTTGTGGGTCAATCACACATTGACCAAGAGAGATGAGTTAATAAAATCTACTACTACCAGCTGGGCACAGTGGCTCATGCCTGTAATCCCAGCACTTTGGGAGGTCAAGGTGTGCAGATCACAAGGTCAGAAGTTTGAGGCCAGCCTGGCCAACACAGTGAAACCCCATCTCTACTAAAAACACAAAAATTAACTGGGTGTGGCGGCACACACCTGTAGTCCCAGCTACTTGGGAGGCTGAGGCAGGAGAATCGCTTGAACCTGGGAGGCGGAGGCTGCAGTGAGCCGACACCACACCACTGCACTCCAGCCTGGGTGACAGAGAGAGACTCCATCTAAAAAAAAAAAAAGTTGTGAAAACTATAGGTGATTTTTTTTTTTTTTTGAGGTAGGGTCTTGCTCTGTTGCCTAGACTAGAGTGCAGCGGTGTGATCTCGGCTCACAATAGCCTCGAACTCCTGGGCTCAAGCGATTCTCCCACCTCAGCCTCCCTCCTGAGTAGGTACGCACTACCACGCTCAGCTAATTTTCTGTAGAGAGACGATCTCACTATGTTGCTCAGGCTGGCCTCAAACTCCTGGCCTTAAGCAATTCTCCCGTTTCAGCCTCTCAAAGCACTGGGATTATAGGCATAAGCTACTATATGTGGCTCGTAAATGTTTTTGATGTTGTTATTGATGCATACAAATTCTTAGCAGTTGTGTACTAAAACATTACCAGCACCCAGTACACTAATTGGGCTCTAATGCCACATACATAATTGATGTTAGGCACAAGTCCCAGTGAAGGAGTAGACACCTAGTACAATTACTTATACTGTACTTTAACATCATTAGGAATACAAAGCGTATCAATTGAAGTCTGAATATAAAAATCCTTATTCTGAGGGAGTAAGCCTATATCTCTAGCCATAATTAATTGATAGAAAATCTTTTTTATTAAGGAGTAAAAGAGGTAAAACAGAGAACATAAAAGAAGTTCTACCAACCAGAAAAGCATTTGTACCAAGTTCTGGTCTTTGAGAATTCCTGGATGTTTCTTAGAAACTATCAACTGAGGAAAAAATAAGTGTCCTATAACCATTAGGTCTACATTATTTAAGAAAATCTATGTACCTTCATTCTCCAAATTTGACTTTTGTGTTTCATCCTGAGTATCATTCAGTTCAACAAGGGAACAAACAGAGTCTGGCTTCTGAATCCATGAACGACTTCTACATCTAAAAAAAAAAAAACAGAAAGTTAACTCATTTGTTAGCGTTTTCTAATCTGCCCTCAAATTAGTTTTCCCAGAAAGTGACAGTAATGTTAAAAAATTATTAATTACATTTAAAAACAGAATGTCACTAATATTGCTTAAAATAAAAGGATGCCCCCCCACCCATGTTGAATCAGTAGAAAAGTCATGTTTGTTGCCACCGTGGCAGCAGAATAAGGAAATCCAAAAAAAAAAAAAAAAAAATTCCCTCTGAAAATTAGAATCTAATTATTATAAAAGCTCTAAAAGCAAAATTATTTTTCAGTTAGTCTATAAGACTGATGATTTGTGTTCAAATACTATTTTCATAACACATTAGATGATAGTACATTTAGCAAAAGTTACCTACTGTTATATTAAACATAAAAGATATACTCCAATGGAAAAAACCTACACTTCTATATTTATTGCAGCATATAATTCTAAATATTTATTAAATCAGTGTATATTTAACATACCTAGTTCCAGATTTCTCTTGGCCTTCCGATTCTTCATCATCACTGTTATCAGAAAATTGGCAGTGGAGGACCTCATCTTGTTCTTCTATGTGACCCAACAGCATCCGACTTCGTGTTCGAAACCCAGCAAATATTCGATCCAGAGAGTACACAGGCGGACTTGTGTGGACCTTCCGAGTGATTCCCCCACCCAACAACAAAAAAGTGATATTTTAAAAGTCTAATTTTATCCTATTATTCTCGATGCTGTTAAAGGAGTTATTAGGTTGGCACTCTTAAAATAGCCAATCACTGGAAAATGCTCCCCTCAAACAAAAGTCAAAATTAATTTAACGATACTTTGTGCCTCACAGACAAATACTTCTTTCAGAGTATACACAGCTCCTCCTCTTCTGGACAACTCTTCTATCTTCACTTATGGAAAACAGTATTCAAAAATGAAACGAAAAGCACGCATGGAAAACATTCCAGCTCTTAAACACAGCACAGACACACCCCAACAAATGTGCCCGCTTCCCCATCTTCCCAGTTCAGAACACCTGGAGAACTGTGGTGCTCCAATCCAAATCCCGCCACAGGAAGAAACCCAGAGCCATCTCCACTCCCTCTGCCAGGGCAATATTCCTAATTTGAATACCACAATGTATATACTTATTCTTTATATATGGTGGGGTTAGGTATAGCTGAATTAAGGCTCTAGGAAAAATATTTAATATATGTCATAGGATAAATAAAATTGTATGGCTAGCCTGGGAATTTTCTATAGTATAACATTCTTCTATTGGAAATGCACTTTAAATTCTCAAAAAAAAAAAAAGACCTTGGAAAACAACAACAACAAATTAGAAATTGCCTTTATACCTTTGTTCTGGTTTCTATTACAAAATATTTCCTTTTCATCACCTCTGTAACCAAACCTCCTCGAGATGACTTCTCACAAAAGGCAATAAAATCTTAGAGGAGACAGTCCATTTATCAATATAAATTATTATAAGCTGTTAAATTGTAACATATAGTGGAATATGAGTATCACACGGTGTTTAGGATTCAATCACTTGACAACAGGCCCCCGTCATGAATTGTCTCCTAAAAAATCCTACCTGATTCTGAAAATCATCTTATATCTGATTTTTGTGCTTCTGCTGTCAGTCACCTAATTAGATCATCTGTCACATCGGCATCATGATAGACAGGGGTAAAGTTTTTCAGGTGGCCTCCCAGTGGGAAATGAGGGAGGGGAATTATTTAAGGAAAAACCAACTCAACAAGTACTGATCTAACGAGTACAACATACTAGACATGGCTATTTTATCCCATAACTGGCAGGCATCTAGTTTTCTCTTCTGAGAGTGTGGGAATTATTTAAGGAGCAAATAATAAAACCTTTTGTTCAGAAACTTCATTCTCTGGGATTGTAATTTCCTTTTAAAATTTCTTTTTACAAAGAAAACCAAATGTCCAGAGCTATTATAGTATTCATACCACCCAAGGCTGCTATTATAGTATTCACACCACCCAAGGCTGCTATTATAGTATTCATACAACCCAAGGTTGCCTGATGCAAAGTCCATGGCACTGCTCATATATCACTTGCCTTTCATTTCTTATCCCTCTGACTGTAACAACCAGAAGGATCTTCACGTAAACAAATCATTTCCCTTCATAAAATGAGGAAATAGAAAGCAGAATTCATGAACCTGCTAAACCAAAACTTATGAATCTGCTAATTAAATCTTTTCCATAATAGAGACTCCTTAATAATTCTTAAAACTATGTGTGTATATATTTACCAACCACACATACTAAAATTCATATTGATATTTATACTGTCTTGATTATGTCTACTTGGTAAGACTGAATAACATATAAATATTATTTCAAAAATAATGACAGACCAAATAAGTTGAAATAAATACCCTCTAACATCTCAATTTTGTGTGGTTAAAGGAAGAAATAAATTCATGTAGATATTAAACTTGGTCATGTCTGAAGATATCATGGCAAAGGATACCTTTTTGACATTGATGAGGTATAGAGATTATCTCCATCCAACTATTCCCTCCAAATGTAACTATGTATTCTCTTGTTTATTCGTTTTTTTATTAGAAAGAAGTATGCTTAAAAGGTATACACAAAATTCCATAAAACCTAACAAAAAAAAAATCTGCTGAGACTGTACAAATACACTGTGATATTATAGCTAAAATTTTTTTAATCTCAAAATAAGAAAAAGATTAATGTTTGGACTTTACCTTCCTGGAATCTTGTCTTGATGGGATATAAATATAATGCCCCAAACGAGTATCAAATGGTACAGTATATGGTCTCTTTTCAGGGATCCTGGCATCTGGCCCATCTCCACAATTTTCTTTAGCTGAAGAAGTCACTGACAGGTTAAGTTTTGTTAGTTCTTCACTCAGTTGATCCACAAGAAGTTGTTGTTCTATTATTTTTTCATTCTTTGTAGAAAAGAGATGAAAATTTTTAAAATACAGCACTTCAGTACATTTAGATTATGATTAAAAATGAATTTTACGGCCGGGCGCGGTGGCTCAAGCCTGTAATCCCAGCACTTTGGGAGGCTGAGACGGGTGGATCACGAGGTCAGGAGATCGAGACCATCCTGGCTAACACGGTGAAACCCCGTCTCTACTAAAAAATACAAAAAACTAGCCGGGCGAGGTGGCGGGCGCCTGTAGTCCCAGCTACTCGGGAGGCTGAGGCAGGAGAATGGTGTAAACCCGGGAGGCGGAGCTTGCAGTGAGCTGAGATCCGGCCACTGCACTCCAGCCCGGGCGACAGAGCCAGACTCCGTCTCAAAAAAAAAAAAATGAATTTTACATTGACCAAAATCACAACTATTTTAATAATACAGTCAATTCTCATTTATCCAGAGACTAGCCTTCTGGTGTTCACAAGTAATTAACATTGTTCTAAGTGGTAAAACCTTTTTAATACTAAGGAGCAACAAACACAGCCAAACAAGTTAAATACTCAAAGATAACTCCCCATCCACTGTGACTGGTTGCTTTGCCAACCTGAAGCACTTTGATTAGCTATTTTTATTAAAGCATGGACTTTCTGAGTGAAATCCAAGAAGTAAAAAGAAACAAAAAAGTTGAAAAAGTGGAGAAAGAATTGTAGACAGCAGAGTTTGCAGCAAAGGAGGCAGAAGGAGGTAACAAGCACAGGAAGTGAAAGCCTCAGTGAAAAAGGAAGCCAAAAGCACAGAGACAGAAGATAGCCAACTGACAGTCCTGAGAGGAAGAAGAAACTGGAAATCAAAGGCAGAACAAATTGTATATCAGGAATGTGTGTGTGTGTTTGTGTGTGTATGTGGTTTAGTTTTGTGTATCCTCTAAAGAAAATTTTTGAAGTGTATCAAATCCAGAAAGCTCTAATGTCAATCTTTGTTTTATAAGCACAAATTTATGTAAATAAGAAACAGTCATTCATCTTAATACTTCACATGCACTACAATATTTAAATAGGAAAAAAAACCCTTACATTTTCATTGTATAAATGCTAAGCAATAAAAATGCAACCTTACTTAAAAATCATATATTCAGATAATTGAAATATACAACATCAATGGCATATAAATTGGAAAGGACTCAATGGAGTTCTTACATTGTCTGGGAAAAGGATAAAAGTACCAATTAATATTAGAGTACACGGTATACTCTCTAGGATAACCACTAAAAAAAAGAGTAAAACTATAACTTCTAAGTTAGTGGAGAAAAACAACAGAAAAGGAAAAAATAACCAACGATTCAAAAGAGGGAAAAAGGAACACAGAGGAGGAAGTATAAATAAAAGGCACAATGGTGGATTTTTACCAAAACAATAATTATGTTAAATTAATAAATGAATTAAATAATGAAATTAAAAGATAAAGACTATCAGAAAGGATTTTAAAATTATCTAACCATATGGTGCTTACAAGAAACATATCTAAAATAGACACAGAAAGATTAAAAATAAGATAGAAAAAGAGATACCATGTAAATATTAATCAAAAGAAAGCTGGTGTAGCTGTAGTAATGTCAGGGTGGACTTTAAGGCAAAACTCATTAGAAGAGATAAGAAGAGGTAAAAAGGATTAAAAGAGCAATTCACCAGGATGGTATAACAATTCTACATTTGTATGCACTTAATAACACAGCTTCAATATTTATAATGCAAAAACTATCAGCACTTCATGAAGAAATAAGACAAATCCAAAATTATAGTAGGGCTGGGCACAGTGGTTCACACCTGTAATCCCAGCATGTTGGGAGGCCAAGGCCAGTAGATCACTTGAGCCCGAGAGTTTGAGAGCAGCCTGGATGACATGGCGAAGAACCCCTTGTCTACAAAAAATACAAAAATTAGCAGGGCATTGTGGTATGCACCTGTGGTCCCAGCTACTCAGGAGGCTGAAGTGGGATTGCTTGAGCTCAGGAGGTTGCGGCTGCAATGACTCATGATCGTGCCACTGTGTCCCAGCCTGGGTGACAGAGTGGAGATCTGTCATAGTGGGAGATTTCAACATCACTTTATAAATTACTGATATAACAAAAAGACTTCCATGGTGAGTAAAAAATGTAGATTTGAATAATAGGATTAATAGTACCCAATGATTACAGAATGCATATACTTCTCAAGTACCTCTGTAACATTTAGAAAAATTTGCTTTATTCTGAGCCAAAAAGCAAGTTTCAATACATTCAAAGGACTGAAATCAGAGATAGTATGTTATCTGATCACAATGCAATAAAAATTGATAAAACAAAAATAAATCCCATATGTCCTATAAATAAAATAACTAGGTTATTCACAAGTCAAAAAACAAAAAGTCACAATGAAAATTAGGAAACATTTTGAGCTCAATGTGGAGGGCAAGTCAAGATGAACTTAGAAATATATAATGTTAGGCCAGGCGCAGTGACTCAAGCCTGTAATCCCAGCACTTTGGGAGACTGAGACGGGCAGATCACAAGGTCAGGAGATTGAGACCATCCTGGCTAACACGATGAAACCCTGTCTCTACTAAAAAACACAAAAATTAGCCGGACGCAGTGGCGGGTGCCTGTAGTCCCAGCTACTCGGGAGGCTGAGGCAGGAGAACGGCGTGAACCCAGGAGGCGGAGCTTGCAGTGAGCTGAGATCCGGCCACTGCACTCCAGCCTGGGCGACAGAGTAAGACTCCGTCTCAAAAAAAAAAAAAAAAAAGAAATATATAATGTTAAATGCATATGTCAAAGAAGAGAAGCTAAAATTTAATATACTAAATATTCATCTAAAGATGTTAAAAAGATAGCAGAAGGTTACCCCAAAAGTAGAAGGAATTAAATAATAAAGGGCAGAAATTAGTGAAATAGTGAACAAACTAATGAAATAATAAACAAACATACACTAGTGAGGATTAACAAAGCCAAAAATTGTCTCTTGAAGAGACTAATGAATTGGTAATTTTACTAGTGAAACTGCAAGAAAAAAAAGTGAGAGAAGGCACAAATAATCAGGAATGAAAAAGGGGACATGTGACTACACAGCTAAAGATATTAACGAATAAAAGACTATCATAAACAAACTTATGCCAATACATTCGAAAATTAGATACAATGGTCAAATTCCTAGAAAAATAAACCTTATCAAAACTGGAGGAAAAGAAAATACTAATATGATTTAATTCATAAAACATACCCCCAAAGAAAATTTCAAGTCCCAAATGCCTCACAGGCTAATTCAACCAAACATTTAAGAAAGAAATAGCTAACCTGGTGAAACCCCGTCTCTACTAAAAAATACAAAAAACTAGCTGGGCGAGGTGGCGGGCGCCTGTAGTCCCAGCTACTCCGGAGGCTGAGGCAGGAGAATGGCGTGAACCCGGGAGGCGGAGCTTGCAGTGAGCTGAAATCCGGCCACTGCACTCCAGCCTGGGTGACAGAGCGAGACTCCGTCTCAAAAAAAAAAAAAAAAAAAAAAAAAAGAAAGAAATAATACCAATTTTTCACACACCCTTCCAGGTATAGGGGGACATTAAATAATCCATATTATGAGGCCAGCATAACTTGTTATAATATCTGACAAGAATATTATGAGAAAGAAAAATATAGGACAAGCTCACTGACAAATATAAACATCACACTAGCAAACAAAATCTAGGTCAATCGTACAGAAGAGTTAACAGCAGACCCGACTGCTATCTTTTAGAAGACCTGCTATGAGGTTGTCAGATGTCTGAGAACTTGGATTTTGGGAGTGTTCCTAAACGCTCTGGTAATACTGACTCACTGTGCTCAACTATTTGCACAATCAATGTGGTTTATGCTGTACTCCTGCTTTCCTTCAGGTAGTCTGGGACTTTGGTTCATGCTAGGCAAAGGGTGCCTTCACGACCCATCCATCCTCAATATAACCCATAGGCACCAAGTCTACTTAGTTTCCCTGGCAGATAACATTTTATAGGTGTTGTCACCACTCATTGCTGGGGGATTAAGCACATCCTCTGTGACTCTGCTGAGAGACAAGTCTTAGAAGTTTGTGCCTGGTTTCCTCCAGACTTTGTTCCATGTGTCTTTTTCCTTTGCTGATCTTGCTCTGCATTTTTTCACTGTAATAAATCCTAGCCAGGAGAATGAATATATATTGAGTTCTCCTAGTACGTCATCCAATGTGAGGGTGGTTTTGGGGAACCTCCAATACAACAGTACATCACAATATCAACAACAAAAAGGGTTTATTCCAGGAATAAAAGATTGGTTAAAAATCAGATCAATCAGTGTAATTCACCATATTAGCAGAATAAGGAAGAAAAATCATATGATAAAGAAAAACCATTTGATAAAAATCAATATCCATTCATAATAAAAATTCTCAGTAATTTTCTTAGTTTGGGAAACGGTAAATTAAAAATACCTATAGAAAATATAATACTTCAGAGTGAAAGTCTGAGCTTTTCCTCTATCATTGGAAACAAGACAAGGATGCCTTTTTTTTTTTTTGAGTCTTGCTCTGTCGCCCAGGCTAGAGTGCAGTGGCGCAATCTCAGCTCACTGCAAGCTCCGCCTCCTGGGTTCACGCCATTCTCCTGCCTTAGCCTCCCGAGCAGCTGGGACTACAGGTGCCTGCCACAACGCCCGGCTAATTTTTTTTGTATTTTTTAGTAGAGATGGGTTTTCACCCTGTTAGCCAGGATGGTCTCGACTCCTGACCTCATGATCCGCCCACCTCAGCCTCCCAAAGTGCTGGGATTACAGGCGTGAGCCACGGGGCCCGGCCAAGACAAGGATGCCTTCTATCACCACTTGTATTCAACACTGCATTGGAGATCCCAGCAAATACAAGAAGGTATTTTTATAACAATTTTATTGAGACAAAATTCACATACTATAGAAACCAACTATTTAAAGTATACAATATAGAAGATACAGAAGAAGAAAAAGATACAGAAGGTGAAAGGATTATAAAGGAAGAAATGAAACTTTTATTATTTGCAGATGACATAATTATAAATGAAAATCCAAAAGAATTTACAGATTTAGGATTAAAAAGCAAGTATAGGCCGGGTGCGGTGGCTAACGCCTGTAATCCCAGCACTTTGGGAAGCCAAGGTAGGTAGATCATTTGAGGTCAGGAGTTCAAGACCAGACTGACTGACATGGTTGAAACCCTGTCTCTACTAAAAATACAAAAAAATTAGCTGGGCATGGTGGTGCATGCCTGTAATCCCAGCTACTCGGGAGGCTGAGGCAGGAGAAGCACTTGAACCCAGGAGGCAGAGGTTGCAGTGAGCCGAGATCATGCCACTGCACTCCAGCCTGGGTGACAGAGTAGAACTCTGTCTCAAAAAAAAAAAAAAAAGCAAGTTTATAGCCAGGCGTCGTGGCAGGTGCCTGTAATCCCAGCTACGCAGGAAACTGAAGCAGGAGAATCGCTTGAGTCCGGGAGGCAGAGGTTGTAGTGAGCGGAGACTGTGCCACTGCACTCCATCCTGGGTGACACAGTGAGACTCCGTCTCAAAAAAAAAAAAGAAGAAATTACTTCCAAAATGTTTGGATCCTTTCCATTTATCTTGGGAATTTTGAAGGTTCCCCACCTGATGGTAACTGTAGGCACTCCTGATCAAAAACTGAGTTTAGTCAGGTTGCTGGATATATAAGGTATTAATATCTAAAAATTAGTACAGTTCCACATACCAACAATTAGGGAATTTGAAAAATAAAATTTTTTAAAGATTCTATTTATAGTGACAGAAAAAAAATCAAGTACCTACAAAGAAATCTATAAATTATTTGCAATATTTCTGCACAAAAAAATGTAGGCCATTACTGAGAAAAACCAAAGGAAATCTAAGTAAATAGAGAACTATACCATGCTTATGGATTAGGAGACTCAATCAAAACATGTTCATTAATTCTAAACAGATATATAAATGTCATTCAATGTTAATTAATTAATGTTAACCAACTTGATTGAATCTTTCCGTAATGTATACATTACACTGTATCCCAGAAACATACAAAATTATTATTTGACCATGAAAAATAAATAAATGAAAATAACATTTTCATCTAAGTGAAAGAAGTCATACACAAAGGCCACTTACTGTATGATTCCAGTTATATGAAATGTTTAGAATAGGCAAATCCATAGAAGTAGAAAGTAAAGTGGTTTTTGCCGGGGGCTGAGGAAAGGAGGAAAATGAGTAGTGACTGCTAATGGATACAATATTTTCATTTTGGGTGATAAAAATATTCTAAAATTAGACGGTGTGATGGTTAGACAACTCTGTAAATACATTAAAAAATGACTGAATTGTATATTTGAAGGGCTGAATTCTATAGTATGTGAATTATATCTCAATAAAGTAGTTATTTAAAAAATTTAAAAATTCAAATAAAATTTATATGGAACAACCAAGACATCTGGGGAGTGGGGAGGGAAGGAGAACAGCAGAAGGCCTTGATCTACAAAATATCTAGACTTATTATAAACCTACAATAAATAAGAAATGTGATCTTGGCTCAAGGATATACAAATCAACCAACAGAATAAAAGGCCAAGAAATAGACAAGAGATTCATGCACAAATGGACCATGATTTATGATAAAGATAGCACTCAAAACAGTTGCCAAAAGATGGTTTCCAATAAATGATGCTAGGACAAATGAGTATCTATATGTTTAAAAAATGAAATTTGATCTTTACTTTATTCCACACACAGAAATCAATTCCTGGGGGACTATACAGCTAAATGTGGAAGGCAAAACAATAAAGCTTCTGGAAGATAATACAGAAAGTATCCTCAGAGGAGACAATTGGGGAAAGGAAAAACTTATTAAATAGAGAACAAATATCATTAACCATAAAGAAAAAGATTGACGAATTTGATTACAACAAGAACTCTTCATCAAAGATACCACTGAGAGTAAAAGGCAAGTCACAGAAAAATTATTTGCAATCATATAAGTGACAAAGCACTCATACCCAGAATATACAACAAACTTCTACAAATTAATCTAGAAGACAGGTAACTCAGTAGAAAAACAAGCAAGAGACTTGAATGAGTACTTCACAAAAGAGGATATCCAAATAGCCAAAAATATATGAATAAAATGCTCAACCTCACTAGTCATCAGGAAATGCAAACTAAAGCCACAATAAAATACTACATACCTACCAGATTGGCTGAGATTTAAAAATTAATAACAAATGTTGAGAAGCATATGGAACAGTGGGAATGCTCACATAGTGCTGGGTGGGAGTGTAAAATGGAAAACAATCTGGTATCACCTACAAAAGTTGAAGATACACCTATCCTATGGCCTAGCAATTCAACTCCTAGGCACAAATCTCCAAGAAATGTATGTGCATGTGCACTGAGAGACACTGAAAATTCACAAGAAAATTTCACAGAAAACCACAAATGTCCATCAAACAGTAGAACAGAAAATAAATTGTGGTATAGTCATACAATAAAATCCTATGTAGCTATAAAACTAAACAAACCACAGCCACACATTACAGATAAAATATTAGAATTTACAGAAAAAATATTACAATTAAAAAGTGGATGAATCATAATAATGTTCAACAAAGCAGCCAGATACTGAATAAGCTATACTGAATAAATTAATAAAAATTCCAAAACCTAAACTGGAGTGTTGAAGGATACATATTTAGATAGTAAAACCGTAAGAAAAGCAAAGAAATGATTACCATGGAAGTCAAGAGAGTGGTTGCCTTTGAGGAAGAGGCACTAAGAATTTTGAGGTGCTGGCAGTTAGCAATTTCTTGACCTGGTGGTGGTTACCCAGCTGTTCTCTTTGTGATAAATCACTGATTAATACGTATTGTTTTGTATATACTTTAGTTTTATGTTTTTAAATTATTATACAATTAGGGCCAGGCATGGTGACTCATGCCTGCAATCAATCTCAGCACTTTGGGAAGCTGAGGTGGTACGATCACTGAGCCCAGGAGTTCGAGACCAGCTTGAGCAACACAGTGAGACCCCATCTCCACAAAAAAATCAGAAAATTAGCTGGGCATGGTGGCATGCACCTGTGGTTGCAGCTACTTAGGAGGCTGAGGTGGGAGGATCACTTCAGCCCGGGAGGTCGAGGCTGCAGTGAGCTGTGATTATGCCAGTGCACACCAGCCTGAGCAACAGAATGAGATCCTGTCTCAAAACAACAACAACAAACAACAACAAAATACAATTAGAAGGGTTAAAAAAGAAAACAAAAATCAAACAACGTGAAAATCAAAATCTGATGTGTGCTAGATTAGATTATTTCTCTGGGCATTAGTTTTTCCCTCATAGGAAGCTAAAGGCTTTAAATGATATTAACTATTTGGGGTGATGGGAGAAGTCACAGCCAGGGAGTACAATAATATTTAGAGGCATGCTATGTTATACTGTAGACATATCCATGTTAATATAATAGGAAAGTTAAGATAGAAAATTTGAAAGATGTTTAACCAAAGTTAAAAAGCAAATCACTCACGAGGTGTAAGAGGATAATTTAATACATTTCAAAGTTTAAATTATGTATTTACCTTCCAACTCCTAACAATATTGCATTTCCTAATACCTTGGCAAACAACAGGAGGGAAAAGTATGGAAAAAATAACCATGATATGATTTATAAATTAATTTCCTGGGTATTATCTTTATATTTCTAAAACCAAGTCAAGCTAACAATAAAAATGTTTCCATTTAAGCAGATTTAAGGGAAAAACTAATAATTCTTTCAGGTGCCTACGTTCAGAACTCTTCAAATGAACATCCTCTTTTTAAGTTCCCATTTATCATTTAAAATGCTACTGTGTTTAATTAGGTACTACTTCAAGAAACTATACAGAGTTAGATGCATTAAGAAACTCTACCTGCAATCTATTCACTTTTTGCGCTTCTTTCAAAGATACCGCATGCCCTTTGTTTTCCTGTACCATCATCTGCACTTGATTCTTCAGTTCCTTCACCTCCAGTTCCTTCTGATTAAATACTACTTCATCAGCAGCAAGCGCACACTAGTGGGGAAAGAAGGCACAAGTGACATTCACCACTGAAAATAATCAAGAAACCTCATATGATAACACAAAATGGTGATTAGATTATAGCTTGATGACGTCTCATGAATTTTTTTTTCATTTTCAACTTTTTCTGATTTCTTTCTAAGGAAGGCAGAGTTGAGAGAACCTATAATTGCTATAACATAGGAATTCATTACCATGAAGACAGAAGATTTTCCTGATTTTTCCTTCCTGTATATAAAAACTAGTTGTTTTGGTTCTAGAGTACCTTCACTAAGATTTTTACAAGTTTGCTAGAACTACTACGAGATTTTAATGTGGATCACTCAAAGAGCTCACATTTCCCAAATTGACATATAGGGTTATAAGAATACATTTGGGCATTTGAATGAAGTAGATTTGCTGATTTTGTACACTTTCGTCATGAAGAGATATATTCTGAAGATGTCGAAAAATGATTAAACAGTTTTACTTCTTGGTTTCTAATAAATTTGCCTATTTTTAAGAACACTTGGGATATGTAAACAATAAAGTAGTTTTTAAATTAAGTAAACAGAAAATTATTTGTCAAGTGCCTCATTCCACATGTTGGCTTGGCATTTAAAAAATCTCACTAAATAAGATGTTGGCATAGATGCGGTGATCAGGGAACACTTCTACACTGCTAGTGGGAATGTAAACTAGTACAGCCACTATGAAAAACAGTGTGGAGATTCCTTGAAGAACTAAAAGTAGAACTACCATTTGGTCCAGCAATCCCACTACTGGGTATCTACCCAGAAGAACAGAAGTCATTATACAAAAAAGATACTTGTACACGCATGTTTATAGCAGCACAATTCACAATTGCAAAATTGTGGAACCAACCCAAATGCCCATCAATCAACGAGTGGATAAAGAAACTGTGATATATATATGTATCTGAGAGTAAAAGGCAAGCCACAGAAAAATTATTTGCAATCATATAAGTGACAAAGCACTCATACCCAGAATATACAACAAACTTCTACAAATCAATCTAGAAGACAGGTAACTCAGTAGAAAAACAAGCAAGAGACTTGAATGAGTACTTCACAAAGGAGGATATCCAAATAGCCAAAAATATATGAAAAAAATGCTCAACCTCACTAGTCATCAGGGAAATGCAAACTAAAGCCACAATGAAATGTGGCTTTCCTGGCAACAACAGCAAAACTCTGTCTCCAAAAAAAAAAAAAAAAAAAAAAGAGCATTTATCTGTTCAATGTATTTGTGTTCATGTATTTTTTTATGTGTTCAAAACTTGGAATAAAAAGGGCAATAAAGTCCCTTAAGAGATACTTTAAGAGATACTTATGAGCAGGTAGAATGTTCCAAACATTGACTCATGGTGAAAAATCAAGGTTGCAACACTATCTGGCAGCTTCTAAAAATAAGATGGTAACTTCAAAATGACACTTAACTTCCCTAGCAACAATCCAGCTATTACTCCATCTGCCAGACGGCCCACGATCTTACCTTGGCTAAGAATTTTTAAAATGTGTACTGACCTGCTTGCCTAATAGGCTCAAGGATAACAGGGATTGAGAAAAGGATATCCTTGCTTGTCACACAGACCTGCTGGTCACCTTGCCCAGCAATCCCCCTAAGCAGCTGAGTTTACCAAGCTGCCTTCACAGTAACCCCTGGGATGTAACCCTACCTACAACTACTGAGTCCAATCGCTTAGCTGCCACTGATGTATATCGTAGGCACGGGCAGGTGAAAAATAAATGAGAGGTATATATAGTAATAAGCTAACATACATTATGTCTTAGAACAGACCAGGCATCCTCATTGCTTTATGGGAATAAATGCTTTAATATTCGCACAACCATATAAAGTGGGTATTACTGTTTCTATTTTACAGATGGGGAAACTGAAGCACAAAGGTCAACTATTTGCCCCAGGTCATACAGCTAGTAAGCAAAGGAGGCAGGATTCAAACTTAGGGAGTTTGGTATCCATATTCTTAACCAGTATGTTATTCTGCCTGTCATAGAAGAACAGAAAAGAAAGTTTTAAAAATGATTTTCTAGTCAGGTGCAGTGGCACACACCTGTAGTCCCAAGATACTCATGAGGCTGAGGTGAAAAGCTATGTCCCGAGTGGCTGGGACTACAGATGCATGCCACCACACCCAGCTAATTTTTTTTTTTTTTAATTTTTGTAAAGACAGGGTCTCACTCTGTTGCCCAAGCTGGTCTCGAATTCCTGGGCTCATACGATCCATCCACTTCAGCTTTCCAAAGTGCTGGGAATACAGGGGTAAGCCACCATGCTGGCCAAAACAATTTTTTAAAGAGATATATGCTGGGCACAGTAGCTCAAGCCTGTATCCCAGGACTTTGGGAAGCAGAGGCGGGCAGATAACTTGAGGTTAGGAGTTTGAGACCAGCCTGGCCAACATGGTGAAACACTGTCTCTACTAAAAATACAAAATATAGCCAGGCATGGTGGCAGTGCTTGTAATCCCAGCTGCTCAGGAGGCTGAGGCAGGAGAATCCCTTGAACCTGGGAGGTGGAAGTTGAGCTACATGGCAACATCCTGTCTCTGCAAAAAATACAAAAATTAGCCTTGTGGCCGGGCGTGGTAGCTCACGCCTGTAATCCCAGCACTTTGGGAGGCCAAGGCAGGCAGATCACCTGAGGTTGGGAGTTTGAGACCAGCGCGACTAACATGGAGAAACCCTGCGTCTACTAAAAATACAAAAAATTAGCCTGGCATGGTGGCGCATGCCTGTAATTTCAGCTACTCGGGAGGCTGAGGCAGGAGAATCGCTTGAACCCAGGAGGCGGAGCTGGCGGTAAGCTGAGATCACGCCATTGCACTCCAACCTGGGCAACAAGAACAAAACTCTGTCTCAAAAAAAAAAAAAATTAGCCTTGCATGGTGGCCTGTGCTCCCAGCTACTCAGGAGGCTGAGGTGGAAGGACTGCTTGAGCCCTGGACGTCAAGGCTGCAGTGAGCCATGATCATGCCACTGCACTCCAACCTCAGTGACACAGGGAGACCCTGTCTCCAAAAAAAAAAAAAAGAAAGAAAGAAAAAGAAACCCATTTGCTTTTTGCAATCTACTATTTCCCAAAATAATCTGATCATGGTACTTTTTTCAACAAAACTGTTAATATCTTTAGGATGTAATAATCTAGAGAACATAATCGAGGGCAAACTTAAATTTATTTTCCAACACGTGGAAAGAGGAACTTACTACCTACCTTACCCCCAAGCAATCGGTTTGATGGGCTTCCAATTTCAGCCACCTTAGAAGCATGACAGAAAAGTGCTTCCTATTACCAACTCCTATATATGTCCCAACATTCAAGCTTCCAATTACCAGTACTTCCTGTTCCACCTCATTCTACTAATGAGGAAGGGCCTGCTCTACCTACGCAGAATTACTACATTTCAGAAAAAAAAAAAAGAACTAAAAAAAAAATGATTTAAAAAGTATTACATGTTTCTATGTCATTATTTATTTATTCATTTATGTTTAGAGACAGGGTCTCACTCTGACCCCAGGCTGGAGTGCAGTGGTGCAATCACAGCTCACTGCAGCCTTGAACTCCTGGGCTCAAGTAATCCTCCAACCTAAGTCACCTGAGTACGTGGGACCACAGGCATGTGCCACCATGTCTGACTAGTTTTTTCATTTTTTGTAGAGACAGGGGTCTCATTTTGTTTCCCAGACTGGTCTCAAACTCCTGGGCTCAAAACAACCCTCCAGCCTCAGTCTCCCAAAGTGCTGTGATTACAGGCATAAGCCACTGTGCTGGCTGAGACTAGTACATTAATGTAACAAGATAGTTTCAAATCTCATATTTCAAATAACGAGAAATTTCCGCTTGTTGAGTTTGGTGTAATAGGAAAGAAGAACATCCACAATTATCTGAAAATTCAGTGAAATACTTCTCCCGGCCGGGCGCGGTGGCTCACGCTTGTAATCCCAGCACTTTGGGAGGCCGAGGTGGGCGGATCACGAGGTCAGGATATCGAGACCACGGTGAAACCCCGTCTCTACTAAAAATACAAAAAATTAGCCGGGCGCAGTGGCGGGCGCCTGTAGTCCCAGCTACTCAGGAGGCTGAGGCAGGAGAATGGCGTGAACCCGGGAGGCGGAGCTTGCAGTGAGCCGAGGTCGAGATCGCGCCACTGCACTCCAGCCTGGGCTACAGAGCCAGACTCTGTCTTAAAACAAAACAAAACAAAACAAACTCCTCCCTTCAAACTATACAACTATGAGGCTGAATTTTCTTCACAAACTTCAACGAAAACAACATATTGCAACAAACTGAATACTGAAGCAGATATGAAAATCCAACTGTCTGTTATTAGATCAGATGTTAAAGACATTTGCAAAAATGTAAAGGAATTCTACTCTTACTAAAATTTTTGTGTGTGTTGGCTGGGTACAGTGGCTCACACCTATAATCCCAGCACTCTGGTAGGCCAAGGCGGGCAGATCATGAGGTCAAGAGATGGAGACCATCCTGGCCAACATGGTGAAACCTCGTCTCTACTAAAAATACAAAAATTAGCTGGGCATGGTGGCGTGCACCTGTAGTCCCGGCTACTTGGGAGGCTGAGGCAGGAGAATTGCTTCAACCTGGGAGGCAGAGGCTGCAGTGAGCCGACATCATGCCATTGCACTCCAGCCTGGTGAGAGAGCAAGATTCCATCTTTAAAAAAAAAAAAAAATTGTATTAGAAAATATTTTTCATTAAAAGTGCTCTTTATATTAACATGTAATTGGGTTACCGTTAGTTTTGAATGAATAAATAGCTTAGATTTTTTCCAGTTTTAATTCTAACACACTAAATATCAATAGATATAACCCACATGAACAAAAGCTCTTTGAGGGATCTCACTTTAAAAGTGTAAAGAAGAAGAAGTCCTGTGGTCAAAAAGTTGGAGAACTTGAGAACTGCTCTAACAGAGGATAATACAAATGCCTTCTTTATAATATTACATGTAAAAAGGCTTTGAGGAAATATTTCTAGCTAGAGAAATAAGCTTAGCGCTTTAAAAAAAAAAAGGAAATATACTTAAACCATATTTCCTTTTTAAGTAAAAAGCTATCTTTTCAAGTTTTCCTATTTTGAAAAATGGACAGAACGATGGAATCTGGGAGCCATGTTATCTCAGGAACAACTGAAGGACCATTCATTTGCTCACTAGATTGCAAACTCCATCCAAGCAAGCAGTAACTAGGTGTGTCTGTCCTCTACCATTCCCACAACATACAATCTTCACACAATAAATAATTTCTGAATGAAAAGTGGGGAAATGTAAATCTGAACTCAATAAATGTACATATAACATGTATACATGTACATACCTACATTCCTTAAACATTAATAAATATGCTAATTTGTTAGGTTTTTTGTTTTTTTTTTTTTTTTTTTTTTTTTTTTGAGACGGAGTCTTGCTCTGTCACCCAGGCTGGAGTGCAGTGGCTGGATCTCAGCTCACTGCAAGCTCCGCCTCCCGGGTTCACGCCATTCTCCTGCCTCAGCCTCCCGAGTAGCTGGGACTACAGGCGCCTGCCACCTCGCCCGGCTAAGTTTTTGTATTTTTAGTAGAGACGGGGTTTCACTGTGTTACCCAGGATGGTCTCGATCTCCTGACCTCGTGATCCGCCCGTCTCGGCCTCCCAAAGTGCTGGGATTACAGGCTTGAGCCACCGCGCCCGGCCAGGTTTTTTTTTTTTTTAAACCTATACTCCAAACACAAGAGATGAAGTATTTCTTTTCTTTCAAGAACTACTGACCCACAGAGGGAAAAAAACTCAGTAAAAGATAACTTAATTTTATTTCTCAAATAAGTTTATTTTCAGTCTCTAAATTGACAACCAGGTCCACAAAGTTCTATTTAATAAATATAACAAATTAAAATACACTTTAACCAAAGGAGAAAGGAGGAGGAGTCAAGAAGAGTATGAACTGTGAGGAGGAAGCAATAGGAAAGGGGAGGGTAGAAAGAACAAAGTGAGAGAGGCAAGTGGGATTCTATATATAAATCATTTTTTAAAAAACCTAAAATTCCAAAATGACTCTTAGAATGTACTTGCCCAAATAAATTTAGTCCTTAAAAGAGTTATCCATAATAATGTCTAAATATGTTAACACACACACCCCCAAAATATGTACATCTATTATGTATCAATAAAATAAATAAATAAATAAGTGATGTCTAAGTACCTGGCATTTCTTAAGCTCTCTCTTCAGCTGGAGAACTGTAACATGCTCTGGTCCTTCTTCCAGACTTGCAGTGCCTCCGATTCCTCGAAATGAGGTGACCACAGCCTTCCTGACCTCTTGGATCATGTTAAACCACTCCTGCAGTTTGTATTGCTGCTTTTGGTTTAGTCTGACAGTATCTTTTAAGTCAACCAGGAAGGTAAAGGCTTCTTCTACACAACATTGGTAACCCAGACATTCTCCTTGAAGCTGAGCTACTTGCTCCTCAAGAGAATGAATCCTATTTGTATCAGGACTCCCTTCTCGATTGATCTGGCTAGTTTGGCTGACATTAGCCTGCTGGCTTTGCAAAGCTTCTCGAAGCAATTTAATCTCAAATTCCATTTCATCTATACGGTCTGACTCGGGGCTGAAGTTTACAGTGGGTTTGTTTCTAATGTTCCGTGCTCTGTTGGCATATTTGAGAGAATTTAATGACTCATCAAAATTCGAGGAGGAGGGGCTGACACATGTGATCATGACAGTCTTAGCACTGCCTCCCAGAGAATCTTTCAGAAGCCGGGTAATTTTAGCATCCCTATATGGAATATGTGAACTCTTCCTGCGTGGGTCCCCAAGAGCGCTTATTACATTTCCTAACGCCAGCAATCCACTATTGATTTGAATGGATTCTTTGAACCGTTCACCAGTATTCCCCGTTTTGGTTACTCTTTCTGATCCTGCCAAATCCACAAAGTGGAACTTTGAGACAATATGCCGAGGGGAATACCATGATCCATCTTCAGCTGCCTCCACATTTTTATGAACTTGACAAATGCTGATTGTAAAAATTGCATGTGATCTGCTGGAGTGCTCATTCATTTGGGTGGTACCTGTATGTCTGGCTGCATTCCCCGTCTCCAAAAGGCTCATCACTTCATCTGCACTCTCCACATGGCATTCCTTGGCCCCAACAATCACTTAAAATAGCAAAAACATGTTTTTAAGCCAAGTTTTCATCAAAACCTAGTATAGTTAACAGTTACCATTTGCTAAACAGTCTGGCCAAGATAGTCCCTTTTTAAAAAAGTCAACAGCATTTCAAATAACAATAGTAACATCAGCAACATCATCAAATAATTTTAGATAATCTCCCAAAGAAACTATTTTAACAGACAGCACTCATTTTGATGTTTAAATTCTAAAAGCTATAATTTTTTGAAAAAACAATCTAGTTTGTCGAGTCATGAGTCACACTCAATTCCTTAAAATGAATGACAAAAGAAAAACTCTTCATTCCAGTCTTTTGATTTGTAAAGCCTAATAGATTAATCTTTTTTTTTTTTTTTTTTCTTGAGACGGAGTCTCTGCCTGTCACCCAAGCTAGAGTGCAGTGGTGCAATCTTGGCTCACTGCAACCTCCACCTCAGGTTCAAGTGATTCTCCTGCCTTAGCCTCCCGAGTAGCTGGATCACAGGCATGCACTACCACACCTGGCTAATTTTTTTAATATTTTTAGGAGAGACGGGGTTTCACCACATTGGCCAGGCTGGTCTCGAACTCCTGACCTCAGGTGATCCACCTGCCTTGGCCTCCCAAAGTGCTGGGATAACAGGTGTGAGCCACCGCACCCGGCCTAGGTTAATCTTTTATAAATTAATCAAATATATAATTCAAAAGAGTTAATCTAATCAGTAGATTAGAAGAATTAATTAGTATCAATTAAAAGGCATTAGTTGGCCGGGCGCGGTGGGTCAAGCCTGTAATCCCAGCACTTTGGGAGGCCGAGATGGGCGGATCACGAGGTCAGGAGATCGAGACCATCCTGGCTAACACGGGGAAACCCCGTCTCTACTAAAAAAATACAAAAGACTAGCCGGGCACAGTGGCGGGTACCTGTAGTCCCAGCTACTTGGGAGGCTGAGGCAGGAGAATGGCGTAAACCCGGGAGGTAGAGCTTGCAGTGAGCTGAGATCTGGCCACTGCACTCCAGCCTGGGCAACAGAGCAAGACTCCGTCTCAAAAAAAAAAAAAAAAAAAAAAGGCATTAGTTTTTTTTTTTTTCAGCTTTATTAATAATCAAGCCATCCTTGGCTTTTAAGTTTTTTTGTATTGTGAGGTCATAATCAATGATGAGTAAAAAATTCAATACAAATAAAGTTGGTTATTCATTTTAAAAACAAGTATGGTTTATATAGTATCAGAATGCAAGGTAGACAGATGAGATGGCAATTAAAAGAAAATACTTTGAATACCATAATGTACTATACTCAAAAAAGAAAAAAAGTTTTTATTTCAATCACAGAATGAACTAAAAATAACCTACATTTACTACCTGCATTATTTGTTTATATCCAAAAATACTGCAAAGAGAAGTAGGTGGACTTAGGAATTGAATCAGAGAAGGAAAGCTCCTGATTTCATGCTCAAATTATATTGCCATAATTCATCTTTACTCAGATACTGTCACATCACTACTTCTTTAAAAAATAATCATTTCACTTTCATTATTTCCATCATGACACTTTTTAAACAACCCAGTTCCTGTAAGTCATAGTAAAACTTTCATTAAATTTTTCATTAAATTTTTCCAATGTTAGGCTATAAGTGAGCACTACGGTTCTCAAACCCAGACGCAAATCACCTGGTAGCTTTATAAAAAGGAAAGTGCCAACGCCCAGGCACCATCTCAGACCAATTAAATCAGAACCCCTGAGAAGTAGGACCCAGAAATCAGTATTTTTAAAAAGCTTCCCACATGTACTAATTGTGCAGCAGCCAGCATGGACATTACTGCTTTACACCAAGACTCTAAAGAAATATGTCAAACAAATGCACTTTACTTGTGAGTGGGACATTATGTAAGACATACTGTAATTTAAGATCATTTGTAACATCCTTCCAAAATTTTTTCAACATTGGTATCAGATATGAAATATTTTCATCAAGTTTATCAAGAGTGATAGTGAAGTGTATATACTTCTGTCCTGCTTGATATTTTACAAAGAAGCATGTATTATTTTTGTAACTGTTTGATAAAAGATAAAAACAATCAATAATTGTATTCCATAAGGTAAAGGAGCTCAAAACATTAGTCTGAATTATATCCAGAAGAGAGAAACTGTACTGAATTATCTAATAAGACCATAAGCTACCATATATAGTTTCTTCTCAAAAACCAAAAACAGGTCTGGCGCGGTGGCTCACGCCTGTAATCCCAGCACTTTGGGAGGCCGAGGCGGGCGGATCACGAGGTCAGGAGTTTGAGACCAGCCTGACAAACATGGTGAAATCCGTCTCTACTAAAAATACAAAAATTAGCCGGGCATGGTGGCACGCACCTGTAATCCCAGCTACTCGGGAGGCTGAGGCAGCAGAATCACTTGAACCCAGGAGGCAGGGGTTGCAGTGAGCCAAGATCGCACCACTACATTCTAGCCTGGGTGACCTGGGTGATGGAGCGAGATGCCATCTCAAAAAAAAAAAAAAAAGAGATTAATAATCAATAAAGCTGTTCAAGTTAAAAGTGAAACTAAATTCATTTTGCTTCTGTATGTTTTTAAAGATTCCTTGGAATATATCCAGAAACTGAATTAAAGCATATCTGTTTGCTAATGAAGGCAACTGATTAAGCGGGCTACTTTACCTGTATTTCCTTTCTCATCTTCTCGGATGTGAAGATCCTTCATGGATGTCTCCAATTCTAGAAGATCTCTTAGGTCTTCCTTGTACACTTCTATATAAGATACTTTCACATTAAACTCAATGCTAGGATGTTCAGAGATGCTTTGAAATATTTCTTGAATAGCTCGAGGAATGATACCCTTTTGGCCCTCCACAACCGAAGCTGAAAATTTAGAAAAAGAAAGCACATCTGGAACTTAAAACAAAAGAAAAGCGACAACCCCAATTTTATAGTTATTTTATTATATTTCTCTCTATTATAACTGTATTTTTTTTTTTGAGACGGAGTCTTGCTCTGTTGCCCAGGCTGGAGTGTCGTGGTGCAATCTCAGCTCACTGTAACCTCCGCCTATCAAATTCAGGTGATTCTCCTGCCTCAGCCTCCTGAGTGGCTGGGATTACAGATGCCCACCACCGGGCTATTATAACTTTTTTAAACCACAACTATAAAATTCACAAGTAAAAGTTTTCACATGTATCCCCTTACCAAGAATTCATTCAAGCATTCATTAAACAATTATTTATTTAGTATCTACTATGTGCCAGGCACTATTCTAGGACTCTGCAATCCACCAGTAAACAAAACAGGGAGAAAAGAAACCCCTTCCCTGGTGAGATTCTGCTGACAAAAGACTGACAATAGCAAAAAAGAATAACTGATAAGTGAATTATATGGCATATTAAAAAGTATTAATTGTACCTGGAGGAAAAAAATACAGCAGGGTAAGGGGACTAGAAGGGTAACTAACTACCAGCCAGGAGATGCTTGCAACTTTAAACAGGAAGGTCATGGTGGGCATCATTCAGAAGGTGACATCTGAGAAAAGACTTGAAACAGGCCATGCGTGGTGGCTCACGCCTGTAATCCCAGACTTTGGGAGGCTGAGGCGGGCAGATCACTTGAGCCCAGGAGTTCAAGACCAGCTTGGGCAACGTGGTGAAACCCTGTCTCTACTAAAAATACAAAAATTAGCTAGCTAGGTGTGGTGGCTCATGCCTGTAATCCCAACTATTTGGGTGGCTAAGGCACGAGAATCACTTGAAGCTGGGAGGTGGAGGTTGCAGTGAGCTGAGATAGCGCCACTGCACTCCAGCCTGGGCGACAGAGGGAAACTGTCTCAAAAAAAAAAAAAAAAAATTAATAAGAAAATATATTTGAAAAGTCCCAGGAATGAAACAGACATTAAGTGGCACAGGCGAATTTCAAAGCAATGTGGTAGAAATGTACATTTTAATATAAATGATAAAACTATATGGAGTGGCATTTTATTCCATAAATAGGCCATACTGTGGTGGCTCACACCTGTAATCCTAGCACATGGGGAGGCCAAGGTGGGCGGATCGCTTGAGCTAAGAAGTTTGAGACCAGCCTGGGCAACATGGCAAGATCCCTTCTCTACAAAAAATACAAAAAAATTTTGTGTTGCATGCCTATGGTCTCAGCTGCTTGGGAGGCTGAGAAGGGAGGATTACTTGAGCTTGGGAGCCAGAGGTTGCAGTGAGTCAGGAGACAGAGCCTCGGTAACAGAGCAAGACCCTTTCTCAAAATAAATAAATAAATAAATAAATAAATAAATAAATAAATAAATAAATACTTTATCTTTCCCAATTCACTGTTCATTAAATACCAGATCCAGAGAGGTGGCCCTTGGCTCATAAAACATCATTCTACACAAAGGGCTTCCCCTGCCTAAAGCCACTCCACCTCTCGGATATTCACTACTACTAGTAGGAGCCACGTTATAAAAACGTTGGTGTTTTTGGCCAGGCACGGTGGCTCATGCCTGTAATCCCAGCTCTCTGGGAGGCCGAGGCAGGTGGATCACGAGGTCAGGAGATCGAGACCATCCTGGCTAACACGGTGAAACCCCATTTCTACTAAAAATACAAAAAATTAGCCAGGTGTGGTGGCGGGCGCCTGTAGTCCCAGCTACTCGGGAGGCTGAGGCAGGAGAATGGTGTGAACCCGTGAGGCGGAGCTTGCAGTGAGCCGACATCATGCCACTGCACTCTAGCCTGGGCGACAGAGTGAGACTCTGTCTCAAAAAAAAAAAAAAAAAGTTGGTGCTTTTAGATGACATATAATTTCTAAAGCAGAAAATAGCTGTAAAAAGCAGGAAACTGACCCTAGGTAAGACCAATCTATTTCATAGTCTTTTGCACTAAAATATCTTTCTCTTTAGATCATTTATTATGGTCTGGGTGGAATCCCAATCACTGGAGCACAATTCATTTATGTTGGCAAGATTTTTTTTTTTTTTTTTTTTTTTGGTGAGACAGAGTCTCACTCTGTCGCCCAGGCTGGGGTGCGGTGGTGCAATCTCGGCTCACTGCAACCTCCGCCTCCCAGGTTCAAGTGATTCTCCTGCCTCAGCCTCCCAAGTAGCTGGGACTACAGCCGTGTGCCACCATGTCCAGCTAATTTTTTGTGTTTTCAGTTGAGACGGGGTTTCACCGCGTTAGCCAGGATGGTCTCCATCTCCTCACCTCACAATCTGCCCGCCTCGGCCTCCCAAACTGCTGGGATTATAGGGATGAGCCACCACGCCCGGCCAAGAATGCTTTTTTAAAAAAATTCTTATATTTCTTTACACGTCACCAAGTGTATCTGTTCTGAGATTTCTGGATGGGGTGAAAAGGTGCAAGGAGCTTGAGAGTAGAAAGGGATAACGAGAAAAGATGGAGAAGCAAGCCAAAGTTGATGGCGACAGAGAATGTGTGCACAAGCAGGTGCAGAAAGGCCAGTTATGCCCAGGCCTAGACCCTCAGTTCAAGAATGAGAAAGGGAACATCTCTATACCTCTTCTCCTCCAACACTATCTAAGCCCACAGCTTCTACAACCCAGAACACAGACCAGTACAGTAACATTATGAGTAAACACTTATTTCTGTTCCCCCTTGTTTCAAAAAGGAGTTAAAGCAGGTTTACAAATAGGCGTAGGAGGGGCTCAAACAGATACTTCTACATCAGTGTTCATAGTAACATTATTTACAGGAGCTACAACGGGGAAGCAAACCAAATGTCCATCAAAAGAAGAATGGATAAATAAAACATAGTATATATATACAACGGAATGTTCTTGGAAAAAGGAATGACGTTCTGATAGGTGACATAACATGCTAAGTGAGAGAAGCTAGACACAGGAGGAAAAATACTGTATGATTCCACTTCTTTTTTCTTTTCTTTTTCTTTTTTTTTTTTTTTTTTTTTTTTGAGACAGGGTTTCACTGTGTCGCCCAAGCTGGAGTGCAGTGGCACAATCATGGCTCACTGCGGCCTTAACCTCCTGGGCTCAGGTGATCTTCCCACCTAAGCCTCTGAAGTAGCTGGGACTACAGGCATGTGCCACCACATCCAGCTAATTTTTTTTGTTGTTTTTTGTAGTGACAAGCTCTCACTATGTTGCCCAGGCTGGAGTGCAGTGGCGCAATCTCAGCTCACTGCAACCTCCACTTCCTGGGTTCAAGCGATTCTCCTGCCTCAGCCTCCTGAGTAGCTGGGACTACAGGCACCCACCACCACACCCAGCTAATTTTTGTATTTTTAGAAGAGATGGGGTTTCACCATGTTGGCCAGGACAGTCTCGATTTTCTGACCTCATGATCCACCTGCCTTAGCCTCCCAAAGTGCTGAGATTACAGGTGTGAGCCACTGCGCCTGGCCCACTTTTATGCGTTTTGTTTTGTTTTGTGAGACAGAGTCTTGCTCTGTTGCCCATACTGGAGTGCAGTGGCGCGATCTCAGCTCACTGCAACCTCTGCCTCCCAGGTTCAAGTGATTCTCCTGCCTCAGCCTCCAGTAGCTGGGATTACAGGTGCACACCACCACGCCTAACTAATTTTTTTGTATTTTTAGTAGAGATGGGGTTTCATCATGTTGCCCAGGTTGATCTCAAACTCCTGAGCTCAGATGATCCTCCCAAAGTGATGGGATTACAGACGTGAGCCACCACACCCAACCTCCACTTATATGAAATATCTAGAATAGGCAAATTAAAAGAGCCAGAAAGTCAATCAGGGATTATCAGAGAATGCTGGGAGAGCTACTGCTTAATGGGTACATAGCTACTGTTTGGGTGATGAAAATTTTGAAAATACTGGTTATTACTGCATTAACAATTAGTATATTTGATGCTGCAGAACTCTACACTTGAAAGTAGCTAAAATGATAAGTTTGGTTATCTTTATATTTATATTTACATGTACTTTATCACAATTGTAATAGTAAAAAAAAAAGTGTATAAAATTTAAAATAAGTGGAGGGAAAAACTGAGACTTTAAAAGTTTCTGTCGGCTAATTTAGAAAACCACCCATCATTTTTAGCATTGTTCCATGGAAAATGTATTCCAAGCAACAAACAGTTGACTTACAAATGAAACTTAAAAACAACTTGCTTCCAAGTTGAAGATTACCAAAATTTAGGTTTTTGGCAACAATCATGCTGAAAATCTAAGTTTCTACCAACTTCAATGGCTGCCTTTCCCCTCATTTAAGAGGCAAGACTGCCATCATGTGGTAAGTAAAGTAAGTAATGGGTTTTCTTCTAATACAGTACAAATGAAGATTCCCTTTTAAGAGCTTGTAGGAACTAGCCTGTAGGAAAGATCTAAACCTTTCAAACTGTAGCATAGATAAGCAATCTTGATTATCCAGAATAAATAATTGACCAGAAATAGTTCAGTTATTCCCCACATCAATAGATAACAAAGCACAATTTAAAAGACGTATCAAAAAGCTTAATTTCAAATATTTATAATAAAGCTCCAATATGTATTTTGATAACTTAAATATAAAATTTGCAATGTTAGTCTTATATTCCTGAAATAAACCATTTCCAAGAGAAAACCTGCGAAGTTTTATAACTCAACAACTATCATTTAGCTATTATATGGTATTTAAAGAGTACACAAAAGTTTTTGGAAAAGGCTATTCCTTGTAAAGGTAATTCCAAAGTTCTGAAAAGCAGGAAAATGAATATTAGCTAAATAAGCATCATATTTAAAAATAAAGCCAGGCGTGGTGATTCACGCCTGTAATCCCAGCACTTTGGGAGACTGAGGCAGGGCAGATCACTTGATCTCAGATGTTAGAGACCAGCCTGGACAACATGGCAAAACCCTGTCTCTGCAAAAATAAAAAATAAAAAATTAGTCGGGAGTGGTGATATGCCCCTGTAGTCCCAGATACTCAGGAAGCCGAGGTGGAAGAATTTCTTGAGCCCAGAAGGTTGAGGCTGCAGTTAGCTGTGATTGTGCCACTGCACTCCAGCCAGGGCAACAGAGCAAGGCTCTGTCTCAAAGCAAAATCAAAACCAAAAAAAACCAGTGAGACCCCCATCTCTACAAAAAAGTTTTAAAAATAAAGTAAAATACATTTTAAAATAAGAGAGTTTCATTCTGCCCTAGTGCCCAGCATGGTAACCTAGATACTGCAGATGCTCAATAAATATTCACTGGGGGATGTGGGGGGACGGGGCAGGGAAGCATTATTTGCATGGTCAGTAACCAAAAAGCAGATAACTGACCCAGAATTGGTGCCCTATAGAGACATTCTGGGAAACAGAAAATCCTCACTAATACACCAAAAAATAAATCCAACTTTTTTTGACACAGAGTCTTGGTCTGTTGCCCAGACTGGAGTGCAGTGGCATGATCTTGGCTCACCGTAGCCTCCGCCTCCCAGGTTCAAGCGAATTCTCTGCTTCAGCCTCCCGAGTAGCTAGGATTAGAGGCGTGTGCCATGACGCCCAGCTAATTTTTGTATTTGTAGTAGAGACAGGGTTTCGCCATGTTGACCAGGCTGGTCTCAAACTCCTGGCCTCAAGTGATCTGCCTGCCTTGACCTCCCAAAGTGCTGGGATTACAGGTGTGAGCCACCGCGCCTGGACTGAAATGATATTTTACATTGTTAAATGCAAAAAGAAAGTTACAGAATCACAGGCATAAACAAACAAAAACCAAAATCTCATTAAACAAACAAAAACCAAAATAACTACATAAGTGAGTAATATGCATCAAACTTATTTCTTTGGGATGAGAGGAGTTGTCACTTGTTTAATTTCTTATGCATCACTTGCAGTCCTTCTTATAATAAATATTTCTTTAATTTAAAAAAAGTAGAAAGAAAACACCATCCAAAATGTTCTTTTTTTTTTTTTTTTTTTGAGACGGAGTCTCACTGTGTCGCCCAGGCTGGAGTGCAGTGGCCGGATCTCAGCTCACTGCAAGCTCCGCCTCCCAGGTTCATGCCGTTCTCCTGCCTCAGCCTCCTGAGTAGCTAGGACTACAGGCGCCCGCCACCTCTCCTGGCTAGTTTTTTGCATTTTTTAGTAGAGACGGGGTTTCACCATGTTACCCAGGATGGTCTCGATCTCCTGACCTCGTGATCCGCCCATCTCAGCCTCCCAGAGTGCTGGGATTACAGGCTTGAGCCACCGCGCCCGGCCCCAAAATGTTCTTAATGGTGGTCTATTTCTTCTGATAGAGAGAATTTTAGAGCAATTAAAGTATGTTAGAATAGATAACTTTAATAACTTTTTCCCTTACAAAATTAAAATAGTACTCATGGTCTCCTAATAAAAAAAAAAAGTATAGCTATAATTAAGTCACCAGCTTCTGAACATGTATAACTCCTATTGGTATAAAGCATATAATGGGTCATTAGGATTATAAAACATTTGCCAATCAAAAAAAACAAAAATCCCTACAATCCTAAAGAAAAGCCACAATTTATACTAGAAAAACTGAATTATTTTTTATTGTAAGACCCTGAAACAATCTAGTATCTGTGATCTCCTAATCCTGCAGAATATACAGATGTTTTTCTTTTAGTTGGGGAATATTGGCCTCTTGAAGCTCCTCCATTTTAATCTTTGGAATAAAGATTTCCTCAAACTACACAACCACTCTCTGAGCCACTACCCATCCATGCATGTAATGAGAGAAGTTTCTTTTTTAATTTTTTTTATTTTTTTTTGTTTCAGCTTGTATCTGAACAGCTAGAGAAAGAAGTTTCTGAAAGCCATGTATTTTACATTTGTGAAATATGAAAATAGAAAAATATTGAGAGCCACTATTCATACAGAGAATACTAACTAAAACTTTAGACAATGATGCATATGTGCACTATTCAGAAGTTTGTTCTTAGTAGAAAACTATCAATACAGTAAACAATCTTAACAGAAGACTTGGCTGTCAGTTCCCCCACTCTATTACCAGACACTCAACTAAAATGATTTCCAAGGTTCCCTCCAGCTCTACATGAGATCCTATGATTCTATCTTTTCCAAACTATAATTACAAGCAGGAGAAATTATGTCCTAAAGTATTCAGAATTTAAAAAAGAAATCTGGCTAGAATATGAAAAAAGCTACTCTACATAGTAAATTTTTCCTACGGTCCCTAAGTCCTGACTGTGGGACTCTTAATATTTACAACTGGCTTGTTAAAGAACGCAAAATCTGATCATGTTAACTCATTTATCTCTATTTTAAATTCTGTTCAAAATAACAAGGGCTGACCACTGAAAATTATCTTAAACTTCTTTCCTCAAGCAAATATAATCCTAAGTTAGATTGCTTAATGAAACTTCAATATTTAGAAACAAACCTTTCAAAGATGATGATCTTATGATAACATTTGATTACATTATTCATTCCTTCACTATTCAATTAATATGCTAAGCACCTACCACGTATCAGGTATTGGTCATGTTTTAGCTTCTTTCTAGCGTCACAAACAAAAGTCAGAGAGTATGAGAATCTTACCAATATGGCCTCCTCCAATGGTGTATGTCTTCCCAGATCCAGTTTGTCCATAGGCAAAAACAGTTGCATTATAGCCCTCAATGAGTGACAACACTAGGGGCTTTATACATGTATTATAAACTTCATCTTGAGTGGAATTTTTGCCAAAAACAAAATCAAAAGTGAAGACTCTGTCTCTCCCAATGATAACTTGCTGGCTGTTTGGAATAACTCTCACACAAACTTGATGATTATGAAGAACTTCTTTGCAAAGCAGAGGTCTAATTCTTACAGCAACTTTTACTGGTATTTCTTCCATGGCAACTTAGATTTTACTAGATTTTCTACTTAATGTTCAGTATCTAGTGTGAGAAACTTCCATCTTATGTAAGATCTGGATTCCTGTGTATCAAAAATAAAAAACAAATTTTAATTACTGATTCCTTTTATCCCAATAAACTAACCACCTTCTAAAGCAAAGTCAGTTAGAACAGGTTTTGTTTCAACACAACACAGTTACAAAAAGTAAACCTGTCTTGTAAAATACATTGTAAATTTGTAGACAAAATAGTACATCTTGGGTTTGCTTCAAAATAATCTAGAGTATGGGGTCCATGAGTTAATAAATGACGAAGCTAAGTGGTAAGTACATGGGATTTCATTGTGCCTTTATTTCTACAGTAATAATATTTCCCAGTTCATTAATCTAAATATTAAATAGCCAGGGAGTTAGAAAATTAAGGCAAGGAGATAATTAAGTAAGGAACTGTACACATGTTTTTTTGTTTGTTTTTTGAGATGGAGTCTCGCTCTATCGTCTAGGGTGGAATGCAGTGGTGTGATCTCCGCTCTCTATAACCTCTGCCTTCCAGGTTCAAGTGATTCTCCTGCCTCAGGCCTCTTGAGTAGCTGGGATTACAGGTGCCCGCCACTACATCCGGCTAATTTTTGTATTTTTAGTAGAGACGGGGTTTCACCATATTGGCCAGGCTGGTCTCAAACTCCGAACCTCAAGTGACCTACCCGCCTCGGCCTCCCAAAGTGCTGGGATTACAGGCATGAGCCACCGCGCCCAGCCTGTACATGTGTTAAAAACAAATATTAGTACCAGATTTTATAGCTATGCATTGAAAAATAGCATTTCCTCTTTGTCATAATTATTAGAAATAAATTCATGAAAATAGTTCTAAGAATTTCATAAGTCAATATAAATTTAAAACTAAATTTTTACCAGCCGGGCGCGGTGGCTCAAGCCTGTAATCCCAGCACTTTGGGAGGCCGAGACGGGTGGATCACGAGGTCAGGAGATCGAGACCATCCTGGTGAACACAGTGAAACCCCGTCTCTACTAAAACTACAAAAAACTAGCCGGGCGAGGTGGCGGGCGCCTGTAGTCCCAGCTACTCGGGAGGCTGAGGCAGGAGAATGGCGTGAACCCGGGAGGCGGAGCTTGCAGTGAGCTGAGATCAGGCCACTGCACTCCAGTCTGGGCGACAGAGCAAGACTCCGTCTCAAAAAAAAAAAAAAAAAAAAAAAAAACACTAAATTTTTATTCAAAAATAATCAAAACTAACAGAAAAACTGCTTTTTCTGCTTCTAAATATTATGTTGTACTTACTTCTGAAGATCTCTGCTAGAATTAATACATTAAAAATTAAATTGTTGGCTGTAGTTTCCCGGCTAAAAATATATATAAATAAATAATTGATAACCACATTTACAATGAACACTCTGGCTTTTTTTTTTTTTTTTTGGAGACAGAGTCTTGCTCTGTCGCCCAGGCTGAAGTACAGTGGCGCAATCTCAGCTTGCTGCAAGCTCTGCCTCCCGGGTTCACGCCCTTCTCCTGCCTCAGCCTCCCAAGTAGCTGGGACTACAGGCGCCTGCCACCATGCCCAGCTAATTTTTTGTATTTTTAGTAGAGATGGCGTTTCACCCTGTTAGCCAGGATGGTCTTGATCTCCTGACCTTGTGATCCGCCCGCCTCAGGCTTCCAAAGTGCTGGGATTACAGGCGTGAACCATCGTGTCCAGCCTAACACTTAAAAATACATTCAAACAACAATTCCATTTACAATAGCATCAAAAAGAATAAAATATTTAGAAATAAATTTAACAAAAGATGTGTAAAACATATACTCCGAAAACTATAAAATACTGTTAGAAGAAAGCACAAGATGTACATAAATGAAAAAAATCTCATATTTATGAATTGAAAGATATATTAATACGTCAGTATTCCCCAAATTGATCTACAGACTCAATGCAATACCTGTCAAAATCTCAGCTGACTTATTTGCAGAAATTGACAAGTTGATCCTGAAATCACAGAACTCAAGAGACACAGAATAACCAAAACGATATTGAAAAAGAACAAAGTAAGAGGACTCACACTTTCCTAATTTCAAAACCAAGCAACAGTCATCATGATAGTGTAGTACTGGCATAAGGATAGACACATAGATCAACAGAATAGAATTGAGAATCCAGAAATAAACCCTCACATTTATGGGCAATTGATTTTCAACAAAGGTGCGAAGACAATTCAACTGAAGTCTAAGAATAGTCTTTTCAACAAATGGCTATGGGACAATGGATAAAATAATGAAGTTGGACTCCCTACCTCACATCATATACAAAAGTTAACCAAAAATGGACCATAGACCTAAACATAAGAACTAAAACTACAAAACTCTTAAAAGACAGGAGTAACTCTTCATGACCTTGAATTTGGCAATAATTTCTCAGATATGACACCAAAAGCAGTAAAATTAAAAATACCAATTTGGACATTACACATTGTATACAGGTACTGAAAAATCACACTGTACCCCATAAACATGTACAATGATTGTGTCAATCAAAAATAATAAAAGCAAAAAAATAAAGATGAAGTATAGATTAAAAAATAAGTAAGACCCAGCCTGGGCAACAAAGTGAGACGTCATGTCTACAAAGAAATTTTTTTTTTCAATCAGCTCAGCATGATAGTGCACACCTGCGGTCCCAGCTACTTCGGAAGCTAAGGCGGGAGGTTGGCTTGAACCCAGCAGCCAGAGGTTACAGTGAGCTATATTTGCGCCACTGCGCTATAACCTGGACAACAGAGCAAGAACTTGTCTGAGAGAGAGAGAGAGAGAGAGAGAGAGAACAAGAGAAATGTTGGGGGTGGGGGAGGGAGAGGAAGGAGGGAGGGAAGGAAAAACTGGACATCGAAATTAAAAACTTTGTGCTTCAAAGGAAACTACCAAGAAAGTGAAAAGACGGCTGGGCGCGGTGGCTTATGCCTGTAATCCCTTGGGCACTTGGGGAGGCCGAGGTGGGTGGATCACGAGGTCAGGAGATGAGACCATTCTGGCTAACAAGATGAAATCCCATCTCTACTAAAAACACAAAAAAATTAGCCAGGCGTGTTGGCGGGCACCTGTAGTCCCAGCTACCCGGGAGCCTGAAGCAGGAGAATAGCATGAACCCTGGAGGTGGAGCTTGCAGTGAGCGGAGATTGCACCACTGCACTCCAGCCTGGGGGAGACAGCAAGACTCCGCCTCAAAAAAAAAAAAAAAGTGAAAAGACAACTCACTGAATGGGAGAAAATATTTGCAAGACATGAATCTAACAAAGAACTTGCAACTACAATATATAAATATTACAACTCAAAAAGTTTTTAAAAAATTTTAAAAACAGGCAAAGCATCTGAAAAGGCACTTCTTCAAAGAAGATATACAAATGAATAACGAGCACATGAAAAGATGCTCAACATCATTAGCTATCAGGAAAATGCAATCAAAACCACAGTGAGAGTCCAGGTGCGCAGTGGCTCACGCCTGTAATCCCAGAATTTTAGGAAACTGAGGTGGGAGGATCACCTGAGGTCAGGAGTTCAAGACCAGCCTGGACAACATGGTGAAACCCCATCTCTACCTAAAATACAAAAATTAGCCAGGCACAGTGGCTCAAGCCTGTAATCCCAGCACTCTGGGAGGCCAACGTGGGAGGATCACCTGAGGTCAGGAGTTCGAGACCAGCCTGAACAACACGGTGAAACTCTGTCTCTACTAAAAAATACAAAAATTAGACGGGCATGGTGATGGGCGCCTATAATCCTAGCTACTCAGGAAGCTGAGGCAGGAGAATCGCTTGAACCCAGGAGGCAGAGGTTACAGTGAGCTGAGATCAAACCACTGCACTCCAGCCTGGGTGATACACCAAGACTGTCTCAAACAAACAAACAAACAACCACCACAATGAGATACCAATCCACATCCACTTGCACTGCTATAATAACAAAGACAGACCATAAGTGTTAGCAGGGTGTAAAGAAATTAGAACCCTCATACACTACTGGTGGGAAGGTAAAATGGTACAGCCACTTTGGAAAACAGATTGACATTTCCGCAAAAAGTTAAACATACAGTTATCACTTGACCCAGCTCCCAAGAGAAATGAAAACTCCCAAGAGAAATGAAAACTCCCAAGAGAAATGAAAACACTGTGTTTGCATAAAAACTTATATACAAATGTTCAGTTTTGGAAGGATAAAGCTTATACTAAATTTAACAAGTAATCTATGACAATGTTTAAGTGCAGATGATGAAAAGTAATGAGTTTGAGGTGAGGCTAGGTTCTTTGGAGAAGCTGCTGAGTCTTGAAGATTACCATTAAGTAACAGAGACAACTAGACTGAAATAACATTTTATTAATAACACTAATAACAGTGAATTGATAATATTAATATTCACTACCCTTGAAAAAAAAAACCGTGGCCCAGCACAGTGGTTCACATCTGTAATCCCAGCACTTTGGGAGGCCAGGGTGGGTGGATCACTTGAGCCCAGGAGTTCGAGACCAGTCGGGGCAACATGGAGAAACCCTGTTTCTACAAAAAATCAAAAAATTAGGCAGGCATGGTGGCGCACGCGCCTATAGTCCCAGCTACTCAGGAGGTTGAAGCGAGAGGGTCCCTTGATCCCAAAAGGGTCGCGACCCTGTCAAAAACAAAACAAAATAAAACAAAACTCTGCAATGGTACTCTGCATTTGTAATTCTGTGAGTAGATGGCATGAAGAGGATCACAACAAAAAAAAATTAACATCACTCTTCTAAAAGTCCCCTGAGAGTAAAAAAAATATCAGGTCCCTTGGGCTGTAAAATCCCAAAAGAGAGTCAACAAACTATCTGTAATGGCTGAAACAAAGAGATACACCTAACCTTAGCAGTTTTAAAATCATTCTAATGAATTTTACACTGGAAAAAACAAAATGCTCATGTGTTTGATAAATCCTTTCTTGGATCTTAAAGAACTCTACAATCATTTGGTACTGGAAACTTTTCCAGTTGCAGGAATGCTGAGTTAATTCTTCCAAATGTCTCTGAAAACCAACATTTGAAGTCACCATACAGATTAGTTTATTTCTTTGTATGCCATCAAATTAAAGCAAAACTCATGGACGATGTTAAGCCAAACCTAACTGCTTCCAATGAAGTTGCTAATAAAAAATGCCAAATTGGGATATTTTCATTTCTTGGGTTTTTGTTTTGTTTTGTTTTGTTTTTGAGACAAGGTCTGGCTCTGTCATCCAGGCTGGAGCACAGCGGCACCATCTCGGCTCACTGCAACCTCAGCCTCCTGGTTCAAGCGATTCTCGTGCCTCAGCGTCCAAAGTAGCTGGGATTACAGGCACCACGCCAGGCTAATTCTTGTATTTTTAGTAGAAACGGGGTTTCACCATGTTGCCCAGGCTGGTCTCGACCTCCTGGGCTGAAGAGATCCACCCGCCTCAGCCTCCCAAGGTACTGGGATTCCAGATATGAGCCACCATGCCCAGCCTCATTTCTTGGGGTTTTTAATGGTAATATCTATAAACAATTTGGTTATAAAGGCAACTGAAACTTATTCTAAGCATTAAAAAAAATAATAACGGGGCCAGGCACGGTGGCTCATGCCTGTAATCCCAGCACTTTGGGAGGCCAAGGCAGGTGGATCACTTCAGCCCACGAGTTACAGACCAGCCTGGGCAACAGGGTGAAACTCTGTCTCTACTAAAAATACAAGAATGGGCCAGGCAGTGGTGACGCACCTGTAGTCCCAGCTACTTGGAAGGCTGAGGTTGGAGGATTGCTTGAGCCCGGAAGGTTGAGGCTGCAATGTGCCACTGCACTCTAGCCTGAGTAACAGAGCGAGACCCCGTCTCAAAACAAAACAAACAATAATAAGGGTCCACAAACATAGGGCTTGTAAAACATCAATATACAAGAAACAAAGTTTTTCCACAATCCATAGCACTTATACTTCTTCAGATTCTGATCAATTATAGTCATCAGAAACATACGTATTATGTCACCAATAAATGAAAAAAGGCGAAATCTGATTGGCTGGTCGTATTTAAGTATACTCAATGGGTTTTTGAAATCTGAGGAAAGGCAAGAGAAATATTTAATCCCTCATGTCATGTCACTGGTCAGGAATGAGTGTCTCCAAAAACCGCTGCCATCCCGTCCCCTTGATTTCCCAGAAAGCAGTGGTTGTCTGAAATGTGTGGTTTGTTAATTATTTTCATAAGAAACTTCCCAGTAGATGGATAGTAAATCGCATGAGGAGCTCAGAAAAGGCCCCAAATGCGTAAAGACAAAGGAGTAAAGAAAAGCAAACAACAAAGATTTTCAACACTGGAGACGGCGGTGTTACTTAAAAGGTGTTTCAAAGAAAGAATCGGGGCGCTTTGCTCTTTACAGCACCTGCCTCCGAGGGAGGGAGCTCTCAAGCTTGAATGCGCCGAAGTTTCAACCTCTACAGTGGGAAAAAGACGCCTGCGACAAAACAAAGCGCTCGGTGGTGGTGGCCCTCGCGTCGCACCTCACGCCGTGCAGCTACACGAGACGAACACGGGGTGCGCTCCGGGGGGCCGAGTCCCGCGTTGGGGTCGATCCCCGTTCCCCGGGCCCCGCTCCTCAGGGCTGAGCCAGCTTTCTCCGGAAGGGGCGCTCTGCCTCCAGTCGTTCGCCGGGCTCCCATTCCTGACCCCAGACCCCTCGGGCACCCCCATAGGCCTCGCTGGCGCCCCTACCGCCCACCCTCTGGCTCCCACCCCGCGACGGCCCAGACCCCAAGCCGGCGCCTACTAGTCCCAACGGCGGGCTGGGAGCGCGGGCGCGGCGGGCTGGAGGGCGGGTGCCGCGAAAGGGAGGGCGCCCCACTTCCCCGCACCGCCCGGCCAGGCCCGCCGCGCACTGACCGGCTCGGGACAGCCCAGGGCCCTGGCGGCGAGGGCTGGACTCCTCAGCTTCGCTCTGCCACGCCGCGCCGCCGCCGCCCGCGTCTTTTGTTGTCGCGGGTTCTCCTGGCAACCGGCGAAGCCCGCCTCCCGCCGCGTCCTCCCCGGGTCGCGGCGTCCTGGCCCCGCCCCCGAACCTGGGCACGCCCCCAAGCCCGTGCGCAAGAGTCCTGCGTCCCCAGGAAGTCCGCAAAAGGCCAGCTCTCGGGCTTCCCTGCAAACCCGAGTTGTGTCCCACTAACGCGCTGGGACCGGTCTGTGAGGCCTGAGCGGAAGCATCTTTCCACGGGTTCGTGAAATGAATGAGAACGATTCCACACTGTGTTTCAATATCTTAGCTACCAATTCAGTTTATTTTTATTTTTATTGAGTAAAACTTGCATAACATAAACCATCTTAAAACTTACAATTCAGTGGCGTTTAATGCCTTCACAGTGCATTAAACTATCACCTCTGTATATAGTTCAGAAACATTTTCATAACCCCAAAAGAAAATCTCCAAACCAGTTAGTCATTCCTTCCAGTTCCCCTCTCCCCACAACCCCAGCCAGCCACTAATCTACTTTCTGACTCTATGATAGATTTACCTATTCTGGGCATTTCATTATTGATGGAAGCATTCAGTATATGACCTTTTGTGTCTAGCTTCTTTTGCTTAATGTTTTCAAGCTACAGTCATGTTGTAACAACTATCAGGACTTCTTTTTTTTTTTGAGACGGCGTCGCGCTCTGTCGCCCAGGTTGGAATGTAGTGGCATGATCGCGGGTCACTGCAAGCTCCGCCTCCCGGGTTCAAGCGATTCTCCTGCCTCAGCCTCCCGAGTAGCTGGGACCACAGGCGCGTGCCACCACACCCGGCTAATTTTTTGTATTTTTAGTAGAGATGGGGTTTCACTGTGTTAGCCAGGATGGTCTTGATCTCCACTGACCTTGTGATCCATCCGCCTCGGCCTCTCAAAGTGCTGGGATTACAGCCGTGAGCCACCGCGCCCGGCCCTTTAGATGGAGTTCCACTCTTATTGCCCAGGCTGGAATGCAATTGCGCTATCTAGGCTCAACGCAACCTCCACCTCATGGGTTCAAGCAATTCTCCTGCCTCAGCCCCCGGAGTAGCTGGGATTACAGGCATGTGCCACCACGCCCGGCTAAGTTTTCTGTATTTTTAGTAGAGACGGGGTTTCACCATGTTGGGCAGGCTGGTCTCGAACTCCTGACCTTGGGTGATGCGCCCACCTCGGCCTCCCAAAGTGCTGGGATTATAGGCGTGAGCCACCCCGCCGGGCCTGTTTTCAGGTTTTTTAGGTATGGACCTAAGAGTGGAATTGCTGGGTTGCATCGTAGTATTTAACTTTACCAATTTAGCTTTAAAAGCTTTAGTGCCTCCTGTTTTTAGTAGCACAATCTAAGCATCTTCAAAAATACTTCCTTCTCTCATGAAATATACGAATGAAGGTGGGGAAAAAAGCTGACTATTTATGTTTTTTTTTTTCTTTTAACTGAATTATTTAAATTTTTAAAAATTCAGGCTGGGCACAGTGGCTCACACCTATAATCTCAGCACTTTGGGAGGCTGAACTGGGAGGATCACTTGAGCCCAGGAGTTCGAGACCAGCCTGGGCAACATAATGAGACCCCCCCCCCAATCCCTACAAAAAATCAAAACTTAGTCGGGTGTGGCCGAGCATGCCTGCAGTTCCAGCTACTCTGGAGGCGGAGGTAGGAGGATCGTTTGAACCTGGGTGGTCAAGGCTGCAGTGAGCCATCGTTGCACCACTGCATTCCAGCCTGGGTGACAGAATGAGACTCTACCTCAAAAAAATAATAAATAATACATAATTTTTAAAATTCTAAGATTTGAATTGATTATGCTGCATTTTTAGAACTCTTTTTGAAAACAAACTCACATCATTACTGTGAATTGCTGAGTCAAACTGGTCTGCTGACAAAGCTTCAATGATTAATAGTACGTAACAATTTAAGTCTGGGAATACCCGGAAGTCTCAACAGAAGTTCTCAAGAGGCCACACAATTGCAGAGAGGAGGTCAGCAAATGCCTAACAGCATTAGAATGGGGCATTTTCCTTTGTCCCCAAATTGATGTCTTGAGTCCAGAGTTAGAGAAAAGGAGTTAAGTACTTAAGTTCCCCACACTGTAAAGTGAATGCCAGTCATTGCCAACCCTTCCTCCCTAGGATTTATAGCAGGACTAAGCTAATTCCATTCAAATTCCAATCCTATCTCTTTTTTAAGTGTCTGTAAGAAAGACTGGGCAGTGGAGTCAAGGGGTCTTGGGCCTTGCGGGTTGGAGAGTAAGCGGCCTCCCACCTAAGTCAAAGGAGGCTCTAAGAGTGACGGGCAAACCCTGTGTGATGTGCAAGAATAGGAAACCTGGCCTTCTGGTGGGAGCAACTATGGGAAGAAGTAAGCTGATCTGCTTCTCGAGAATGGAGCGAAGCAACTGAGAAGGCGCTGTAGTAGGGCAGCCTGTGTTCCTACAGTTTAGGAGGGGAGAACCTGTGATTTGCTCATGGTCCAGGGTATCCTTTGGAGGGTACCCAAGCTTGAGCCCCATGAAGATTGTCTTGAGGACTGTCTCCTGCAGATGAGTCCCAATCAGTAAGAGGCAGTGGGAGGAGCTGGGCTTGGGATTAACAGAAGTAATTGAGCCAGTGCTGGATCTTTGTACAGGAACTATGTCTTCTCCTTAAGGGAACTATATCTTTCAGGTCCACTGAAGAACGCTGCATACGTCCCATGGGAGACCAGCTTTGGGATGCTTATCCTACAGAGAAAAACATCCATGCCCAGTCCACTTTACTAAAAGCAGTAACAAATGGAAGATTTGGCCAAATTAAATAAAGAAACATGTGCCCTTTTCCCCTAAATCATCTTCCCTCACCCGCATTTTGAGAAAAGCTGGGTCCAGGAAAGAAAGGAAGTATTAAAGGAAGTATTAAGGAAACCACAGATCGTACCTCTTCTCCCACTTTAAATTATTTTAATGTTGCTATAATGTTTGACGGTTTCACTTAATTTCTCTGGCAGAGAGAAAAGAAGCTTTATACTTTAAAAAATGGGATTTCTGGCAGGGCACGGTGGCACACACCTGTAATCCCAGCACTTTGGGAGGCTGAGGCGGGCGGATCATAAGGTCAGGAGTTCGAGACAAGCCTGGTTAACATAGTGAAACCCCGTCTCTACTAAAAATACAAAAATTAGCCAGGTGTGGTGGCATGTGCCTGTAGTCCCAGCTACTCAGGAGGCTGAGGCGGGAGAATCACTTGAACCCAGGAGGCAGAGGTTGGACTGACCCGAGACTGCGTCATTGCTCTCCAGCCTGCGTAACAGAGTGAGGCTTTCTGTGCCATCATTTGCCTTTGGCTCCTTAATTTAGTAGAGAGAATGTTAGCTTTCCTAAGGAAACATACTGCTTGGGTCCTGTCAACCCATGCCAGGTGGATTTGCTTGGCCTAATGGTCAAACTGGGCAGCTACAATCTCCACCATTCATGAGGGGAACCTTGGGAGACTAGGAAAGAATCCATCACCCCAACCTGAAAAGCAAGCCTAGGACAGTGGCTTTCGAATTTGATTGATACTGAGCCACTATCAGAAATTCACTTGACATCATGACTCAATACACAGGTATGTGTACAAATGAAAACAAGGCCAGGCATGGTGGCTCATGCCTGTAATCCCAGCACTTTGGGAGGCCAAGGTGGGCGGATCACAAGGCCAGGAGACCATCCTGGCCAACATGGTGAAACTCCGTCTCTACTAAAAATACAAAAATTAGCTGGGTGAGGTGGCATGTGCCTGTAATCCCAGCTACTAGGGAGGCTGAGGCAGGAGAATTGCTTGAACCCTGGAGGCAGATGTTGCAGTGAGCCAAGATTGCGCCATTGTACTCCAGCCTGGAGACAGAGCGAGACTCCATCTCAATAAATAAGTAAATAATAAGTGAAAACAAAAGTTTTGGGAAACAATACTTACCTTTACTAAGTGCAATGTTCTATGTATTTTATTTTATTCTATTCTACTTTTCTTTTTCTTAGAGACAGGGTCTTGCTATGTTGACCAGGCGGGTCTCAAATGCCTGGCTTCAAGTGATCCTCCCATCTCAGCCTCCCAAAGTGCTGGAATTACAGGAGTAAGCCACCATGCCTGGCCCTACTCTACTTCAATTTTTTTTTTTTTTTTTTTTTTTTTTTTTTTTGAGACAGGGTCTCACTCTGTCTCCCAGGCTGAGTACAGTGGTGCAATCATGACTCACTGCAGCCTCAACCTCCCAGGCTCAAGCAATCCTCCCACCTCAGACTCCCAAGTAGCTGGGAATACAGGCACTGGCCACAACGCTCAGCAAATTTTTTATTTTTTTGTAGAGATGGATTCTTTCTGTGTTGCCCAGGCCAGTCTTGAACTCCTAGCCTCAAGTGATCCTGTGCCCTGGCCTCCCAAAATGCTGAGATTACAGGCATGAACCACCATACCCAGCCCAATTTTTCTTAATGTTGATTACAACCCTTTAAATTGATTTCATGACCTACTAATGATTGCAGTCTGCAATTTGAAATATTCTGGTCTAAGTTAACAGTCTGGCTGACAATGGATCAAAAATGACATTTTCAACAACTAAGCACTATTATACACCTATTCTCTTATTTATCTATTGCTGAACTATTTCCCCAAATCTTAGTGGCTTAAAACAAATTTCTTGGCTGGGCTCGTTGGCTCACGCCTGTAACCTCAGCACTTTGGGAGGCCGAGGTGGGCGGATGACGAGGTCAGGAATTCGAAACCATCCTGGCCAACATGGTGAAACCCTGTCTCTACCAGAAATATAAAAATTAGCTGGGCATGGTGGCAGACGATTGTAATCCCAGCTACTCGGGAGGCTGAGGCAGAGAATTGCTTGAACCCCGGAGGCGGAGGTTTCAGTGAGCCAAGATTGTGCCACTGCACTCCAGCCTGGTGACATAGCAGGACTCTGTCTCAAAAAAAAAAATTCTTATGTCGTAGCTTCTATAGGTCAGAAATCCGAGCATGGGTTAGCTAGATTCTCTGCTTCAGGGCTCTCACGAGGGTGCAATCGAGGTATCAGTCAGGGCCATGATCATTTCAGGGCCAACTGGGGCAGAATCTGTTTCCAAGCTTCTGTAGTGTTTGGTGGTAGTTCTTTTTTTTTTTTCTTTTTTGAGATGGAGTCTCGCTCTGTTGCCCAGACTGGAGTGCAGTGGCGCAATCTCGGCTCACTGCAAGCTCTGCCTCCCTGGTTCACACCATTCTCCTGCCTCAGCCTCCCGAGTAGCTGGGACTACAGGCGCCCACCACCACGCCCGGCTCATTTTTTGTATTTTTAGTAGAGATGGGGTTTCACTGTGTTAGCCAGGATGGTCTCGATTTCCTGACCTCGTGATCCACCCACCTCGGCCTCCCAAAGTGCTGGGATTACAGGCATGAGCCACCACGCCCAGCCTGTTTGGTGGTAGTTCTTGAGTGCTGTTGGACTGAGGGACGCATTCCTGCTGGCTGTTACTCAGACGCTGCCTAAGTTCCTTCCCCTTAGCTCCTTGAACAGGTGGCCCTCTGGATCACATTGGGCATGTAAGACGAGCCCTGGAAAGCAAACCAGCAAGAGAGAAGTCAGAGTCACTTATAACTTGATTGTAGACAGGATATCCCATCACCTTTGCCACATTCTGTTCATTAGAAGCAAGTCACTGGGTCTATCCCACATTCAGGGGACGGGATTGCATGAGAGTATGACTAGTAGGAGGCAGGACTTATTGGAGGCAACCTTTATTTCCTCCCCCGCTCCACCCCCTGCCCTATTCTGATCACCAAATTCTGCTTGTTTTATATCTGAATATTTCAAATCCTTTCTACTCTAGTTCAAGATCTCACAATCACTCACCTAGACTACTGCAACAGCCTACTAACTAGTCCCCCTGTCTCCAGTCTTGCTCTTACATATCCACCCTCCACACCTTCTACACTGATCTATCTATGACATGAATCTCACTGTCTGTCCTTGACCTAAAACCTTTCTGTGATGGCATGGAGAATACCATTCCTTAACAGCTGGAACGGGAAATCCGTGTGTGGACAGACAAGTTTTGCTGAGAAGATGCTTTGCTAGCCTGTCCCTAGGTGGAAGATAAGCCTCCTAAGCCTGATTTGGTTAGTACCCAAGCTTCGGAGAGGAGGGTGGTGTTGCTCATATGAGACAAGGGGAAGAAAATTTGACTGTTCTTGAGAAGGAATGAGGAAGATGGGGAAAGGGGGTGGTGTTGGGAGAAGTTGAACAGAGAGGAGGCAGAGGATAACTGATAGGGGAATCCCAGGGACGCTGGGAATGGCTAATGGTGGCATTTATTGATTGATTGATTGAGTCTTGCTCTGTCACCCAGGCTGGAGTGCAATGGCACAATCTTGGCTCACTGCAACCTCCACCTCCCGGGTTCAAGCAATTCTCCCGCCTCAGCCTCCTGAGTAGCTGGGATTACAGGCACGCGCCACCACGCCCGGCTAATTTTTGTATTTTTAGTAGAGACAACGTATCACCACGTTGGTCAGGCTAGTCTCAAACCCCTGACCTCGTGATCTGCCCGCCTCAGCCTCCCAAAGTGCTGGGATTCCAGGCGTAAGCCACCACGCCCAGCCAGTTGTGGCCTTTATGTTCCTGCTGTGAAGTGTGCAATTCAACCCCCTTCCTCTCTCTCTCCTGCAAAATCTTCAATGATGTCTGCATTGCTAACTGACACATTTGTCCAGTCTGGTGCTGGACAAAACCAGAGGTTGACCATGTGGACCTAGAAGGCAGAAGATTAGAAGAAAGCCAAAGGTGTAGTGGGTCATTTCTGCAATCCCAGCACTTTGGGAGGCTGAGGCAGTAGGATCAGTTGAAGACAGGAGTTCAAGACCAGCCTGGGCAACACAGTAAGAACCCCTTCTCTAAAAAAAAAAAAAAAAAAAAAAGAAGAAAGAAAGAAAAAAAAATTAGTTCGGCATGGTGGCATGCACCTGTAGTGCCAGCTACCTAGGAGGCTAAGGCAGTAGAATTGCTTGAGTCCAAGAGTTGGAGGCTGCTGTGAGCTATGATTGAGCCACTGCACTCCAGTCTGAGTGACAGAGCAAGACCCTGTCTGTAAAGTAAAATAATTTTTAAAACTAAAATGAAAAAAATAAGATGTAAAAATGTTCAACAAAATTCACTAAAATGATAACCACCATCATCTCTGGATGGTGGAGTTAAAGGTTGCGATTTTTTTTAAAGGACAGGGTCTTACTCTATTGCCCAGGCTGGAGTGTAGTGATTTGATCACAGGTCATTGTAACCTTGAACTCCTGGGTGCAAATGGCCCTCCCACCTCAGCCTCCAGAGTAGCTAGGATACAGGTGCACACCACCATGCCTGGCTAATATTTTAATTTTTTTTTTGTATTTGTTTTTTTTGTTTGTTTGTTTTGAGACGGAGTTTCACTCTTGTCACCCAAGCTGGAATGCAATGGCATGATCTCGGCTCACTGCAACCTCCACCTCCTGGGTTCAGGCAATTCTCCTGCCTCAGCCTCCTGAGTAGCTGGGATTACAGACATACACCACCATGCCCAGTATTTTTAGTAGAGACGGGGTTTTGGCATGTTGGCCAGGCTGGTCTCAAACTCCTGACCTCAGGATACACCTGCCTCGGCCTCCCAGAGTTCTGGGATTACAGGCATGAGCCACCAAGCCTGGGCTAATTTAATTTTTTGTAGAGATAGGGTCACCCTATGTTGTCTGGGCTGGTATTGAACTCCTGGTCTCAAACCTTCCTTCCCATGTTGGCCTCCCAAAGTGCTGGGATTAGAGGTGTGATTCACTGTGCCTAACCTGTCATTTATCTTTATGTCTCTATTTTTGAGCACAGTCCATGTCTAATACATAATAGATAATTAGCACATCCCAGAGAGTCAGTGAATGTTTATGGAAATAAAAAAAATAAAAAACAGAAAACAATTAACTTGCTCAAGCCTACATGGTTAAGTGGCAAAGGCAAGACTGAAGCTTCCATCTGTCAGATGACAAAGTCAACGCACCTCCCCAGAGGCTGAGCTGAGCAGAGCTGCAGTTTTCTATATAATGCATCTCAAGTTTTGTTGTTTGTTTTACAGCTCATTGGCTCCAAACATGGACTCCAAACATGGCTCCAAACACGGACTGTATATGGCATTTGATTGATATGTACCTTAGTTCTCTTTTAATCAATAACAATTACCCTCACCTTTTAAAAAATTGTGGTAAAATGTACATAACATAAAATTGACTATCTTAACACTACTGAGCTGTACACTTTAAAATGGTTAAGTACTTGCCAGGCGCGGTGGCTCACACCTGTAATCCCAGTACTTTGGGAGGCCGAGGCAGGAGGATTACCTGAGGTCAGGAGTTCAAGACTATATGGCCAAAATGGCAAAACCCCATCTCTACTAAAAATACAAAATTAGCTGGACATGGTGGTGTATATCTGTAATCCCAGCTACTCGTGAGGCTGAGGCAGGAGACTTGCTTGAACCCGGGAGACAGAGGTTGCAGTGAGCCGAGATCGCACCACTGCACTCCAGCACTCCAGCCTGGGCAACAGAGCAAGACTCCATCTCAAAAATAAATACATACGTACATACATAAAATGGTTAAGTACCTTCACACTGTTGTACAGCCAATATCCAGAACTCATTTCATCTTGGAGAACTGAAACTGTACACCCGTTAAACAATAACTCACTATTTCCTTCTTTCCCTAACCCCTGGCAGCCACCATGCTACTTTCTGTCTCTATGGATTTGACTACTCTAGGTTATAGAAGTGGAGTCATAGAGTATTAGTCCTTTTGTGACTATTTCACATACTATGATGTCCTCAAGTTTCATCTATGTTGTGCATATATCAGAATTTCCTTCCTTTTTAAGGTTGAATTAATATTCCATTGTATGTATGTGTCACAATTTATTTATCCATTCATCCACCGATGGCCACTTGGGCTGCTTCCACCTTTTGGCTATTGTTAATTATGCTGCTATGAACATGTATGCATAAATATCTCTTTGAGAGCCTTTCAGTTTTGGGGAGTATTGCTGTGGATTGAATGCTTGTATTCCCCAAAATTCATATGTTGAAACCCTAACCCCCAACGTGATAGTATTTGCAGGTAGGGGCTTTAGGAGGTAATTAGATTTAGATGAGGTCATGGGGGTTGAACCCCATGATCGAATTAGTGTCCTTTTAAGAAGAGGAAGAGGCCAGGTGTGGTGGCTCTCGCCTGTAATCCCAGCACTTTGGGAGGCTGAGGCGGGAAGATGGCTTGAGGCCAGGAGTTTGAGATAAGCCTGGGCAACAAGGGGAGACCCTGTCTCTACAAAATATTTACAAATTGGCTGGTTGTGGTAGCATGTGCCTGTAGTCCTAGCTACTTGGGAGGCTGAGGGTGGGAGGATCAATTGAGCCCAGAAGGGTGAGGCCACAGTGAACTGTGACCATGCCACTGTATTCCAGCCTGGGTGACAGAGTGAGACCCAGTCTTAAAAGAAGAAAGAGACAGAGAGAAGGAAAGGAAGGGAAGGGCAGGGGAGGGGAGGGGAGGGGAGGGGAGGGAAGGGAAAAAAGGAGCTGCTATTTGTCCTATAGGATTTCTCACACTTTAGAATTGGCTGATCATATACTGTATTTTCATTTAACTTGTTCCTCTGTTTCCCACATTTCCTGTAAACCAGTAAGTTAGATCTAGATTCTTGATTAGATTCAGGTTCAATTCTTCTGGCAAGAATAATTCATAGATGGGAATAGGTACTTCCTGTTGCAACACACCAGGAGACATGTAATGTTTGCATATCCTGCTTTTGGTGATGTTAAGATTATAGATGAGTACAGATATTTTTCAGTGTAATTCATCCATTAAAAAGTTCCTCATCGGCTGAGCATGGTGGCTTATGCCTGTAATCCCAGCACTTTGGGAGGCCAAGGCGGGTGGATAACCTGATAGAGGAAAAGCTCTTCTTTATAGAACAATACCAGCTAATGAATGCAAAAAGGAATATTAGAACATTACCATTGTGCAACCCCTAACGAAATAATAGATATGGGAAATGATCCTCAGTGGCTTCTAGGTAAAATGTTGATGAGGAACTTTTTAAAATTTTTTTCCCCAGTCTCCTTCTGTTGCCCAGGCTGGAAGTGCAGTGGTGCCATCTTGGCTCACTGCAACCTCTGCCTCCTGGGTTTAAGCGATTCTCTTGCTTCAGTCTCCTGAGTAGCTGGGACTACAGACATGTGCCACCACATCTGGCTAATTTTTGTATTTTTAGTATAGATGGGGTTTCACCATATTGGCCAGCCTGGTTTCAAACTCCTGACCTCAAGTGATCTGCCCGCCTTGGCCTCCCAAAGTGCTGGGATTACAGGCGTGAGCCATGGCATCTGGCCTAGGATTAGTGCTTTCTTAGGACCAACTTAGAAAATAGCCTTTCCCTGGCTCTTTTTCAACAGCTCCCAATCCAAAATGATCCCCCACTGCTGAAGAGTTCTGAACACATGAAGGTATTGAAGGCAAAGTTGTCTTGGGTGCCTACCATCCCTTTCCTTTCTACTAGCAGCCTTTTTTTTTTCATTAAGAACTAACCCTGATCTGCCTGGTAGGCCAGGCAATCATGAGTGGCCCTTGCTTCCAGACCAGGGTCGGGGACCTAGGACCCAAACCAGACTCCTCAGTCAAGTCTCTGATTTTTGCTTGGGTTATTGACAACAACTTGTACTGTTTCCTGGAATCACCAGACGTTACAATCATCTCTTTCAAGGAGCAAAAAGAAATATGAAGTATATGGCTGGAAGCGGTGGCTCAGGCCTGTATTCTCAGCACTGTGGGAGGCTGAGGCAGGCAGATCACCTGAGGTCAGGAGTTTGAGACCAGCCTGGCTAACATGGAGAAACCCCGTTTCTACTAAAAATACAAAAAATTAGCCGGGTGTGGTGGTGTGCGCCTGTAATCCCAGCTACTCAGGAGGCTGAAGCAGGAGAATTGCTTGAACCCAGGAGGTGGAGGCTGCAGTGAGCCAAGATTGTGCCATTGCACTCCAGCCTGGGCAACAAGAGTGACACTCTGTCTCAAAAAAAAAAAAAAAAGAAAAGAAAAAAAAGAAAAGAAGTATGAGATATGGTCTTTGTGCATTTTAATCCCTAGACTGTAGTTACATAATCATAGCTAAGGCCAGGTCTATCCCTGGGCTTATTTTGTTGATCCCTATAATTACTTTTTCACTATGCTAGTTTTAGTTTGATTTATTTCATTTAAAACTAAAATATCGTTAACCCAAAGGGCTAAAAGAAAGGAAAAGATACACAGTGTATGGAAAAAAGAGAAATTTAGCTGAATGGCACAATAATATGTTTCTCCAAACTTCCAATTGTTTAGTCAATAAATTGTATACCTGCAAGGAATTTTACAAATTACAGGCATGCATCACATAACAATGTTTTGGTCACCCATGAACTGCATACACCATGGTATTATATGGTATCCCATGAGATTATCCCATCCCAGTGGGACAAGACCAGACACAGAACCTTCAATTCCTTATTCTTTGTTACAATTTTTTTTTTTTTTTTTCCCATAGAGACAGGGTCTTGCTATGTTGCCTAGGCTGGTCTTGAACTCCTGGGCTCAAGTGATCCTCCTGTGTGGGCCTCCCAAAGTGGTGGGATTACAGATGTGTGTCACCATGCCCAGCCTAATTCCCCATTCTTTGTCTCTCTACTAGAACTTTTTGTCCACCTAAAACCAGCGTGACACAGAGATAAATATTTCCTGTTTGGCAATTGACTGAGACTTCTGATTGCAAAACAATCCCACATGGAAGTCCTCCACCTGTAACTTGTATACTCCTCCCTATAAAAGTCTAAGGCAAAACCACCCTGCTAAGAGACTCTGATCTTAGGATTTGGAGTGCTTTTCCTATTGTAATAGCCTGAATAGATCATTCCCTTACTTGTTTAGGTTTTGTATTTGACTATAGCATCCACCAAAAAGCTGGAAATTTTAAACTAAAGCAAAAAATAAAAAATAAAAAAAAAGTTCAAGCACACCTAAAGAAAGATGGGTCACAGAGTTGCAAGGAAAAGGAAGATCTAGTTGCCTCAAAGCTGATCCCCTAAGTCATATACAGTCATTAAATCTGCATCTGGGGCAGACTGGGGTGCCAACCAGATTATTAAGCCATTATCCATTCAGCTTCAGGGGAGGGGACACTGTGAGGAAGCTCAATACATGATTTCTGAATTGAATGAAATGAAATCTGTTAATTTGCCTTGGTGCTAATTAGGGGGAAGTTTAAGGTTGATAAAGGAAGAAAAGCAGCCCCTGACAAAAAGCTGGCCTGGCACCCACAGCTATACCATGTTAGTCTTCTGTTGGACATAATCTCACAGAATACTAATATCAGAAAGGTTACTCAGAGACCATGATAAAGTAAAACTAAATAAGACTACTTCAGAATTTTGCGTAACCACAAATACAAGGGCACCGTGCCATGCAAAGTACCTAAACATCCTATCTCCACTAATATGAGTGACTGCCAACCTTTTTTTTTTTTTTTTTTTTTACCAATGAGAGCTTTATCCTTGCTCTTGTCTGCCCTCCCTATAGACAAAATTTGAGGCTGTCAATGGTAGAGCAGCCGATAGTATAACTGATCCTGCTTTCTGACAGTATCCAATCTCAACAGAACAGTTTCCTTAGACCCTGCCCCAAATAATCCTCCTACTGAGACATCCCATGCTACAAGTAATAAATCTACCCTGTTTACTTTGGTTGGAAGGCATTGACAAGGTGCCTTGGCTAAACAACTTGAGTTTGTAGAGCTAGGCAAATCATGAGGATGCCTCTGAAGAAAAATAATAGAAATTTGTATATAAAACAAAATATTTTATAACTGATGGCAAATCAAAGGCTACTATAGGAAACTGAGTCACCAAGGAATTAGAAAAGACTTCTCTGAAGGGAGGGCTGTGCCAAGGAGTTTCAGGAGGCTGTGCACATTTTCATTATCTTTAAAAGGGTGTGCAGAATGAATTAACACAACTGAAAACACTTTCAGAACTTAATTCTACATTCCATTCTCTTCTGGAACGTCAGGAGCTATGCCCATGTTAATTATGTTCCCCCAGACTACCCTGAAATCCAAGAGGGATGTTATCTCCACACAAATTCCCAAACACCAAAGATGTTAGAACTAGAACATTACCATTTTGCAATCCCTGATGAAATAATAGATCTGAAAAATGATCATCAATGGCTGTTAAAGCCATTAGGTAAAATGTTATTTTAATGCTCTTAGTCTGTATCAGGTAAGAAAATAATAAAATCCAAGTAATGGGTGGCAAAAACTTCTTGCTGTTTCCCAGTATCCACCCATACTTTTTTTTTTTTTTTTTGAGACTGGGGTCTCACTCCGTTGCCCAGGTTGAAGTGCAGTGGTGATCATTGCTCACTGCAGCCTGGACCTCCCGGGCTAAAGCGATCATCCTGCCTTTGGCTTCTCAAAGTGCTGGGATTATAGGAATGAGCCACTATGCCCAGGCCCATCTGTACTCTTTACACAGTTTAGCTGGTACCCAGTGCCCATAATACATGCCACTTTCCTAGCCTTCTTGGCAGTTAGTTGTGGTCACATGACTAAATTCTAGTAAGATGAAACCAAAATGGAATGTGGTGGCTACCAGAGCCTTTCTTATCAACCCTTTTTGTTTGTTTTCTTTTTCTTTTTCTTTTTTTTTTTTTTTTTTTTTTGAGACGGAGTCTTGCTCTGTCCCCCAGGCTGGAGTGCAGTGGTGCGATCTCGGCTCACTGCAAGCTCCGCCTCCTGGGTTTACGCCCTTCTCCTGCCTCAGCCTCCCGAGTAGCTGGGACTACAGGCGCCCGCCACCTCGCCTGGCTAGTTTTTTTTGTTTTTAGTAGAAACGGAGTTTCACCGTGTTAGCCAGGATGGTCTCGATCTCCTGACCTTGTGATCCGCCCACCTTGGCCTCCCAAAGTGCTGGGATTACAAGCTTGAGCCACCGCGCCCGGCCTCTTTTTCCTTTTTTTTTAAGTGATTGGATTTTGCTACATTGCCCAGGCTGGACATGAACTCCTACCTCAGTCCCTCCCCACCACCCAGTGGCTGAGACCGTAGGAGCGAGCCATTGCACCTGGCTTCAGCCCTTTGTTTGTACTCTTCTTTATTGCTTCTTCAATCCTGCTACCTAGATTAGAATGCAGGCATCCAGGATTGTGATTCCAGGTTATGCTCAGTGTCAGAAGAGAAAAGGCAGCTGGGTGTGGGAAACCACAGCTCACAGCTGTAAACTCAGTGCTTTGGGAAGCCAATGGCAGGAGGATTGCTTGAGCCAAGGAGTTTGAGACCAGCTTGAGCAACATAGTGATACCCCATCTCTACAAAAAATTTAAAAATTAGCCAGATGTAGTGGCATGTCCCTGTGGTCCCAGCACTTTGGGAGGATTGAGTCCAGGAGTTCACGGTTACAGTGAGCTATGATCTCACGACTATATTCTAGCCTGGGTGACAGTGAGACCATCTCTAAAAAAATAAAAAATAAAAAAAAAGAGAGTGGAGGAGAGGAAAAAGGGGGGAGGGGAAAGAAGGGAAGAAAGAGGATGGCAGAGAAGTAAAGGGGAGAAGAGGGAAAGGGGGAAGGGAGGACAGGGAGAAGTGCCGGAAGGGTGGCAGGAGCAGAGGCCCAAAGATTACACTGGAAACTGTTACGATGCTTTCTGGTACAAGTTACAGAATACTAATTCAAGATGCTGGAAATAATAAGGTAATGTGTTTATTATCTCACATATGAAGTCCATGGATAGGATGGGCTCAGGAATGAAAGGTATAGCTGGGCTCTAGCTCCACAAAATGGCTACCTGCATGATAGCAGGTATCATGCTAAAAGCTTTGCTCAGAGGAAGAAAAGGGACCTTTGTCCTGTATCTCTTTCTTAAAAGTGAAGAATCCTTTTCTAAAAGCTTCCCAGCAGACTTGTCATCCAGTATCACTGTCCAGAACTAGATTATATACCCGTTATCAAAACAATCACAGGCAAGGAGAGTAAAGTGACTAGGAATAGTGAACCATTCATACAAGATCTGCCTGCAGAACTGGCGGTGGGATCACCATCCCCTGAGTCACACAGGACAGGGATAGACAGAGGACCACTACTATGGTTGTGCAAGCTGTGTACTGCACAACTCCAAGAGGCCTCACTCATAGCCAGTCATTTGTAAGGTTATTATGACAAATTTCCAGTAGATGGCAGTAAAGTGCTTGGGAAAAGGGCATCTTTTTCTGACTTCTGAAGTCACAGCAAGCAGACAAGGTAGATACCTAACACAATCAAGATTCTGTTAGAGCCGGGCGCGGTGGCTCAAGCCTGTAATCCCAGCACTTTGGGAGGCCGAGACGGGCGGATCACGAGGTCAGGAGATCAAGACCATCCTGGCTAACACGATGAAACCCCGTCTCTACTAAAAACTACAAAAATCTAGCCGGGCGAGGTGGCGGGCGCCTGTAGTCCCAGCTACTCGGGAGGCTGAGGCAGGAGAATGGCGTGAACCCGGGAGGCGGAGCTTGCAGTGAGCTGAGATCCGGCCACTGCACTCCAGCCTGGGCGACAGAGCGAAACTCCGTCTCAAAAAAAAAAAAACAAACAAAAAAAAGAAGATTCTGTTAGAAAGAACGTGGTGGGGGTGGTGCGAAATGAGTACTTGACAGGTAATGAGAGTTCTGCAACAGAAAGTAAATAATCTAACTTACAGTGAATCTTTTAAAATTATATATGGTAAATTCTATTTTAATGAAATAATCCATTCCAGGTTTAAGAAAAATTTTGAATATTTTTATTCAATTCCAATATAGTTACTCTGCAAAAACAAATTAGACAGACAGATATCCTAAATTGAAAATCATGATGTACAAAACCCACTATCATTACCAATAAAAAGTTTAAAATAAAGTGTCAAGATTGATTTTTATAAGAACAGCATTCATACATCAAAAACCTCTTTTATACCAAACGATTAAGGTATACTGAAAATTACTATACCTCAAGAAAATATATCAATAGATGAAATATTATCACTGAAGATTAGTCACATAAGGCATGATTAGTTTTAAGAAATTTAAATAAAATATTAAAGTTCCTTCACTATTTCTGTCAAATGCATGTCCACAGAAAAAAAAAAAAAAGTAAGTCAAAACTAAACAGGCAGACAAATGATAAAGTTGGGAATATACAGTGATATGTCAGGAATTTTTTTTTTTGAGACAAGGTCTCCATCTGTTGCCCAGGGTAGAATGCAGTGGCATGACTGTGGCTCACTGCAGCCTCAAACTCCTAGGCTCAAGCAATCCACCCTCTTCAGCCTCAGCCTACGACGTATTTGGGATTACACAGCATGCCACCACGCTAGGCTAATTTTTAAATTTTTGTAGAGATGAGGGTCTCCCTATGTTGCCTAGGCTGGTCTTGAACTCCTCGCCTCAAGTAATCCTCCCGCCTTGGCCTCCCAAAGTGCTAAGATTATACATGTGAGCCACTACATCTGGCCTAGGAAGTTTTTTTTTTTTTTTTTTGAGAGGAAGTTTTGCTCTTGTTGCTCAGGCTGGAGTGCAATGGCACAATCTCGCCTCACTGCAACCTCCACCACCTGAGTTCAAGCAATTCTCTTGCCTCAGCCTCCCAAGTAACTGGGATTACAGGTTATGTGCCACCACGCCCAGCTAATTTTGTATTTTTAGTAGAGATGGGGTTTCACCATGTTGGCCAGGCGGTCTCCAACTCCTGACCTCAGGTGATCCACCCGCCTCAGCCTCCCACAGAGCTGGGATTATAGGCATAAGCCACTGTGCCCGGCCTAGGAAGTATTTTTTTTTTTTTTGAGACGGAGTCTCGCTCTCTCTCCCGAGCTGGAGTGCAGTGGCCAGATCTCAGCTCACTGCAAGCTCTGCCTCCCGGGTTCACACCATTCTCCTGCCTCAGCCTCCCGAGTAGCTGGGACTATAGGCACCCGCCACCTCGCCCGGCTAGTTTTTTGTATTTTCTTTTTTTAGTAGAGACGGGGTTTCACCATGTTCGCCAGGATGGTCTCGATATCCTGACCTCGTGATCCGCCCATCTCGGCCTCCCAAAGTGCTGAGATTACAGGCTTGAGCCACCGCGCCCGGCCGGAAGTATTTTTTAAAGTGAGAATAGGTAATCAATTTCCTCATTCCTATAACCTCGATCATGTTCTCTAAATATCAAAGCAAAACTGTACAGATGATATGATATAAAATGCAGGGGGTTTTCTTTGCATCAGTCTACACTTGAGGTCAATAATATATGCAACGTGTGCGATGAAACGGAATTCCTTTCATATCTTCCCTATGGTCACGGGCATAGTCCCATAAGTAATAATCCAGAAGAATGGAATTGATCTCTCCACTAGGTTTTTCACCCTTTTGTTCAATAAGCTCCAGAAGACAATCCCGGATCAGCTCAACACACCAAAGCGAGCACCCTCTGATTTCCACCTCTTGCCTGTCTCCATATGAGAGCATTTCTCCTGCAAGGGGGAAAAACAGTAAGAAAAAGTAATAGTCAATGATACAAAATCTACTCAGAACTTTACTGTAGAACAAAACATAGTATTTAAATGGTACTCACTTTAAAACTGTAAACCTCAGACTTTATTTTTGGTAATTTAAATCATTTCAAAACGTAGGCACTGATTTTAAATTACAAGTTAAATTCCACAAAGATAGGGGCCACATCTGGCTTGTCTCAATATTCCCAGGACCTAGCATAGCACCTTGCACATACTAGCTCCCCAATAAATATTTGATAAATGAATAAGTGGTGACCATAAATTTAAAAATATGACTGCTAGTTATTAAAAAGATGGTATTTAAAATTAGGTTTGATACCAGAAAAAAAATATTATTGCAGGCTGGGTGCAGTGCCTCACACCTGTAATGCTAGCAATTTGGGAGGCTGAGGTGGGAGGATTACTTGAGCTCAGGAGTTCGACCAGCCTGGGCAACATGACAAAACCCTGTCTCTACAAAAAATACAAAAATTAGCCAGGCATGGTGGTATGTGCCTGTAGTCCCAGCTACTCGGGAGGTTGAGGTGGGAGGGTCACTTGAGTCCAGAAGACAGAGGTTGCAGTGAGCCAAGATCAGGCCATTGCACTCCAGTCTAGGCAACAGAGCCAACCCTATCTCCAAAATAAATAAATAGTTATTTGGGGAATATCTGATCTTGCAAGGCAGGTACTGGCTGTGCCTTGCCACTGAGACTAGAGTAGGACTCATGGAGCCACGTCTATATGCAGCAGTCAGAGGCAAACTGTAGTGAGCTAGGTAGTGAACGTAGTACTATACAAAGGTACTGTATGTTTCCATATTTTTCTTATGAGAGAAGTCAGGAAGTTTGATTTTTATGGGAAATCTCCTAATTTTCAAGAGTTGGAAACTAATTAAAAATTGCTAACATCATTTTTCAGGCCAAACATAACACAACTGCAAGCTGTATTTGGCCTCTGGCCACCAAACTGCACCCCTGCACAAAGCCTCACAGTACCCAGGAGATCTTGTGATCTTAAGTAGTGTTACTTATGCCCCCCTCCATCCAACTCTCCCATGGGCTTAGGCACTGGTCAGTGGAACAGATGGGAAAACAGCGATTAACCAGGTTCCTCCACTTCCTTACTTTGAACCAGGTGCTAGTATAGAAGCCCATACCTTCCCTCTTCAGTTTTGCTGTTAATCACTTCCTCCAAATTTGACTATCAACTTGCTAAAACTGCCAAATCAACCAACAGAGTGGTCAAGGAGGCAGATGCTCCCACCCAAGTAGAGCTATTAGATAAGACCACTGCTCCACTTGGCGGCTGGACTGTAACCTTGAGGCAGAAGTACTCAGTTAAGCGGCACTCAGGTTCCTGACCCAGGGTCATAAATGTCTGTTGTTTTAACCACTAAATTTTAGCGTAATTTGTTACACAGCAATAGATAATAGTAGTGGGTTGAACTGTGGCTCACAAAAAGATACATTCAAGTCATAACTCCTGGTACCTGTGAATTTGACTTTGTTTGGAAATAGGGACTTTGCAGATGTAATCAGGTGAAGATGAGGTCATACTGGATTAGGATCAACCTTAAATCCAATGAAGGAAAGGTGAGATCCTGTCTCTACAAAAAATGGAAAAAGTAGCCAGGCATGGTGGTATGCACCTCTAGTAGCCCCAGCTAATCAGGAGGCTAAGGCTGAGAAGGGAAGATCGCTTGAGCCCAGGAGTTTGAAGCCGCAGTGAGTTATGATCATGCCACTGCACTCTAACCTTGGTGACAGAGTAAGACCCTGTTTCTAAACAAAAAAGAAAGCAAGCAAGAAAAGAAGAGGATACAGGTGGGCGCAGTGGCTCATGTCTGTAATCTAAGCACTTTGGGAGGCTGAGGTGGGTGGATCACCTGAGGTCAGGAATTCGAGAGCAGCCTGGCCAACATGGTGAAACCCTGTCTCTACTAAAAATACAAAAATTAGCCAGGCGTGGTGGTGGGCATCTGTAATCCCAACTACTCAGGAGGCTGAGGTAGGAGAATCACTTGAACTCAGGAGAAGGAGGCTGCAGTGAGCCGAGATGGCACCATTGCACTGGGCGACAAAAGCAAAACTCCGTCTCAAAAAAAGAAAGAAAAAAAAAAGAGGATACGAAGAGACAGGAGACACAAGGATAAGAAGGCCATGATTGGTGTGATGCAGCTACAAACCAACGAATGCCAAGGACTGCTGGAGCCACAAAGTCCTAGGGAGAGGCAAGGAGAATTATTCCCAAGAGCCTTTAGAGGAAGGATGGTCCTGCCAACATCTTCATCTTGATTTCAGACTTCCATCCTCCAGAACTGTGACACAATACATTTCTGTTGCTTGAAGCCATCTAGTTTGTGGTAATTTGTTATGTCAGCCCTAGGAAACTAATGTAATAACTAATACGGCAACTTACAGTATGGGGTAGAACATGGACTTCAGACAGAAAAAGACATTTGAGTGGACTGACAGAGATTAGAGTCAGGGAAGGTATATGGCCCAGGTATTTGGTCTAAAAGCTGGCCCTAGAATCACAGTGAAAAGCTAAATTTAGTCAAATTGCATTGTTAGTTTTTTATAATTGGCCAAGTACTATGTCTTCGGTGAAGAGATGGGTTAAAGACAGCGGACAGAAATCTAGGTGGCACTTCCAAGGGCTGTCCCTGAGATACCCAGATGAGGGGAGAAGGGAAGGAATACCAGTGTAGCAAATCCTCAAGTTTAGAAGTACCATTGGAAGCCAGTTAAGGAAGGTCCTACCTCACCTGGTCAAACTAAGCTGGTCCTAGATTCCACTTAAGGTAGTTTTTAAAAATGAGTACACTATACTTATGTCTGTTACATTACATTTACAGTTTGTTTATTTTTGGTCTCGTTTTGCAGTAAAATACTTTTTGGAAAACAAAATCCAAATTTTACTTAAATGCACTAAGTGGCAAAAGAATTTGTCCACCCTATATCAAACTGGCTAAGGATAGGAGAGAACCCTTTTAGAAGCAAGGCATAAATGGAGGCAGTAATGACTGCCAATGGATATTGGAAAAGAGCCTCTGGAGTTGAAATGGATGGGAGAAGAAAATTCTGACATCTCTATACAACTATGCTGGATGATCCCTTCTCACTACGGTTCTTCTCATAGTAGCAGAGACAATTAAGTGCTATAAAAACTGAGAAGGAGATGGACAAATCACTATGAGCAAGGACAGCATTTAAGTGAAGCCTCTGTATAGGGTTTGAATTGAAAAAAAGCTGGGCGCGGTGGCTCACGCCTGCAATCCCAGCACTTTGGGAGGCCGAGGCAGGCGGGTCACGAGGTCAGGAGATCGAGACCATCCTGGCTAACACAGTGAAACCCCATTTCTACTAAAAATACAAAAAATTAGCCGGGCATGGTGGCAGGTGCCTGTAGTCCCAGCTACTCAGGAGGCTGAGGCAGGAGAATGGCGTGAACCCGGGAGGCGGAGCTTGCAGTGAGCTGAGATCATGCCACTGCACTCCAGCCTGGGCAACAGAGCAAGACTCTGTCTTAAAAAAAAAAAAGAAAAGAAAAAATATATAAAGAGGCCAGGTGCAGTGGCTCATGCCTGTAATCCCAGCACATTGGAAGGCTGAAGTGAGAAGATTGCTTAAGCCCAGGAATTTGAGCACATATATTAAAATAAAATAAAAAAGAAAAAAGTAGCAGAAAATTTTGCACCTAAAAGGGAAATTAACATGAAAATCATATAATTATTTTCCTCATACAAGGAAATGTTATAAGCTAATTTTCACACAAACTTTTCAACCCAATTTACCTATGCTTATTTATCATAAAGCTCCTAGTCTTGATATCAATAATCATATCCAATAATGGTGAATAAGCCAAGAGAAGTGAGTGACTTGTGCAAGATATCCCAGTGCAGACTTTGGAGTCTCTTCACTCAAAAGTCAGTTCATATTACCTATCTTTCAGCCTACCCTTCATATCACCATGTAGTGTGCTCTTCAGCTTAATTAACACTTTTCAAATACTATACCTGATGAACTGGCAGTGTTACATACTTTAATGTAACATAAATTTAGGTGTCATTAGGCTATGAAATTATAACGTTCAAAGAGCACAATTTTCTACAATATCCACATTTCACAGTGCAAACAAAAAGAAAAATCATTTTGTCTACATTTTATCTTTGCATTCTCCTTTACATATACTATGAACAATAAATAGTACTCTCTTTCTTTTAAAGCAAAGGAGATCTTTTGCAAAAAAAACTAAACCGCCGGGTGCGGTGGCTCACGCCTGTAATCCCAGCACTTTGGGAGGCCGAGGCGGGCAGATCACGAGGTCAGGAGATCGAGACCATCCTGGCTAACACGGTGAAACCCGTCTCTACCAAAAATACAAAAAAATCAGCCAGGCGTGGTGGCGGGTGCCTGTAGTCCCAGCTACTAGGGAAGCTGAGGCAGGAGAATGGCTGAACCCAGGAGGCGGAGCTTGCAGTGAGCCGAGATTGCGCCACTGCACTCCAGCCTGGGCGATGGAGCGAGACTCCGTCTCAAAAAAAAAAAAAAAAAAACAACTAAACCAAGATCCAACAATTCATAGTATAACAAAGAATGACTTAAAGTTGCAAACCTTTGAGAAGCTTCTTCAGTAGTTCATCAGAGTATTTCAGGGCTCCAAGATGAGCAAGAACCTGAGGTAATCTATAATCAGCAAACATGGTGATACTGGAGATGTCCTTAAAGCAGCCATCTCCTTTTCCTTCCAATACACTCCACGTATCTGCTACAAGGATTTGGGCTCGTTTGTAAAAAGAAACTCTTTTCCCCTGATGAATGAAGAGAATATGAACGTTATCTGGGTATCTGAAAGTTTTATATATGCTATTTTTTAAAGGTGAAGGTTGAAACATTTTTTAAAAGGCAGAATAATCTTACTTTGTTGGTAAGAATTTATAGATTGGCTGGGCACATGGCTCCCGCCCGTAATCCCAGCACTTTGGGAGGCTGAAGTGGGCAGATTGCTTGAGCCCAGGAGTTCAACCAGTCTGTGAAACATGGCATAACTCCATCTCTATAAAAACCAAAAAATTAGCTGGGCATGGTGGCACATATCTATGGTCCCAGATAGGAGGTAAGGTGGGAGAATCGCCTGAGCCTGGGAGGTCAAGGCTGCAGTGAACCGTGATCACACCACTGCACTCCAGTCTGGGTGACACAGGGAGACCCAGTCTCAAAAAAAAACAAGAATTCATAGATCTTTTACAGGAAACAAAAGGATTTAATAAACATTAAATTTTCTATCACTCCAAACTCACTTCCCATTTTTCAAGGCACATAAAATACAATTTATGTAATCTTGATACTACTTAGTATTATTTTTCAATGGCAAAACTTCATATACACATTCCTGCAATATAATCCAAGGGCTTATTATTTTAAATGTGTAGATAGCATTCCTTTTGAAAGTTTCTTAAATTAAAACACGTCTGTTTTTCTGATTGCAATATAATTGACATTAATTGTATAATATACAGCAAAGTATAGGCCAGGAGTGGTGGCTCATGCCTGTAATCCCAGCACTTTGGGAGGCGAGGTGGCAGGATCACGAGGTCAGGAGTTCGAGACCAGCCTGGCCAATATGGTAAAACCCCGTCTCTACTAAAAATACAGAAATTAGCTGGGTGTGGTGGCAAGCACCTGTAGTCCCAGCTATTCAGGGGGCTGAGGCAGAAGAATTGCTTGAACTCGGGTGGTGAAGGTTGCAGTGAGTCAAGATCGTACCATTGCACTCCAGCCTGGGCGACAGAGCAAGGCTCTGTCTCAAAAAAAAAAAAAAGCAACATATAAAGAACAATCATCCATAAGCTCAGGTCTGAAGAGAACTACAACATTCATTTTTAACTGTTTCCTTTCAGATAATATGATTAACTTATTTTATAAAGACATTAATTGATCAACAGCTAGAAAATGATAATATTTACCAACTTTGGAAATGGTCAAAGTTGATATGTAAGTCCAAATATGAAAATAAAATAGCCAATTATATTTATACATAGAAAAGACAAATTTTTTTTTTTTTTTTTTTTGAGACGGAGTCTTGCTCTGCCGCCCAGGCTGGAGTGCAGTGGCCGGATCTCAGCTCACTGCAAGCTCCGCCTCCCGGGTTCACGCCATTCTCCTGTCTCAGCCTCCCGAGTAGTTGGGACTACAGGCGCCCGCCACCGCACCTGGCTAGTTTTTTGTATTTTTTAGTAGATACGGGGTTTCACCGTGTTAGCCAGGATGGTCTCGATCTCCTGACCTCGTGATCCGCCCGTCTCGGCCTCCCAAAGTGCTGGGATTACAGGCTTGAGCCACCGCACCCGGCCAGAAAAGACAAATTTAACCAAGCATTAGTGGGTTATAATTTAACTCAAAAATTCTAGTTAAGTGTGGTGGCTTACACTTGTAATCCCATCAATTTGGGAAGCCGAAGCAGGAGGATTGTTTGAAGCCAGAAGTTCAAGACCAGCCTGGGCAACGATGAAACTCCATCTCTACAAAACATGGCGAAACCCTGTCTCTACAACCACCACACCTGGCTAATTTTCGTATTTTAGTAGAGACGGGGTTTCACCATGTTGGCCAGGCTGGTCTGAAACTCCTGACCTCAGGCAATCTGCCTGCCTTGGCCTCCCAAAGTGCTGGGATTACAGGTGTGAGCCACTATGCCCAGCCTACAAAAAAATACATATTTTTTTAATTAGCCAGGTGTGGTGGCACGTGCCTGTAGTCTCAGCTACTCACCAGGCTGAGGCAGGGGGATTGCTTGAGACTGGGAGGTAGAGGCTGCAGTGAGCTGTGATCACATCACTGAACTCCAGCCTGGGCAACTGACTGAGACACTATCTCAAAAAAAAAACAAACCCAAAAAAACTCTGTAAATCTGCAAATGCAAATCAGCCTAAACTATGGAAAAACATAGATAATTACAATCGACTACGAGTCCTAATACCAATAGTAATAACCTTAAATCATGTTTTATAAATGTTTGTTTATCAATATTACTAGCTCCCAAAATGTATCCTGACCACCTTGGAGGAGAATATTTTAACTTGTAACCGACATAAACAAATAAATACGAGATTAAAAGTTTAAGGAAAGGCTCTATACAAAAATTCCTTAAGATGATACTACAGATTCTTTTATTTACTAACAAAACGCCAATGATGTGCTATCATAACAAGAAATAACCTAATATTGCTTAACCTTAAGGTATGCCTATTGTAACAGATCCAGACCTATTTTTATTATACTAAATAAATTAAAACTTCTAAAGCTACATTTAACAAAGTCAGAATTTGTTTTCCAGAGCAAACACACATGTTCATTTTCTGACATGGCATAATGTCTCTAAATTAAATTGAGGGGCTGAAGGAACAAATCACAATTTAAAACATTCCTACATGACACTATCACCCTACATTCCTAAACCTATCTAAATATGACAACTTGGCAATTGTTCCTCTATATAAACTAGATTTATATATGGCAACCAGGTTTCTAGTTCAAGTCTAGTTTATAAAACAGCACAAGACATGGCTGGGCACAGTGGCTCATGCCTGTAATCCCAGCACTTTGGGAGGCCAAGGCGGGCGGATCACTTGAGGTTGGGAGCACGGGACCAGCTGACTAACATGGAGAAACCCCGTCCCTACTTAAAAAAAAATATACAAAATTAGCCGGGCATGGTGGCACATGCCTGTAATCCCAGTCACTCGGGAGGCTGAGGTAGGATAATCACTTGAATCCGGGAGGCAGAGGCTGTGGTGAGCCGAGATCACACCATTGCATTCCAGCCTGGGCAACAGGAGTGAAACTCCGTCTCAAGGAAAAAAAAACATAAAAAACTGCAAGACTTAAGACTTAATTTATAAAAATGTCTGTCAAACACAATTACTACACCATAAAGTTTATTATAATAGAAGCCATTATCTGCTATTTTTAACAAGATTCATAGAGCAAAATGGAAAAAACTAGGAATCAAACTTACGTAACAACCCACAGGGAAAAAAACAAAAAATAAAAATAACAAAATCAGTGCTAGCATCTAAGAAAACATATAAATTATCATGTCACTGCTGCTTCCATGGTAGCAGACTAGTATATATAAAGCATAGATTATAATAGATATAATAATATATTAAGATAAAAAAAGGACAAAAAGATTTAAGGGAGGAATCAAAAATAAATTCAAGCAATCTGTAAAACATTTTCCTTTTTTTTTCTCTTTTGGAAACAGAGTCTTGCTCTGTTGCCCAGGCTGGAGTGCAATGGTACAATCTCGGCTCACTGCAACCTCCACCTCCCAGGTTCAAGCCATTCTCCTGCCTTAGCCTCCTGAGTAGCTGGGATTACAGGCATGAGCCACCACACCTGGCTAATTTTTGTATTTTTAGTAGAGATGGGGTTTCACCATGTGTTCCAGGCTAGTCTCGAACTCCTGACCTTGTGATCCACCCGCCTCGGCCTCCCAAAGTGCAGGGATTACAGGCATGAGCCACCACGCCCGGCCATCTATAAAACATTTTCTTAGTAAGATCATTATGGTTTTAGAAATCAAATGATTTTGTAATCAAATTCTGGATCTCTAAAATATTAACTGGTATCACTAAAAATACTAGTAAATCTCCAAATAACAATTGCTTACATATTTCATGATACTGTTTTGTGATTTTAAGTATTTTTTAAATAGTACCTTTATAAAATAATTGTCAATAAAAAGCTCTATGACCATGAGTTAATTTTTTTCTTTTCTTTCTCTCTTTTTTTTTTTTTTTTTTTTTTTGAGACAGGGTCTCACTGCTGCCCAGGTTGTGGCTCGATTCAGTGGCTCGATCACAGCTCATTGCAGCCTTGACCTCCCCGGGCTCAAGCAATCCTCCCACCTCAGCCTCCTGAATAGCTGGGACTATAGGTGTTCACCACCAAGGCCAGTTAATTTTTTTGTTATTTTACAGAGATGAGGTTTCCCCATGTTGCCCAGGCTGGTCTTGAACTCCTGGGCTCAAGTGATCTACCCACCTTGGCCTCCCAAGGGTCTAGGATTACAGACAAGAGCCATCACACCAGGATAGTTAAGTTTTTTGAAAAAATTCTTCCATAATTTTATCATGAATAAATAGAAAGTTCAAGGATTACCAATACTTAAGAACAACATAGGCCAAGAGCGGTGGCTCACGCCTGTAATCCCAGCACTTTGGGAGGCTGAGGTGGGCAGATCACCTGAGGTCAGGAATTCAAGACCAGCCTGGACAACATGGTGAAACCCTGCCTCTACAAAAATATAAAAATTGACCAGGCATGATGGCAGGTGCCTGTAATCCCAGCTACTCGGGAGCTGAGGCGGGAGAATCGCTTCAACCCAGGAGGCGGAGGTTGCAATGAACTGAGATTGCGCCATTGCACACCAGCAAGACTCCATCTCAAAAAAAAACAAAAAAAAACAAAGGCTGGCGCGGTGGGTGGATCACCTGAGGTCAGGAGTTCGAGACCAGCCTGGCCAACATGGTGAAACCCCATCTCTACTAATATACAAAAATTAGCCTGGCGTGGTGGTGTGTGCCTCTAATCCCAGCTAACTCAGGAGGCTGAGGCAGGAGAATCGCTAGAACCCGGGAGGCGGAGGTTGCTGTGAGCAGAGATGATGCCATTGCACTCCAGCCTGGGCGAAAGAGCGAGACTCTGTCTCAAACAACAACAACAACAACAATACCACTAAAAATAAAAAATAAAATGTTATCTATTGAAACATCAAAAAGCTGTTTTTTATATTTATCAGTATGTCACAGTAACAATTTGTTCATTAGAACTTTTACAAAGTACTGCATTACTCTAAATCAGAGTAACTTGAAGAGCTTAAAAAATAGCTCTTCTTTCACCTATTCATCAGGATCTTTGAGGGTGGTGTTTTGGAAATATATCTGAATTTTAAGGCTCCTAAGTGATTCTGGGGCACAGCCAGGTTGGGAAATCACTGATCTAAATCTGTCTAAGTTAAAAATTGTTAACTTTATTCATCTGTTCATGTCTAAAAATGAATGATAATCTCAGTAAATAGGTATACATTAAAAACACATGACTAGTTTGTGCAAACTGTTTATTTTTATTTATTTATTTTTTGGGGACAAGGTCTTGCTCTTCCAGGCTGGAGGAAAGTGGAATTATCATAGCTCACTGCAGCCTCCACCTCCTGGGCTCAAGCAATCCTCCTGCCTCGGCCTCCTGAGTAGCTAGAACCACAAGCACGCCACCACGCCTGGCTAGTTTTTAAATTTTTTGTAGAAATGGAGTCTCACGTGTTGCCCAGGCTGGTCTCGAACTCCTGGGCTCAAGCAATCCACTTACCTCAGTCACCCAATGTGTTAGGATTATGGGCTTGAGCCACCATGGCTAGCCCATTTTGGGGATTTTTCTGTAAAACTGTATTTTAGAAACAAGTACTCATGAAAAATGGTTTCTGTACCAATTTTCATTTAAAAATGTATCAGCCGGGCGCGGTGGCTCAAGCCTGTAATCCCAGCACTTTGGGAGGCCGAGACGGGCGGATCACGAGGTCAGGAGATCGAGACCATCCTGGTTAACACGGTGAAACCCCGTCTCTACTAAAAAATACAAAAAACTAGCCGGCCGAGGTGGCGGACGCCTGTAGTCCCAGCTACTCGGGAGGCGGAGGCAGGAGAATGGCGTGAACCCGGGAGGCGGAGCTTGCAGTGAGCTGAGATCCGGCCACTGCACTCCAGCCTGGGTGACAGCGCGAGACTCCGTCTCAAAAAAAAAAATAAATAAATAAATAAATAAAAAATAAAAATGTATCAGATTGGGTTGGGCGCTGTGGCTCACGCCTGTAATCCTAGCACTTGGGGAGGCCAAGGCAGGTGGATCACAGGGGGTCAGGAGTTCAAGATCAGCTTGGTCAACGTGGTGAAACCCCGTCTCTACTAAAAATACAAAAATTAGCCATGCATGGTAGTGGGTGCCTGGAATCCCAGCTACTCTGGAGGCTGAGGCAGAGAACTGCTTGAACTCAGGAGGTGGAGGTTGCAGTGAGCAGAGATGGTGCCACTGCACTCCAGCCTGGGTGACTGAGTAAGACTCCATCTCAAAAAAAAAAAAAAAAAAAAAAAGTATCAGATTGGCTGGGCATGGTGGCTCAAGCCTGTAATTCCAGCACTTTGGGAAGCTGAGGCAGGCGGATCACTTGAGGTCAGGAGTTCAAGACCAGCCTGGCCAACACGGTGAAACCCTGTTTCTACCAAAAATACAAAATTAGCCGGGCATGGTAGCGGGTGCCTGTAATCCCAGCTACTTGGGAGACTGACGCAGGAGAATCGTTTGAACCCAGAAGGTGGAGGTTGTAGTGAGCCAAGATACTGTCACTTTCTGGTACATTTTTTAAAAATTGAACTTTTCAGCAAAGCAAAACCAAAGCACTATGCTATAAATGAAATGCAGTTCTTTATAGCAGTATGAGAACAGACTAACACAATTGTATTCTTTTTTTTTTTTCCTTGAGATGGGAGTCTTGCTCCTGTCCTCCAGGCTGGAGTGCAGTGAGTGGTATGATCTCAGCTCATTACAACCTCCGGCTCCTGGGTTCAAGCGATTCTCCACCTCAGCCCCTGAGTAGCTGGGATTACAGGCACCCACCACTACACCCGGCTAATTTCTGTATTTTTAGTAGAGACGGGGTTTCACTATGTTGGCCAGGCTGGTCTTGAACTCCTGACCTTGTGATCCACCCGCCTCGGTCCCCCAGAGTGCTGGGATTACAGGTGTGAGCCACTACGCCTGGCGAATTTATTTTATTTTTTATTTTATTTTTCTGAAATGGAGTCCAGCTCTGTCGCCCAAGCTGGAGTGTGGTGGCATAATCTCAGCTCACTGCAACCTCCACCTCCCAGGTTCAAAAGATTCCAAAAGAATTTTACAAAAACAAAATCCAGGTGCAGCCTGTGAGGGTCCAACAAAATATCATCATTTGTTCAAGTACACTGTGTATGAAAAAGAAAACATAAAATATATATACAGTACACTGAACTTTGCAAGAATACTTCTGTTGTGTGAGATAGAGTCTAATTCTATCTCGCCCAGGCTGGAGTGCAGTGGTGCAATCTGGGCTCACTGCAGCCTCCACCTCCTGGGTTCAAGCGATTCTCCTGCCTCAGCCTCCTAAGTAGCTGGGACTACAGGTGCATGCAACCACACCCAGCTAACTTTTGTATTTTTAGTAGAGATGGGGTTTCTCCATGTTGGCAGGCTGATCTTGAGCTCCTGACCTCAGGTGATCCACCCACCTCGGCCTCCCAAAAGTGCTGGGATTACAGGTGTGAGCCACTGAGCCCAGCCAGAAATACTTTTTATTAGGGAGAGGTTAGTATACATTCTGATCTTTATCCAATAAAGTAACCTTCTTGAAGTACTAAAAATACCTAATTTTCCATAAAGAGAACATTACATGGAGGGTTCCATGTTTTTTAGGTTTGAAACATTTTAAAAGGAAAAAAAAAGACAAAAGTAAAGAATGAAATACTGATTAGAAAATATAAGAAAGGAGATGAAACCCTGTCTCTACTAAAAAGACAAAAAAAATTCGCCAGGTGTGGTGGCATGCGCCTGTAGTCCCAGCTATTCAGGAGGTGCAGGCAGGAGAATAGCTTGAACTGGGAGGCGGAGGTTGCAGTGAGCTGAGATCATGCCACTGCACTCCAGCCTAGGAGTCAAAGCAAGACTCAGTCTTGGGGTGGGGGAGGGAAGGCCGGGCACGGTGGCTCACACCTGTAATCCCAGCACTTTGGGAGGCCGAGACTGGTGGATCATGAGGTCAGGAATTCAAGACCAGCCTGGCCAACATGGTGAAACCCCGTCTCTACTAAAAATACAAAAATTAGCCAGGGCCAGGCACGGTGGCTCAACCCTGTAATCCCAGCACTTTTGGAGGCCGAGACGGGCGGATCACGAGGTCAGGAGATCGAGACCATCCTGGCCTACAAGGTGAAACCCCGTCTCTACTAAAAAATACAAAAAACTAGCCGGGCGAGGTAGCGGGCGCCTGTAGTCCCAGCTACTCGGGAGGCTGAGGCAGGAGAACGGCGTAAACCCGGGAGGCGGAGCTTGCAGTGAGCTGCGATCTGGTCACTGCACTGCAGCCTGGGCGACAGAGCGAGACTCCGTCTCAAAAAAAAAAAAAAAAAAAAAAAAATTAGCCAGATGCGGTGGCAGGCGCCTGTATTCCCAGCTACTTGGGAGACTGAGGCAGGTGAATCGCCTGAACCCGGGAGGCAGTTAGAAGTGAGCCGAGATCGCGCCACTGCACTCTAGCTTGGGTGACAAGTGAGACTCCATCTCAAAAAAAAAAAAAAAAAAGAAAGAAATGACGCCAGACATGGTGGCTCATGCCTGTAATCACAATACTTTGGGAGGCTAAGGCAGGCGGATCACCTGAGGTTGGGAGTTTGAGACCAGCCTGGCCAACATAGTGAAACCCCATCGCTACTAAAAATACAAAAAATTAGCCGGGCATGGTGGCGCATCCGTGTAATCCCAGCTACTGGGGAGGCTGAGGCAGGAGAATCGCTTGAACCCGGGAGGTAGAAGTTGCAGTGAACCAAGATCACGCCATTGCACTCCAGCCTGGGCAACAAGAGCAAAACTCTGTCTCAAACAAACAAACAAACAAAAAGAAAACATAAGAAATGACTTTGAAACACTACTTAATTTTGTTAGTTTCTTCCACAAGGAATTTAAGTTTTTATTCTCAAAATGAGTTCTGGAAGTAAAAGAGTTAACTCTGAGATGATTAAGACTTCTTAAATCCCCAACAGAAGCAACTCACCTCAAACAGAGTCACATCTCTGTAGGAAGGAAAACTTTCAACCACCAGGTGCATTAACTTCTGCGCACTATTCTCACTTTCTCGGACGCAGTTGAGAAAAGAGCCTCCAAACTTCTCCAGCAGAATTTTCCCGGTTTCATTGAGAATCCGATGCCTCTCTTCTACTAAAGGCATGGACACTTCTGTGTCAGAACGAAGTATATTCCGAACCTGATCCAGGGTCACTGTCGCGTAGTACGAGGCACTAGTTATTGGTATCCCTTTAGTGAAAAAAATAAAATTCAGAGGACCAATGTCATACTTTTATATTCATCAAACCCTTGCTTTTACAACATGGAATTAATATGAAACCAAATGAATGTTATAGGAATGCACCAAAAGTGGATGAATAAAAAATCTAAAGCAAAACTCTCATTTTCTACTTGTTCATCTGTGCTTATTCACCCATTTCTAACTACTGCAATATTACATCAGATGTATTTTGAGTAAATTGCTTTATAACATCGGTCCTTTTGTTCTTCAGGTGTCATTCAAATGGCATTCTTTATAAAACTGACTTATGCTACTGTAACTTTTATGCTGCAATGATAAATATTAACATCATTTCCCACTAAAATACGCCCCTTTTCATACTTCTATTTTAAGCAGGACTTGCAACGAACTTCAGGTTCGCTTCCCATTATTCCATCTCCCAACCCGCTCCTTGGAATCCCGCTACACGCTCCCCAAGTAAATGGAAACCTCAAAGGCTATAAGGTCCGACAGCGAGTATGGCACCAACCTTCGTCGAGGGCTCTGTTGACGGCGGCGCACAGGGACCAGTACCCACTGTACGTTCTCCCTCTGTGCCTCACCACACACTTGTGCTCGTCCTGCTCCGACCAAAAGGAGAAGTTGAGTGTGTCTGTCACGAACACCCAGTTGACCGCGGCCTCGTCGGCCGCCCTGGGGTTCAGTTCATGAAGGGCTTTCCACCCCTCCACGCGCAGCTCTGGCCCCGCCGCCTTGGCCAGCAGCAGCTCTGCCACCCTCCGTACGCCTCCGCTGTCAATAAACACATCCCGACTGTTTTCTGCGATAAATTTAGAGGATTCCCTGGGATTTAGGAGCCCGTCCATTCCGTTCTTTGGGACCGGGCGGGTCAAACTCTTTTCCCGCCCTAGGCAGGTCAAGGTCCACTCTGCGCCTTGCGCTACTACGGGATCACAGGGCCTAAACAACCGCGGGATCACAGGGCCTAAACAAGGTCCCGCCCTGCTAGGGAGTGGCACTGAGAACTTAGTGTAGTCAAGGTAAAGTTCTCTCCCGCGGCGCTGCCCCGATTAGGAAACGAAGGACCGCGGGACAGCTCGCTGGGCCGAGGCCGCAAGCACTTCCGGGAAAGCGGTCCCGTTCACGCCCTCTCGGGCGCGCTCCCAGGCTCCGCTTCCGGTTCCGAAGGTCTGGAAACTGCCAAGGTCTGACGTTCACCGGCAGTGAGTTGCCCACCGTGGGAGGTGCATGGCGTTGCCATGTTGTGCCTTTTCCCACCTTGCGTCTAACAGGAGAGACTCGAAGAGGGCGAATTGCCGCCGTAGCCTGGATCGCGTTGCCCCCACCCGGCTCCCGCCCCTCTCCTTTCCTGCAGCCTGGGCAAGACACCCTTGGCAACGCCCCGCATCCGGGCTCCTTGGCCTGGAGGAGCATTATGGCCGTAGTTCTGGTTGCTGAGGACTGAGCCACCCCCAGACTGCGACATGGGGCGGCGGTGCCTCCTTCCCCAAGCCCCAGGGAGTCGGTTTTTTTTTTTTTTTTTTTTTATTAAGTGAATTCCTGGCGCATTTGGCTGAACGAACGTTAGGATTAGTTGGAAGGTTTGGAGAAATGGATGAGGAAACAAATGTATTAAATTGTTAAATTAACCTTGTGTGCCTGGCAGTGTACTCAAGTACTAAATCTCACCTAGTCTGGGTCATGACAAAAGCGGCAATTGTGATCCCGCTTTTGCAAGTGAAGCTGAATGATTCCTTGATTAGCCCCCATCACAGCAATAGTTTGGGGTAGGTTTTAAACCTTTGATAACTGAGCCCCCTAAATCGAGGGTACTTTATGAGCCAATCACCAGTGCCAGTTTCTGGTCAAATAGTGACTGTATCAGTGGCCCTACTGAGAAGACATTAAAAAATAGGAAATAAGTGTCTCACAACTGCAAACTTATACAAGTACGTTATATTAGGAGAGAGGTGTAGAAGCCAGTTTAGTCATGATCCAAATTTGCCTGGTGATGAAGTTTTAGTATAAAGGTATGCAGTTTTATTTCCTTTTGGAGACTTAAATCTCCATGGGTAACAAAATGTTCACACCTTTGAAAATCACCTATTAAAAATAATCATCAGTACTCATCTCTAGTTACGGACAGGAAAATCTCTTCCTTGGTTATTTTTGGAGGATTTGGAGCTTTTAAATTTGTTTGTTTGTTTGAGACAGAGTCTCGCCCTGTTTCCCAGGCTGGAGTGCAATGGCATGATCTCAGCTCACTGCAACCTCCACCTCCCAGGTTCAATTGATTCTCCTGCCTCAGCCTCCCAAGTAGCTGGGATTATAGGCGCCCCCCAACACACCTGACTAATTTTTGTATTTTTGGTAGACATGGGGTTTCCCTATGTTGGCCAGGCTGGTCTCCAACTCCTGACCTCAGATGATCCGCCCTCCTGGGCCTCCCAAATGGAGCTTTTTTTTTTTTTTTTTTTGAGACGGAGTCTTGCTCTGTCGCCCAGACTGGAGTGCAGTGGCACAATCTCAGCTCACTGCAATCTCTGCCTCCTGGGTTCAAGCAATTCTCCTGCCTCAGCCTCCCGAGTAGCTGGGATTACAGGCGCCCGCCACCACGCCCAGCTAATTTTTGTATTTTTAGTAGGACAGGGTTTCACCGTGTTGGCTGGGCTGGTCTCGAACTCCTGATCTCAGGTGATCCGCCCGTCTTGGCATCCCAAAATGCTGGGATTACAGGCGTGAGCCACTGCACCTGGCCCCAGATGGAGCTTTTAAATTTGACAGCTGTTACCCTAGAAAAGCAGATCTTCATCCTTCCAGTTTCTTCATTTTGGTAAGAAAAAAGAACTTTAAGGACTCCACTATGATACGTTTTCCAGAAAAAGTCACTAGTACATTAATACAGTTGTTAAGGAAATGTAAGTCTGTTGGCTTGGGATTTTTCCTTTCTACCACAGCACCTAAGTCTTGGAAGACAAATTGATTTAGCAAGGAAATCTAGCCATCTGCAAAAGAATCCAGAAGGGTAAATAACTTAGACCCTTTTCTTTCACTGAGGTTTATTGATAGAAAAAAGTCAAATGCTGGCCAGGTGTGGTGACTCACGCCTGTAATCCCAGCTCTTTGGGAGGCCAAGACGGGTGGATCACTTGAGTGCAGGAGTTCGAGGCCAGCCTGAGCAACATGGGGAAACCTTGTCTCACAAAAAATTAGATGGGTGTGGTGGCATGCGCCAGTGGTCCCAGCTTCTAGGGAGACTGAGGCGGGAGAATCATCTGAGCCCGGGTGGCAGAGAGATTCCAGTGAGCTGAGATCGTGCCACTGCACTCCAGCCTGTGAGAAAAAGTGACATGCCTGTTCCCCCTCCCACCCAAAAAGTCAAATTCCTACCTATGTTCAAGATATTTAAACTCTAAAAGTAGTACACAAGAATAAAACATGAAGCCGGGCGCGGTGGCTCAAGCCTGTAATCCCAGCACTTTGGGAGGCCGAGACGGGCGGATCACGAGGTCAGGAGATCGAGACCATCCTGGCGAACACCGTGAAACCCCGTCTCTACTAAAAAATACAAAAAACTAGCCGGGCGCGGTGGCGGGCGCCTGTAGTCCCAGCTACTCCGGAGGCTGAGGCAGGAGAATGGCGTAAACCCGGGAGGCGGAGCTTGCAGTGAGCTGAGATCCGGCCACTGCACTCCAGCCCGGGCTACAGAGCGAGACTCCGTCTCAAAAAAAAAAAAAAAAAAAAAAAAAAAAATGCTTCCTTCAGTCAACGTTGAGATAAATCAAAACTCTGTGTGTCGGCCGGGCGCGGTGGCTCAAGCCTGTAATCCCAGCACTTTGGGAGGCCGAGGCGGGCGGATCACAAGGTCAGGAGATCGAGACCACAGTGAAACCCCGTCTCTACTAAAAATACAAAAAATTAGCCGGGCGCGGTGGCGGGCGCCTGTAGTCCTAGCTACTCAGGAGGCTGAGGCAGGAGAATGGCGTGAACCCAGGAGGCGGAGCTTGCAGTGAGCCGAGATCGCGCCACTGCACTCCAGCCTGGGTAACAGCGTGAGACTCCGTCTCAAAAAAAAAAAAAAACTCTGTGTGTCAAGGATTTTTGTTTTTGTTTTTTTAAGCGTGTCTACAAGATTCCAAGAATACAAAAAGTAAGTTGGGCTGGCCGTAGTGACTCAGGCCTGTAATCCCAGCACTTTGGCAGGCCGAGGATCACTTGAGCCCAGGAGTCGAGACCAGCCTGGGCAACATGGCAAACCCTATCTCTACAAAAAAAAAAGAGAGAGAAAAAAATTAGCCAGGTGGCTGGAGCCTGTAGTCCCAGCTACTCCCAGAGGCTGAGGTGGGTCGATCCCTTGAGCCTGGGAGGTGGAGGTTGCAGTGAGCTGAAATCACACCACCGCACTCCAGCCTGGGCAACACACTGTCTCAAAAAAAAAAAAAAGTGAGTTATTCACCTACTTAACATGGTTTTCCTGCTTTTTCCTTCCTAACAGATACTGTGATACTGTTTAGGAATCACTCAACCACAGTCCCTTGTAGCTTAGTTTAGCATTCTCTGACTCAGTAGTAGTCTGGACTGGTAATATCACCCTCTTGCCAGCAACTGGATTAGGTTTATGCATATTTCCCAGTTCACCTCAGTGAGTTGTTAAGATTTGCAAAATGCTTACAGAAAAGCTTTTCCTCACTCTTCCAGGAGAACTTCCAGCAGTGATTCAGGCTCCCTCTGGACCTGATTGAACTTGGATGTAAGGCCTGGAATTGCTGCAGTCCTTTTGATGGCAACTTGAGTTGTTTTTGTTTTGTTTTGTTTTGTTTTGTTTGTTTTTTTGTTTTTTTGTTTTTTTTTGAGACGGAGTCTCGCTCTGTTGCCTAGGCTGGGGTGCAATGGCGCAATCTCCACTCACTGCAACCCCTGCCTCCCGGGTTCACGCCATTCTCCTGCCTCAGTCTCCCGAGTAGCTGGGATTACAGGCACCCACCACCACGCCTGGCTAATTTTTTTGTATTTTTTTTAGTAGAGACGGGGGTTTCACTGTGTTAGCCAGGATGGTCTCTATCTCCTGACCTCGTGATCCACCCGCCTCAGCCTCCTGGCAACCTGAGTTTGAAGTCAACACATGGGGAAGGGCAAGGCCAAAAAAAAAAAAAACAGAAATAAATGGACTTCAGTAATGGGATTACATCAATTTTTCAATCTGTCCTACTTTTGGATTTTTTGTTTTGTTTTGTTTTTTGAGATGGAGTCTCTGTCACCAGGCTGGAGTGCAGTGGTGGGATCTGGGCTCACTGCAACATCCGCCTCCTGGGTTCAAGCAATTCTCCTGCCTCAGCCTCCTGAGTAGCTGGGACTACAGGTGCGTGCCACCATGCGCAGCTGCTAATTTTTGTGTTTTTAGTAGAGACGGGATTTCACCCTGTTGGCCAGGATGGTCTTGATCTCTTGACCTTGTGATCTGCCCGCCTTGACCTCCCAAAGTGCTGGGATTACAGGCGTGAACCACCATGCCCAGCCCCCCAGTTACTTTTGAATCTTTAGTTGTGTGAGTTAATAAACTTCCTTCCAAGGCCAGGCACGGTAGCTCATACCTGTAATCCCAGCACTTTGGGAGGCCAAGGTGGCAGATCATCTGAGGTCAGGAGTTCGAGAGCAGCCTGGCCTATGTGGTAAAACCCTGTCTCTACTAAAAATACATTAAAAAGTTAGCCAGGCGTGGTGGCATGCACCTGTAATCCCAGCTACTTATGAGGCTGATGCAGGAGAATCGCTTGAACCAGGAGGTGGAGGTTGCAGGGAACCAAGATCATGCCATTGCACTGCAGTCTGGGCAACAAGAGTGAGACTCCATCTCAAAAAAATAAATAAAATAAATAAATAAATAAATAAACTTCCTTCTAGTTTAAAGCAGTTTTAAGTTGGGTTTTCTGTTATTTCACATGAAAGTAATCTTATACAATCTTATACAGGGAGCAAAGACAGACATGATATCTGACATCTTATGATCGGGTGGGTAAGGTAAACAATCAAGTATCTAGGTAGGACTGTACTTGAAGAAACACAAAGCCAGAATATAATGACTAAACAAAAAAGTGATTGTTTTTCTCACAATAAGAAGTCCAGAGGTAGGTACCACAGGGCTGGTGAGAATGTCAGCAAAGATCTAGGCTCTTCACTTTCCTGCCTCACCATCCCTATCATGTGGCTTCTGTCTTTATGGTTGTGAAATGGCTATATGCTTAAGAAAGTGAAAGCAGCAAAGGGCCAGAGCAACATGTCAGCTGAGTATGTTTCTTTTGAAAATCTGTGGCAGAAGCTCTACCCTGTAGGCATAGGCTTTATTTATTTGAAACAGGGTCTCACTCTGTCACACAGACTGGAGTGCAGTGGTGCTCCAGTCTAGCTCACTGCAGTCATAGCTCACTGCAGCCTTGACCTCCCCAGCTCAAGCGATCCTCCTGAGTAGCTGGGACTACAGGCATGTACCACTGCACTTGGCTAATTTTTAAATTTTTTGTAGAGATGGGGTCTGCTGTGTTGCCCAGGTTGGTTTCGAACTCCTGGGCTCAAGCAGTCCGCCTGCCTCGGCCTCACAAAGTGCTGGGATTACAGGCGTGAGCTACTATGCCCTGCGGGGATAGGCTTTTGAAGAGAGAGTGATGACCTCTAAATAACCTCTAAGCTTGCATTTTAAAGGTTAACAAAGGAGGAAGACATGATCAATGATGTGTCCATATAACATCCCCCCCTTGAACAGTATCCAAGTTAGATTATTCCAGTCATCAAGAGAGTCATCATTTTTGATTAGCTAAATTACATGTCAAGCTCTTGGGAATGATTATTGCTATATCTTTTATTTTCTATGATAGGCTATATAGCATTAAAGAAATGGAGGGTTGACTAGGTGTGGTGGCTCTTGCCTGTAATCCCAGCACTTTGGGAGGCCGAAGCGGGCTGATCACTTGAGCTCAGGAGTTTGAGAACAACCTCGACAACACGGTGAGACCCCGTCTCTACAAGAAATAATTTTAAAAAAATTATCTAGGTATGGTGGCATGTGCCTGTAGTCTCAGCTTCTTACGCATCTGAGGCAAGAGGATCGCTTGAGCCCAAGAGGTCGAGGCTGCAGTGAGCTGTGTTCGTGCCACTGCACGCCAGTCTGAGCAACAAAGGAAGTTGCAAAAGTTGCCTAGAGCAGTGGATGGACAATAGACATCGCTAGTGGGGAGGACATAGTTTCTTATATCTGCTGAAAGAGTTATGCATAGAAGTGAAATGGATTTTGTGGAGATAAGACACCTCTTATTTTCTTTTCTCCTTGTATGCACAAAATGACAGACTGAATCCCCAAGAAGCCATAGCAGAAAGAGATATGGCTCACTACACTGTAATTTTTCTGTTCCTTTTCTTTTTGATTTATCCATATTTAACATTTAAGATTGAGCACTTCCTTGAAATTCTCCCTTGGCTTGCAGGGCATTTATATTATCCTAGTTTTCTTAGTGTCATTGAAAGCTCTTCCTACTCTCTCCTTACTGAGTTTGGAACGTTTCATATTTATAGGATATGACTTAGGGATAGAATGGAATCTTTCTGTGAAAACCATGCCTATTAAATACTTCAATTTCTGATTTAAAATATTAAATTATAACGGAATAAATCTATTATTTCCCATTATATATCATTAACATTATTACTACAGTTCAAAACCAGTTAGTTTTTTGAACCATATTTTGCTTTTTTTTTGAGACAGAGTCTCACTCTGTCGCCCAGGTTGGAGTGCAGTGGCGTGATCTTGGCTCACTGCAACCTCCACCTCCTGAGTTCAAGCAATTCTCCTGCCTCAGCCTCCTGAGTAGCTTGGGATTACACATGTGCGCCACCACGCCCACCTAATTTTTGTATTTTTAGTAGAGACGGGGTTTCACCATGTTGGTCAGGCTGGTCTCGAACTCCTGACCTCATGATCCGCCCACCTTGGCCTCCCAAAGTGCTGGTATTACAGACGTGAGCCACTGTGCCTGGCCCATATTTTGCTTTTAATTCGTGAAGTTAATATTTCCTACTTAGGAGGAAGAGCTAAGTATTATTTAAAAACAGTACAAAAATAAACAGGTACAAAGGATTATTTAACTTGGATTCCCTTGAAAACAGAATCTGGGGCAGGTGTTAAGTGCTGATATTTAATCTATGAGGTGCAATATTTCGGCGTGGACACTGAGGGGGACACTGTATTGTCCTGCCACTGCTTCATGGTGAGCTCAGACACAGCTAGTCACTCAGTAGGAGTGCTGTCACTGGGGAAGTCTCTCGACAAACTATATGGAGAAACTGCCTCAGGGCAGTTTTTGGGAGGAAGGAAGGAGAACAAATTCCCCTTGGTTAGAGTTTGCCCCACAGGGAGTTATCTCCTCCATAATTCCAGGCTGCATCATCCAGCTCCTTTGGTGGCTACTCAGGAAGTCATGTCCCTGTGAGGTGTGGCATTTTTTCCAAGTCTGAAAGTGAAGGAAAAGCCAGAAACCCTAGGTATGGGCTGGGCATGGTGGCTCACACCTGTAATCCCAGCACTATGCGAGGCCAAGGCTGGCAAATCGCCTTGAGTCCATCAGTTCAACACCAGCCCTGGGCAATGTGGTGAAACCCCATCTCTACAAAAAATTTTAAAAAGTTAGCTGGGCATGGTGGCATGCGCCTCTAGTCCCTGCTACTCAGGAGTCTGAGGGCAGGAGGATGGCCTGAGCCTGGGAGATGAAGGTTGCAATGAGCAGAGATCCCACCACTGTACTCCAGCCTGGGCAACAAAGAGATCCTATCTCAAAAAAAAAAAAAAGCCCAGGTATGTTACTCATTGTCCTGCCTGTTCAACCTTGAGGCACTTTCTAGGAAATGACTGATCAGCCCCAGACTTGGCATAACTATGATCTAGTGAAACTCGCTGGCAGCAGTGGTAGCTGAGGTGGAGTAAGAGCTGTCATCCATATTTTGTTGCTGTCCTCCCTGAAATTAGCAGTGCTGCCTGTATAAGATAAACCTATGATTGCAGGGCTGCATGTAACAGCAACTGAATGGCTAAACAAAATTAAAAAAAAAAAAATTTTAAGGCCAGGTGTGGTGGCTCACACCTGTAATCTCAGCACTTTGGGAGGCCGAGGTGGGTGGATCACGAGGTCAGGAGATGTGAGACCATCCTGGCTAACATGGTGAAACCCTGTCTCCACTAAATATACAAAAAAATTAGCCGGGCGCGGTGGCGGGCGCCTGTAGTCCTAGCTACTCCGGAGGCTGTTGAGAACCCGGGAGGCGGAGCTTGCAGTGAGCCAAGACCCCACACTCCAGCCTGGGTGACCCAGCGAGGCTCTGTCTCAAAAAAAAAAAAAAAAAAAAAAAAAAATTAGCTGGGTGTGGCGGCGCGCGCCTGTAGTTCCTGTAGTCCCAGCTACTCCGGAGGCTGAGGCAGGCGAATCGCTTGAACCCAGCGGGCAGAGGTTGCAGTGAGCCGAGATTGCGCCACTGTACTCCAGCCTGGGTGACAGTGAGAGACTCTGTCTCAAAAAACAAAAAACCCAAAAAACCTATAAGCATTACAGCTTGCTTGCATCATTCTCCTCAAGATTGAAAATCCCAGGAGAGAGTCTGGTTGGGCAAGCCTAAATCAAATGCCCATCCTCCAAGGTGACAAAAGAACCTGTAAGGACCAGGATTTCTTTCTCATCAAGCCTATGTACAATGGAGAGAGAAAAACTCCACAAGGAAAACTGTTCAATTAGAAAGGGGAAACTGATGTGGTATTAACAAGATGTCCATTATAATTCACCCTTTAGCTGTTCAGCATTCAAGAAGTTTTTCTCATGTACTTCCAGAAATAATAGTATAACACGGTTATCTTCATACGTTTCTCACCCCCTCTTCTGAGGGAGACAACCCAGTCTCATTATTTGCTGCATCACAATCTAAGTCCAGGATATGTGAATGACGTACATTTCTGCTTTAGCTTCAGCTTAACTGTGTTAGATCAAGTCCTAGAAGCTGAGCCACAGCCAGAGATTTTTGTGCAATTGATTCACTTGGAGAATGCTCTCACGTGAAGCAGAATGAGGAAAGAAGCACAGGGCAGGGAAAACTGGTCAAACCATGATGCAGTCTCAGCAGTGTCAGCCTGATACCATGAGTTCCGGAATCTGAACTATACACAGACTTGGTACCAGTTTGAGGCACAAAGTATGAATAAATGATCTGAAGGTCCATCCCAAGAGAGACCACCTCCACCCAGAATTTATGATTTGATAGAATTAGTCTTAACTCTCCTGTTTCTTGGGAATTTCAGGGTCTGTAAATTCCTAGATATGCCTTCTTTGACTGAGTTTTCTCATAAATTCCCATTCCCACTGATAGCAGAAAAAACTGGTCTTCCATTTTTTTTTTTTGAGACCAAGTTTTGCTCTTGTTGCCCAGGCTGGAGTGCAGTGGCACGATTTCAGCTCACTGCAACCTCCGCCTCCCAGGTTCAAGTGATTCTCTTGTCTCAGCCTCCTGAGTAGCTGGGATTACAGGCGTGTGCCACCATGTCCAGCTAATTTTTTTATTTTTAGTAGAGACGGGGTTTCACGTTATTGGCCAGGCTGGTCTCGAAGTTCTGACCTCATGATCCACCTATGTAGGCCTCCCAAAGTGCTGGGATTACAGACGTTGAGCCACTGGTCTTCCAGTTGTAAATAATCTCACTTACGGGAACTAGTTAAAGGTCAACCCCTTATTAGGGCCATTTGTTTTCTCTCCAAGGTCTTTCTTTGCCTCCACTTCTGGGTACAAAGGGAGGTTTAGATGTTATTTTGATTTAGGATACAGGTGTTTTCTTTGTCAGCAGTCTCTGATCTCTAGCTGTGGTATAGTATAGTCTGTCAGGTGTCCGAATTTTGGCTTCTGCCCTCAGCAAAGCTACTACTGAATGACCAAAGCTAGTGTAACTGGCACTCAATTCAGTGGTCTATCCTTGACTATCTCGCCTTGGCTCTCACTGGTACTGCAAATTTTTTGCTAATTCTGCCATCTCCATCCAGCCACTAGCTGGTCTCTCTTACAGCTGCTGCTATGCAGTAACCATATCCCTCACCACAATGACCCCATCACAAGCCCCATTGGCTCTCAAGTGATGTGCCTCTTATGACACCTGGGAATCAAAGGAAATTCTGTGGGGTGTTTGCATCTGTAATCTCAGATCATCTCTGCCAAACATTGTGTATCTGTCTTGTGTTTTCTATCCCATGTGGTCATACAACACTTTGCAGGGTTTCAAATTAGAAGTGAGGCCAGTGCCTTGTTTTTGTGCTTTTGCCATCCTTTTCAACCCATCTGGAGCGTCTGCTCTCATTAATCATCTCCCACTGGTCTTGCCCCAGGCTGAAATATAGGAAGGTCTCTGGGGATGGCCTGAGCCAGGAGCCAAGATAGCACCACTACACTCCAGCCTGGGTGACACAGCCAGACCATCTTAAAAAAAAAAAAAGTACTTCTTCTTTTTTTGGTTCCCTTTAACATAAAAACTTACTGGATTGAGACAGGGTCTGTCACCCAGGCTGTAGTGCAGTAGTGCCATCAAGGCTCACTGCAGCCTCCACTTCCCAGGCTGAGGAGATACTCCCACCTCAAGCCTCCTAAATGGGACTACAGGTGTGCACCACCATGCTTGGCTTATTTTTTGTAGCAATAGGGTTTCACCATGTTGCCCAGGGTGTCTCAAACTCTTGGGCTCAAGCCATCTGTCCACCTTGGCCCCCAAAATGTTGGGGTTACAAGTATGAGCCACTGCACGGGGCTGATTAAACTTACTTTGAACCACAGCAATCTGAAGCAATTCATTACCTAATTCATATGGAACGACAATAAAAAAACTTAAAACCAATGAAAGTTTTTAAAAACTTTGCTGTTTCTTGATTTTCTTTGCTATTTGAATGGTATCAGTGATCAGATTTAGCATTTTACATTATATTGTCTTGGTACAATAGAACATAATTAAAGGCAAACAAAATTTGAATTCATTAATAGTAGAGAAAGGTTTTAAATTCTTGAGATAACTAGTGCAACTTGGTTTCCATCTGTTGGCATTTTGGTAATTAACTTTCAAAAATTACGCTAAATTTTTGAAACTAAGTCGGCGTTATGTACCAGTATTTCTTACAAAATTGGCTCAATATTCCATTTAATTAAAGAGCTTATGTTCCCTTTTCCCACTCTTTGTGAAAATTCTCCCAACCTGTACCAATTCTCACCCAAATTTTAAATACCATTTACCAATCAATAGTAGTGGCCTTGCAAAACACCCCTCTCCCTCCCAAAGCTATGTATTGAAGATATCAATGCCAGATATTCAATCCGTTAAGTCTTCAGTAGAATGTGTTTGTCTCAAATTATTGTAAAACGCAAAAGTGAAAACATTTTCAGCTAATAGTCCATGTGTTACATAACTCATTTATAGACAAAAGCTTTGAAAGTCAGTGTTCTCTCCAAGGATGCTTTCCTCCAGTAGGAGTAACAATTTGACTAAAATGTCCTTACAAATTTTTCTTTAGGGGTAAGGGCTCATTTCACCCTAAGCAACCCCAACTCACCCACACTGGGAAAACCATACCACAGGTAGCATTCACTAGTTTTAAGTGACATTTTGACGTTTACTTCATGTTCTTCGTAAATCAAAAGAACACTCTATGCCCCTCCCCAAACTAAATGTCACTCAACTCTAATTCCCTTAAAAGGCATTATTCTGTGCCCAACGATATTCTTTTACTATATACAAGCCTCTTACCTAAATTCAATAATTACATTCCTGACTCCTTTTCTATATAGTTGTTCATGTTCTGAGACAGGAGGACTGCTTGTGCCCATAAGATGGAGGATGCAGTGAGCCAAGATCATGCTACTGCACTCAAGCCTGGGAAGAAGAGCAAGACTCTGTCTCAAAACAAAAAAGTTTTCAAGTTTTCTGGACAGTTGGAGGTTAATAAGCAGTATTTCAGGAATATGAGCTAGGAATCATACTCTGCAGTGATTTTACATTGTCTCCGATATTCTCAAACATCAAACGAAAGCTATTTTAGAGAAAGGAACAAAGTAACTCATTCAAAATTTCTCATAGGTAATGAGGAAAGCTGACTATAAGGAAAAACAAAACAAAAAAAACCTGATGACTAGGCTCTCATTTTGCTAAATTACCACTTTAATAAATTATGAGCCCAACTACTGAACTTTGCATCTACCACCCCTGCCAGCTTTCACTTATAAATGCTAGAAAAACACTCCACACACACAAAAATATATATATAAGATTACTGTATTTCCTTTTAAGAGGAACGTTTCAACAAATTTTACAGGTGTCAATCAACCCTTGTTCAAATTGGGCACACATCAAATCTAGCATCATGGGTGTTTTATTTATTTGGAAGTGAATTTTAACTATCAATACAAATGCCAAGATACTACACAAAACATCCACAGGAACTTTTTTCATCTTTTTTTTTTTTTTGAATTGTACACAAACATTTCCTACATAATCCAACATACAACAGAGAAATGGTACATCTTTTTCTTTCAATTTGCATACAATGGAAAAACAAGTATATATATATTTTACAAAGTTTAACCAATAAGACACTAGAGCAAGTTGACAGTATAAGTCTATAGGTGAGAAATTATCTAATAAAAATAATCAATTTTTTCAGCATTAGTCACTTCCATAACCAAGTGTTATTCCGATTAATAAAACTTGCTGCCAATCAGAATTCTGGTATATACTAATACCATTACTCAACTTGTAGTACTGCTCCCCACCTTAGTTCTTCACAACTACTAACATAGAAAATGTTGAAAAGTAGGGGCAAGCATTTGCAAAAACAAAAAATCCCCAGCTTATTATAAGCATGAATATGTATGATGGAATTTCTTCCCAGCAATAGACTTCCAAACCATCAAGAAATCACCAGAACTAAGTTTGCCAAGTTATTTTGCCTATGTCCAACAAGAGATGCACTTATATGTCCAACAGAGGAGCTGAAAATCAAACTTAGTGTTTAGTTTGGGGGTGGGTTGGGAAATTCAGCCACCATTTTAAAATGACTGTCTTAAAAAAAAAAATGACCACCAAAAATAGGTTCACTAAATTTATTTTAAAAATCATAAAACGTTTCTTACAAAAGAGCATTACATTCTGCACACTGCTCTGAACAGATGCCAGGGACATGTGGACTATTGTTACTTTTCCTCCCTGTCCCACCCCCCAAATGTTACAGTGACCACAAAGCAGGTGTTCACAATTACATGGGGGGAATTTTTTTAAACCACCAACAATAACAAAAAATAAAATCCACTCACTCTGCTGCTGTTTCAAAATTTCAATGTTAGTTTTTGCACGCCCTTCCCCCCCCCAACCCTGTTTGTAAGGAACTAAAACATTACATCTGGTGAACAGCAAAGATTTCACTACACCTCAAATGCAGAACACCTATGAAGCAGAGGAATGTTGGCTTTTTAAACAGAAGCAGATAAAAAAAAAAAGATGCAGGACTCCTTCAGTTCTTCACTAGTCTTAGAAAAACTTTCCAGAATACTGCTTCACACTATAAAAAAGAAAAAATATCTTGCATTAGAATCCTTCAACATCTGCATACTGCTTCACACTATAAAAGAAAAGAAAAAAAAGTGCGAATTAGAATTTTTGCTCGTAACATCTTAATCAACATCAAGACAATTTCAATGCTAAATTAAAATGATAAACATGTCCATTACAATTAGAAGAGTTCAAAAACCATAAGCAATTACAAATTAAAGCAATGTTAAATGTCAAGAAAAATGATGAGCGGTAAATCAGACATTAGTAGAACAGAATTAAGAAAACGGAATTGAAAGTTGTTAATATTTGGTAGAAAAGACAAAGAATGCTAGTAAGGTGTGAAATGCTGCATTTTACAGCACCAATCATTTGTCCTGTAGAGGCATGGCCTGTGCCATATGGCAGACTGTGATTTGTTGTCAATTTAGTTATCTAAAAACAACAAAATCACTAGTCTTCCACACAGAACTAGGCCAACATCCAATGAATCTTCTATATTGTCTACAGGCTCTGTACAATTTTGTAACAAGTGGTTTTGGCAGCAGTTTTCACCAGAGAAATGAGAAGTTTGCTTGGTTAAGGCTTCTTCCAGCAAGATTAGTATTGAATGTCTTCGTTTTTAGTAAGAAAGCAGAAGAAAATCAAGGCAAACTATTAGAATGTTTAGAAGTTAGGTCCCCAAAAGGTTGAGACACCATGGCTTCTAAAAGAAAAAAATCAATTGAGAAGAAAAGCTCTTTAAAGGTTTTAGTATGTATAAGCTAACACAAAGCTAAACTTAAACTGACCTGTTCTGCAGCAAATACTGTGCATTCTGTATCTGGTCCTGTGTTCCTGTAATGGTAATGATCCGATCTTCGGATCCTTCTAAAGGCTCATCAATTTTGATCGAAGCTCCCGACTCATGACGGATTTGTTTAATCCGCTGACCACCTTTGCCAATAATAGATCCAGCCAACTGAAAAGATTTTTTAAAAGTATGTGTTTACGATATACTTTTAACATTTACTACCTGTATTTTCAAGGAGCATGAAGTGTATTAATTTTATTCATTCAGACTCTTAACTATCCCTAAACCTGTCAAAGTTTGAGTTACAATGCATTTATGTCACACTCACTAATGTTTCCCTTAATTAGCTAATTAAGGGCTCAACACCCTCTTAACTATTTTTATTAACAGCACTGATCACTTAACAAGGCTCAAACAGCAGAAAACCTAGCTCACTAAAGCCTATGAACATAACCTCATTCCTAAATGTGTATTTTTGTTAAAGCCTTCTGAATTAAAAAAACAGAAAGGAGGAATAATCATAAAAGTGATAAAGTGCTCCTCATAGTATTAAAGATACTTACATCTTTGGGAATAGTTACTTGTGTAGTAATAATAGGTCCACCAAGATCACCATATGAGCCACGACCCCCTGCATAGGAATAATCTGATTTAAATAATGAGCAGTAAGTTCATTTAAAAAGTATGAAATTAATGTTTGATTTCACAAAGGAGAAAACTTACCATATCCGGAGCCACCCTAAAAACAGAAAGAAAAAAATAGAAAATTACTTTGCCGTTGTAGTTACTACCAGTACTTAAAATAAAAAATTCATTCAATAAAAATGGAGTCTCGCTATGTTGCCCAGGCTGGTCTCAAACTCTCGGGCTGAAGTGATCCTCCTGCCTCAGACTCTTTTGTAGTTGGGGTTGAGTGAGTACCACTGCACCCAGCTTCACTATTCAAGTATTTTAATACTCATAAAATCCCTCTATTCAGGAAACCAAAGTCATCCTGTATCCTATTTTCAGTGAGTATCCTCTGGGGAATAATAAACTTACTGGAGAGCAGGTAAACATCTTAAATTATCACTGATATACACACGAACAACCATGATACTCAACCTGTGGTTCATAAGCCATCTGCCATTCCGATGGGCTCCATGTATCTATTGCAGAGTCCCAAGTTTCATCAGCACTGAAACCAACCTGTTAGCGATAAAAATATTAACATGAACCCACATTGTATTTTGTTATAGAGCTGTTTTTATATGCCTAATTTGCATGTTACATTAAAACAAAAGAGGGTACATATATAGGAAGCAATTATGTAATCGAGGGGAACAAAGCTCAGTAAAGTCATAATCCTCCAGCAGCAAATAACAGAAATAATGATTTAACTAGTAATTCAAACAAAATTTACTTGTAAGAAAAGCTTTTTAATTACTATAACCTTCAACAAAACGTGAACTATATTGTTACAACCCTCACATACACAAAACACTGGTAATAAACCAAAGTTCTTACCATGCCGTCGTAACGGTCTCCAGGTCTCCCTCTTCTGTCATAGGCCATGAGGTCTCTGCAAGCACAGTACTTGTTGTAATCTAAACTTGTTTACATGCCACACATATCAAATCAAAGTCTACCTTGTCTACCACTAAGCGCAGTCTCTTGTAGGTTAATAATTCATAGATAAAAAAAAACCAAAAACTTACCCCCCTCTAGGTGGTGGTGGTGGAGGAAGAGGAAGATTCCGAGCTCTGCTACCACCCCGGCCGCCTCGTCCAGGAGGAGGGGGAGGTGGTCCTCGACGAGGGCTCATATCATCATAATCTCTTCTAGATGGAGGCATGGGACGCCCACCCCGACCAGGAGGCATTCTGTCAAAACCACCTCTTCCCCGCATTGGAAATCCCACTGGGCGTCCACGGCGGTCATCAAACATCATTGTAAAACCACCATAATCATAGGTTTCATCGTAAAAATTTGGATCATAAGGCTGTGCACGTCCTTTGATGGGAGACTAAAAACAGAGATAGAACAAACTTACAGACTGAAGAAAAAGAGACCCGCTTCAAACCAACCCTTCTCTCATCATCAACAAAATACAAGTCATTCCCCCATCAGGAGGTGCTAGAGACAGAAACAGGAATTATGTCAACACTAACAGTAGCAAAGTAAAGATTCCCAAGAACTCCAAAACTTTTGGCAAGTGCTAAACACAAGTGAGTTCTATTGCCTGTGCAGGGAGAAGTAACAGCTTGCTCTTACACTTAAATCTTAAGAAACCACAAAGTCCTCCCATTTTACACATAACAAACTACAATGCATATTTCACAACAAGGGCTGAAGAGATCAGTATCTTGGCAAGCCTGTAATCCATACTGAGGCACCCGAGATAGGAAGCCCTGCAGCGTAGTTACAAAGACACAAGCAACACTATTGGAAATTCATTCGAAGGATCAAAGGCTAAAGAAATACCACCAACAAATTACCACTCTCCACTTTTTCAAAACCATTTCTAAATTAAAGTGATGGCTGAAGCCAGGTGATAGAAAATTGCTAGGGAAAGGGCAAATAAAGACTATTACACTAAATGATCTGAAGCTACTTTTGCAAAAGGTTATCACTTTGTTTCATAAAACCAAATGCAAACAAATGTGTTCAGAAGTACCTCAGATATAAGATCAAGGATGATCTTTATGCACTCTACAACCCTATCGGGTTTTCCTCCAATAAGAACAACTCTGTCAGTGGAATGAGGACAGCATTCCTGGAAAAGCTTGATGGTGGTTTGAGTGTTCTGTAGTAAGATCATAAAAAAAAAATAATTAGAAGAAAATTAGGTTTCCTAGGTTCAGTGAAAATTGCATTTGAATTCAACAATTATCCCCCCATAATATAAAAACTTCATTAATTATCACACGACTTTGCAATGGTATAAAAATTTTGACAAAATATAATAGCAATGCCAGACATTTTTTGTCGTTTGTGATACGCAATCTTCGGAGGGAACTCAGAAGGGAAGTGAGAGAAGCTCACAGAAACAAGTCTATATGAAAATTTACTTTCCAGCAAGAAATATGGCAGAATTTTTTTTTTTTTTTTTACCTCTCGAAGTTCTTTGATTTTAGCACCTTTGACCCCAATAATTCCTCCTGCTAGACTCTGATGAATCAACAGCCTCAACTCGCAGTCAAAGTCACTTCCTTTATAGTGTTGGTACTGTGGAGGGAGAGTTATAAAATTTTAGTCTCAAATCAACAATTCCCCAAAACACACTTATCTGCTATAAGCATAACAATAATATACTGTTGCAGTGAGCAACCTGAATTTATATTTCAATAACTTTACCAGTTATGTGCTTATTATCCTCAATAGCCAGGCCCAAAAAGGACATTCTGCACCACCTTAAAAAACTATTTTATTTTCAGGTCCTGCAACACCATACCCACACTGCAGCCATTTAGCATGTCGCTGTTACCACAAAATTATTATTAACATTCAAATAACACCATAATAAAAATGACTGCAAAGCACTTTGCAAATGTAGTTAATTCCCACTGCAGCATGGAGCAGGGTCAACAGTGAGTTGTAAGACCATTCATGTATCATGTTTTTAAGCCTTTTTCTATAGAGATGGGAAAAGCACACTATGTTAAAAATATAATCGATCCTATGGGCCAGGCTCCATACTTCAGTGGGGTTCAATGGCACTATGACATACATTTAAGCATTCCACAGCATCAGATTCGAGCGGGAGCTGGCTGGTTGCAGTGGGTGATGGCAACTGCAGGCCCTGAAAGTAGAAAAATAAGAGTAATAGGTTAAGTGTCTAGCGTGATCAGGCTATTGTCGCATATATTGGTAAAGCTACTACAACGTATTTTAAACCTATATTACTAAGTGAGAAACTGCTTTACTCAACATTAAGATGATATAAAACATAAAATACTTTTCTCTATATACCTAAGTGAATTACGTAGAGTCGTAAAATCCTAAATCTAAATAATTCTCCTTTTCAACACATTCCCATAAATACTCTAATTTAAAAAATCTCTTTTCTAAAACTAAAGCCCATAAAATACACACTAAATCCATGAAAGCACATGACCACAGATAAGTTCACATTTACTCCAGGAGTGGTCAGCCTGTTTGTTTAAAAAAACAAATTATGTATGTACAAAATTACGTAGCACATTGAGATACTCCTGCAAACTGTTATATCCATTGTCTCTCCACCTCCCCCATCATACCCCAATACAATGCACTTTAAACATTCCCCCCTCATGTTGTCAAATATATTTAAAAAAAAATAATGAGCCTACCTCTTCCAAGGTAGGGATGATTTTCTTCAGAATTTCTCCAATTGTTTCAATATCAGCACTGATACTCAATATGCTGTCAAACACCACAAATACCAGATAATACAAAAAAGGCGGAAAAGAAAAATGAGTTTTGTGTTTGTTACCAAAGTCATACAAACTTTTACAGAGATGTAACATACAATTATTTAATATTCCCCATTTAAAGTAGCCTATTTATAGATTTCTCACATGCATTTTGTTTTATACCCAATACAGACATGATAACAATATTAGGAGACTTGCAGAGAGACAGAGAGAACGGGCTTTTGGAAGGGCTCAGATTAAGTGGGCAATAAACTGACCAGAACTGAAGCAGAGTTGAATATTTATGTTCCCCGCCACCACTAAGTTAAGGATACCCTCGCTGTTACATTGGTAAAACTGGCACACCTTCTCTTAGGCAAAGTGGGGGAATATGCGAGTGGTGAACATTGTATCTGGAGTAAGGTTATGAATACCAGTTAGAAATTAGATCACTAATGGGCTCTGCAAGAAAACAAATACAAATGCAAGACAAAACAAAGACAACACAAATGAGAAGTGAAGGAAAGTGAACCAGAGTTAGCATTTCATCAGAAAAAATTATGAACAGGCAATGTTGGGAAGCAAGGTGGGCCACAAAGACAGAGCGAGAGACTATCTTGGTAACAATTTGATTTACAATGCGGCAAATATGCAACACTTGAAGCTGTGCTCCTTCCATCGAAATAAAATTAGTGGATCGTTTGGGTGGGCAACTCACGGTAAAAGTTCAGTGACAAAAAGACTTAATGGGGAAAATAAGACAGAAACTTGAAAAACAATACACCGTCTAAAGGGGATACTATTTAATTATATAAAAGGCAGGTAATAAAATACATTTCTCTCTTTCTAATCAGGCAGTGAGGCATAAACTGTTGGGACATACCGCTCGGGGCCACTGCTGTCTGGGACTGAAACACTGGCATTGTACTGCATTGGTCATTGGCGTTCGTGGATGTTGGCATTGGGCATGGGCATTCAATCAGAAGTTGTCAAGTATGGTACCCGTTTGGCAACGAGCACATTTTTGGGCATAGCCAACCAGGGTTTTCACATGGGCGTTCAGGGGCGGATGGGCCAACGTCATGGTGGGCAACGCAGGGGTAAGTCGATCCAGTACATGGGCAACGGAGATATATGGCCAAAAAAACAAGGAGAGGGAAAAGGGGGAAAAGCAATAAATTTTAATTTAATACAAACTATACTCATACTCTCAATTAATGAAACAAGCTTAAGTTGTTCTGAAGACTAACACAATAATGGACTTCTCTAAATCTGACTGTGGCTTAACATTAAGGACCTCAAATGATGGTTCTAGCCGTTTTTATTTTTTTAAGAAAAACAAACGATGTTTCAGTAGCAGGCTGGCTCATGAGGGTAGACACAAAACCTGACTCAAAGTTTACTGAAATTCTTGAGGAAATGGGGAAATAACCCAGATAATTATACAGAACATCTGGATTAAGAGGAGAGAGGTTTTATAAAAGACAAAACAAAAATTCCCACACCACCAAAAACCCTAACTAATAAGACTGGTTTGGTTGTCTGGAGGTTTTAAAACGCATTCCTAGATCCTAACAGGCAAGTTTGTAAAATTTTAAACAAAATTTCAAGTTCAGTTTACAGTAATCAAGAGGAACATACAAAGATCTGCGACCAAGAGAGAAATGAAATACTGTCAAATAAGTACTCGACACAAAGTTATTTGCCTCATTTTTAGCAAGAAAAACATTAAGAAATGTGTACACTATGAGAAAAAAAATTTAGAAATTTTGGTGTAGCCAAGTCCTATAAACGTGCTCACTTCTGGCACTGCCAACATTTAATGTGTCTAATCACAAGAGTCAACCCACTGTAAAATGAAGACTCAAACAAATCATAGGCATTGACGAACAGTTTCCCAATTATAAGATTAAGTGCCTACTCTATTCTTTACCCATATTTAAATCATGCAACCTCAACATTAAATTCTTTGTGCTCCATGTGCAAGCCATTAAAGAACAGATGGACATTTTTCTTCCGAAAGAAAACAAAAAAAATTTTTCTGGATTTAACCAGCCACCTGCAATGGTTTTCAGTAATACTGTAATTGATTCACACACAGGATGGTGCAATCAAGGATTTTTACACTTTGTTGCTATTTCTAATTAAGATGTTATCTTGCTTGATGAAGTGAATAGTTTGGTGGACTCTTATTAGAATGTGAAGAGGTTTAATAGAAACCACCCCCCCAACCCTGCTCAATCTGGGCTTTTGTTAAAACAGGAATGGATAACTTTGAAATCAATTCTGTAATAATAAATTGTTACAAATGTCTTGTAGCTAAACTATGAAATGATTTCTAGGATGTAAATCTTTAAATTTCTATAGACATATAAACTGAAGCTGCTCGTGTACTAGTTTAATATCTTAATACTTACGTCTGTACGGAGAGCCTTAATATTCTTGCCTCCTTTTCCAATCACTGCCCCAGCATTCTGGAGAAGATACAAAGACAAAAAATTATTTTGCCTTTCCCTAAAATTAATGTCTACCTATACTCTTAAGATTTTGCTAAAAAATCCTCTAACCTGTTTGTTATAAGAATAAAAATCTACTTGGGGATGTAAAAACGACCAGGCCAAAAACAAATCAAAAATCAAAATATAATTCTAAGTGCTTTGAGGACTAAATAGTTTGGAGTACTTAACATGAGAAATACACCAAGTATAAAATAAAACTAAGCACAGATTTTATAGCACCTTTTGGTAAAATAAATCAATTAATTTAGTATTAGTAGGTACCTTCATATTGTGACCCGTGATAAAACAATAAACTGCCAACTAAGCAGTTTCCTAAGGAGTCCACACATAATTAAGATTTAATCTATTAATACTTTAAGAATCACACTCTCCTCCTAGCTTGACCTGTAGCGGTGGTTCACTACAGCAAAGGCTTTAATCTTAATTATAAGTGGAGTAACAAAACCACCAGAGCCTTCAAGTGTGTTTAGAAAGAACCACAAACAAATGTTTTATATTCTTCAATCTGTAAAACTTTTGACTTTCGAGAAAGCCAAACCAGACCTTATCTTAATTTCCACTTGAGTATGAACCCCCTTCAAAATTTCAAGAATAAAATGCATACCTTGCTTTGAAGCAGAATGCGTAATTCAACCATCTCATCAGTGTTTCTAGATCTTTTAAATGCTTGTTCCTCTTCCATATCTTCTGCAGGGCGTTTACCTAAAAATTAACAGTTCAGATTTCAAAGAAAGCAGCGAAGTCTCCAAAGCAACTCCATTCTGTTTCAAGAGACTTGTTGCTAATCTTAGGCATGTTTTAGAAAGGCCAAAGGCATTGCTATAGACTTGAACCTTATGCTTCCATCTAGTAAAACGTACCAAACACAAAATACTGTGACAAAATACTTCAAAGGACTTGAAATCCCAAAATGCAAGGAAAATTTTTTATATGCAAATCAGTTACTTCAACTTCATAAATAAAAAGCTAAAATGTAACTGATAAATCGCTGAATTAAAATTACCTAAACAGAAATACCAAAATTTCACCACACACTTCTAGGCAATAATTAACAGAATAAAAAAAATACTGTTAAAATTAAAATTTATTCTCACCAAATTCACCATTGGTTTCAGTGTTAGGGAAGGTTTCTTCTGGCTGTTCAGTTTCCATATTCTTTTATTAAATGGGCACACCAATCTGTTGAAAAATAAAGACGCTAGTACATTTGTCTTATTGCAAAGCAAGCTGTAAAAAAACCAAAAAACAAAAAAAAACACACTGCTTCTAGAACGTACCAGTTATTATATATCCTTGCAGAGCAGAACTGAAGCGTTCTGGGTCGGACCAACAACTGACACCCCAGTGCTGCAGTAGCCTATAAGAACCAACAGAAATCAGTTTTGCTTTTGTTTATTCCTATTACTGAATATTTGTTTCTGATCACAGTCAACACTGATTTGAACCCAAAAAACTAGCTGCTTCTAAAACTTGACTCATTTTAGGGTTTCACAATTCAAATGACTGCCTAAAAAATACAAAATTCAACGGAGCCTGGTTTGATTTTTTGCTAAGTTAGAACAATAACTTTTAGCCACTGAATTAACTCCCAACACAGCAATGAATTGTTTTATACGGCACATTCACAAAAGCCTGAAAAGATAAATGTCATCCACAAAGCATACATTTATGAAAACTTACAATGCATCTTATTCACTGGAAAAACTAATTTTATATTAAAACTTCTAATTGCTTTTCTATTTCTTTCGACTCATGCTTGAATCGATCTTATGTGACACCCCGAAAGTTTACAAATACAACGGCCACTGCGAACACATCCATCAACAATCTACCGGAGGGATAAATCCAAAAATCTAATACAGGACCAGATCCAAACTATCACACTACCAGTCTACTAATCAGCGAAGCTAATGGAGCCCTTGAAAACTAACAGTCACTAGCGGACTATTTTAAATTAGGCTTGAGAGAGTACAACCCGACAATTATGCCTGTAATATGAAAACTAAAGTGTCTACGCGCCAGAACGGTCGACAGGCCTGCAAACAGCCTTTTTAAGCTTCCCTCTTCTCGGGACTAGGAGTTGACAAGCGGCCTCTACTAGAAGGTTGGCTAGACAGCAAAGAGCCAACAATCGAGGCACTTTTATGCCTCCCATTCTCCCATACCGTTGGTGGACTTATCGCTCTTCTAACGACTAACTGAAACGACATTCTCCTGGCCCAGCACTCAATTTCTGAGGTGGGGTGTGAGAAATTTGGATAAGAAAGTTTAAGCAAAAACAGCAGGGCTTATCTGTAAGAATAACGCTGCCGCGTGCCGTTCACCCTTCGGGTCCTGCAGTCACTAGTCCCCAGGCCCCGAAAATCCGCTAAGTATGTGCTCGACTGGCCGAGCGCCAACGCGCCCTCCCCTCCCCGCCTCCCGGTACCGGGATCGGAAACAGCCCGGTAACAGGACTGGAAAAAGCGAGAGTCGATAGCAAAAGCGCCGCCACCTCTCCTCACCCGGATCCGACAGGAAATGGCGGCCCGCGTAATGGCGACTACGTGCTACTAGGCGGAGCCGAGCGCCGACCCCCTCCCCCACCCACCACGCGGTCCCGAGGTCTCATCCCCCGCATCCTCCCCCCATCGCCCGAGACAAAGCCACCGAGGCAGCCCTGACTGTTCCATCCCCGCCGCTCCAGCTCCGACCCCGGGCCGGGAGACCCAAGGTGAGGCGGGGCTCACACAAAGAGAGCGGCGGCGCGACCTTCTCCCCCAGCCGGGCTCCTTTCCTCCACGAGGTTCCTAGTTCCTAGTGCCACATAGCTCCAGCTCATTCTAAAGGCACATGCCTCACGAATCCCCGAAGTCTCTAGGACCACAACGCGGACTGCGGATACACGCTCAGGGAAATGGCGGAGGTGGGGGAGGGGACGCCGGGCAACGTTCCCACTCGGAGAAGCGGCCAAACACCAAAGCGGCCCCCAGAATGCCTCCCTCAAGCGGAAAAACTGGGCTCCGACCCTCACCTCCACGAGCCGCTCCCCCAACCCGGCTTCTCACCGCGCGAGGCCGCCGTCTCTCTGCAGCAGCGCCGCCTCAGCCTGTCGGAGCTAGACAGAAAACGAGCGCAGGCTCCCCTCCCCCGCCTTCTCGCGTCCTCCCCGCCGTCGCGCCCTATTGGCTGCCAGGGCTTCGGCGATGGTGCGAGGGCGAAGCAATTGGCCCGAGGCCACGTCAATCAAGGCGACGGGGGAGGCGACAACCCCGCCTCCCGCCAGCGCCTCCCTTCGGGCTGTGAGGCCACTAAGGGCTCGAGAAAACCCGGGCTTGGGAAAAGTCAACGCAGCCTTTCAGGGAGGCCAAACCCGTGCCCGAATCAGCAATACCCAAGCTCCAATAACTCCAATTACCTATAGGCCGCGAACAAGTGGGACACAGGCAAGACGTCGAGGTCGGTGCAGCAGAGAAACAGAGGATAATGGCGTCTGCAGTGCTGTCGCCTGGAGCGCCCTCCTCCTTTCTCGTTCGCGCACTCACTAGCTGGGGGGAGGAGCGACTAGGGGGCGAACCTCTCGCGAGATCTAACAACTGCCTAGTTCACGCGCACAGGGAGGGGCCGGGGAAGGGGCGTTTTCCAGGCCTGAAGGAGTCCTTTGGGGTTGGAGGAGGGGCGCGAGCGCGCGACAAATCGGGCGGGAAGAGGCAAAAAGGGATCTGGGAGAGTGCTGCGGCGGTTCCCGTTCTTACAGTTGCGCGGCCCAGGGACCGCTGTTGCGCGAGGGAAATGCGGGACGCCCAGGTCGGTGCTTGGCCCAGACTTATGCCCCTGTTTCCGCAGCCCACACTTGCGCCCGAAGCCCCTTAGCCCGCCCCGGGCTGTGGGCTGTGGGCTGCGGGACTAGCTGCGCCGCGGTAAGTGCGGGCCGCCTGCGTTCGCTGTTCTCGGCCCACGCTTCGGAAACCCGCTGTTTGTAACGGTCCGGGGCCTCAGTCAGCCAAGGCTGGGCCCGGAGGCGCAGCTGGCGGTTCTCGGCCCGCTTTGCGCTGGGGCGGGAGCCGGGGAAACGCGGGGCGAGCCTGGGAGTCCTGGAGAACTTCTCGCCGAGAAGAGCACAGGCGGTTTCACAGGGCTCTCCGTTCTGATGAGACTTTCCTCTTGGGTAATGGCGCCTGAGATGGTGGAAGTATTTTGTAGTGTCGTCGCTGTAGTTTATTCCGATAAAATTTTTAGGCAATAAATATTGCACTCGTCTCCTAAGATGAATGCATATCGCTAAATACGTTGTAGACCTCCACGTTCCATTCAAAGCGCCTGCCTTGTTGTGGCAGTGATGAAAACAGACAAAAACCCCAAAACCCTCTCCCGCAAACGTGCTCCTGTTCTAGCGGGTTCAGTTCACAGTTGCATTGTATTCGGTTCCTTACTTCTAAGGCTCCTGTGCCAAGCCTTCATGACTTACTTTGTTAAGGCACATAAGGTCACTTTCAATCGGTGACAACCCTGGGAAATCTCCAGCCCTGGTAGTACCCGCTTTCCACATCCTTACTCGTCAACCTTCCGGCCTCCGCCCACAATCCCAAACTCATTTTGAAGCATAAAGATGTTATAATCTGCACATGAAGCGAAATCCACCATTGACCGAATACATTCATATATATTTTAGTGGTGATGAATTTGTGCTGATTCATTCCTGTTATGTTTCCTTCTTGGGTAATTTGCAAAATATATATACCAGCATTCTTTTTAATGGCCATGATTGCATCCACCCAGCATCTTTTACTTGCCTGATTAGAGGAAAACTTGTTAAGGTACACTGAGGATTTCATGATGAACACCGGTATTTACATTCTGGGAGGATACGTTAACACATACTGTTAGAACATAATGTCCGGGATTGTGGAGTTTATAAAAGTTCTCTTTAAGTGGTAATATAGTTTTTAAAATGGTCCCCACCATGAAGAGTGTATAGTCTTGTTGGGTAGGTAAAACTTAACTCACATTTCAGCTCTAAAACACAAAGTTCAGAATTTTATTAAATATTCAGCTTTGATGAGATTATGTAGGGGCTGGGAATACTTGGATCATAGAGATTTAATCCGCCAGTTAGGATTTGCAACATTTAATTTTGTCATTGAAAACCTGAGACATGTCATTGACACTAATATGCACAAAGAGCGGTACGGTAATAATGATGCTGTACTTTCTTTAAAGTTAGTATGTATGTTGCGGTCATCATTTTCTTGATAAGCAGTGATGAGTGGGAATCACAAGTTAAGCAGCCCTATATAAGAACTTCTTCCTCCCAATTTCATTGCCAGACCGGACCCTGACTGGTGTAAATTATTCATCCTCTCTAGATGCCATTGTGGGATGGTTGCTGTTTTTCCCCCATTTGATTTCCTCTTTACTTCTTTTAATATTTAGGTTTGCTATTTAAATAACAGGAAAGTCTGTTTTTTCTCCATCCTTTTATTCTCTGTTTGAAATTAAGACTTTTCAACCCACTAATTTTATACCTGTGTTCATTCAAGAACTTACCAATAAATTCATTGACTCCAGTTTTGTATAATTGGTTCTATGGTGTAATAGTGTAGTGATCATTTTGGACTCAGTGATTTAGACCCAATGTTACTTAGATGTGAGATTTACTTCAGATGGGCTGATACAATTGAGATTGTACACTATCCAGCTGGATTATTGTTTAAAATAGTATTTATAACTACTGTTTCTTGAGTTCCCCACTGTGTGCTAAACATTGTGCTGGCAGTTTAATACTTTTTAGAGTTCTTTAAGTTGTTAGTTAAGTTTTATGGATGAACGAACTAATACTAAGAAGCTAAGAAACATATCCAAGGTCACATAGCAAAATTGGGTTCCAGATTCTCTTTTCTGTCTTTTCCTTACCTTAGGTTATGGAGGATCCACAAAAATCTCCTCTGATTATTTCTTTTAATTTCCGTCATACACAGTATAAATTTTTCCTCCCTAATTTTTGGAGTATCTTCTCAAAAATTCCAGGATTACCTTGAACTCATCCTCAATGAATTAAAATGTAGACTTACCTTTATTGTTTAGATGAAGATAATGGAAATGTGGAGTAGATTTAAATATTCGTTAGTGCTGTTAAGTCTCAGCTGCTGTCGGAATGGCACACGTAATGTCTAAAAGGATGACACTCCTGCCTCACTTTTTATTAAAAAAAAAAATTGGAATATATGAGGCTGACTGAAAATTAATCTAGAAATCACCTAGACCTTCGTGGTAAGTGATAAAATTTTCCCACTTTATTCTCTTTTGTTTAGTTCCTGGCAGTCCAGATCTAGAATGTAGATTAGTGTGGTCAGCCAAGTTTGTCATTCACACAATGCTAATCATCTTTCTTAAAAATGTTTTTTTCCTGATTATAAAATTAATGGGGATTAAGCTATATGTAATTTTATATGTGTTCTTTTCCTCAAAAAAAGTAAATAAATGTATTTCTATGTCATTAAATTATTCCTAAAAATGGCTTCTTTAAAGATTTCATAGCTTTTGATTTCATGGTGGCGGTGAAATATATTTAACCTTTTTCCCATTTTGAACATTTTGTTTGTTTTTTTCAAACTATAAAAACTCACTGGTAAACACTCTGCCACATAAATCTTTGTCTTTATTTTGTTACTTATTGATGCATAAAAGTTGTGCATAGTTTTGGAATGTATGTGATAATATATTCAATTAATTTGTAAAGCTCAAATCACAGTACTTGGGATAGTGTCTCCTTAATATATATGGCTTTTTTCTTTTTGGTCCTTTTTTATGATTGTGTCCTTTATTCTGGAAAGTAAAAGAAGTGGATAATATGGTATGAACATACTTTTTTTTTTTTCCTGAGACCGGAGTTTCACTCTTGTTGCCTAGGCTGGAGTGCAGTGGTGCAATCTTCGCTCACTGCAACCTCTGCCTCCTGGGTTCAAACAATTCTCCTGCCTCAGCCTCCCTAGTAGCTGGAATTACAGGCATGCACCACCACGCTCGGCTAATTTTTTTGTATTTTTAGTAGAGACGAGGTTTCCCCATGTTGGTCAGGCTGGTCTGGAACTCCTGACCTCAGGTGATCCATCCGCCTTCGCCTCCCATACTGCTGGGATTACCAGCTTTGAACATATCTTTTTTATTATTTATTTATTTATTTATTTCTGAAACAAAGTTTCGTTATTGTCGCCCAGACTGGAGTGCAATGGCACAATCTAGGCTCACTGCACCCTCTGCCTCCTGGGTTCAGACGATTCTCCTGTCTCAGCCTCCCCAGGAGCTGGGATCACAGGCATGCGCCACCAGGCTCGGCTAATTTTTTTGTGTTTTTAGTAGAGACGGGGCTTCTCCATGTTGGTCAGGCTGGTCTTGAACTCCTGACCTCAGGTGATCCTCCCAAAATGCTGGGATTACAGGCATGAGCCACCACGCCTGGCCCGAACATATCTTAATGTATAATGTAAAAGACATTTTTTCCAAATTTATTATTTTCTTGGACAGTGGAGTTCTTTAGGATCAGGAGCTGTTCTTTGTACATTAGCACACGGGAATTTGTGCTGCCCTTGCTAATCTCCACCTCTGAGCTGCTTCTGCCTGCTTGTGACTATGGTTACCCAATTTCCTAAGCAAAGGAAGAATGAAAACCTTAGGAATTTTCTGAAGGACTAGATGCCATTAATATAATTTACCAAATTATTAAAGGTCTCAATTATTAATATCCAGTCTAAACTTTATAATATAGATCTTATTTAATATTTTTCCATTTGATTAAACATTTTAATAAGCTTTTCTGTAGGAAAAATAACCTATTATACATCATCTTTTTATTATAATTAAGACATGCAGTTGTAGGAATTGTATGAGTATCCTAGATCAATCCTACTTTCTACTTTACTGTTAGGTGAAGAAATCTGTGTAACAGATGTACTTTAGCAGTTATTTTTTTTTCCTCAAGTTCTTGACTTTTTGATAAAATATTTGAGAATAGTTGTGTTGGAATGCTTGTACAGTGTTAAGTATCTCATCACATTTGCTTGTGTTTTACAGGTGTCTTGGTTATCTTTTGGGTGTTCAGTCACTGGAATTTTTTTTCTTTGCCTAGTTATGATAACGTTACTGTAAATTTATAGTATGTTGGCTTCAGAAGTTGAGGGTAGTACTTAGAGTTATGAATTAGCACTGACACATATTTAATGGAATACTTTAGTTGTTGGGGTTTTCTGAGCAGTGTTTTTCAGAATTCGTCCCAACTTCTGGCTGAAAGGAGTTTTGCCACTTGCGGTGTTCAATAGCACATACAACCGGGCGCGGTGGCTCACGCCTGTAATCCCAGCACTTTGGGAGGCCAAGGTGGGCAGATCACGAGGTCAGGAGATCGAGACCATCTGGCTAACACGGTGAAACCCCATCTCTACTAAAAATACCAAAAAATTAGCTGGGCGTGGTGGCGGGCGCTTGTAGTCCCAGCTACTCGGGAGGCTGAGGCAGCAGAAGAATGGCGGAAACCGGGGAGGCGGCGTGTGCCGTGAGCCGAGATTGTGCCACTGCACTCCAGCCTGGGCGACAGAGCGAGACTCTGTCTCAGAAACAAACAAACAAAAAATAGCACATACAAGGAAGAGCAAGTTTGAAATTAAAAAAAAAATGAATTAAAAAATAAACTGATACATAAGCCTTAGAATATCAGTTTGTAATATTCAAAAAATGTAAAAATTACGTGCTATGTTAGTAGAGTTATAGCAAAAGGAAAAGCAGTACTTAACTGCAGCGCTATGTTGAAGCTATCACAAAGATAAATATAGTAGGTGTAGGTGATATTTTTAAGTTTTTCTTTATTTGATTTTGTAAATGAAACTATTTAGAATGCATTAGATGAACTTGTTATTTACGTGAGACCTGAGAAGTTTGTTCGTTATTGTAGCAGCAAACCACTCTTATAGAAAGGCCGTTTATATGTGGATTTTATACATAAGTGGGTTTTGAATTGAGGGACTGATTTTACTTCCTCTTTCCACTTAAGTTGACAGAAAAGTAGGAATGGAGATTAGCAGAATTTATGTTTTAGTTCTGGGTCTGCTGTTGGGTATGATATTTATGCCTTAATCTTCATGTCTCAGTTTCATCATTGTCAAATAGATAATACTCTATCAAAAAATTACTGTTTTGAGGTTTAGATAACATTGTAGATGTAGAAGTACATTTTTCATTGATATCTTTAAAAAAATTTTAAAGTCTTACAAAATAGGTTTTAATTTATTTTCAGCGAAGTCTTCAATTCTGTGTTTATACATCTGTACCTGGTGGGAAATAGAGGATTACTATCTCTGAAATTCATTCTTGTTCATTTTCTGTTCAACCTTGACCTTTTCAGTTCATAACCAATCAGTCTTTCTTCTTTTCTTACTGATTCATTTCTTTTGAAGTTTCAAAGTCAACTGAAAGTACACTTTGTCCTCATTTCAGTTTACCTAATCTAATGTCTGTCATCACATTTTTACAACACCTTTGAAAATTATACTAGGTCCATTTGCCAGCACTGTTACTTAAATTTTACTGGAGGAAATAGGCACCTTATTGAATTGGTGCAACTAAGAGCCATGATTTTATTTATTTGTTTGTTTGTTTGAGATGGAGTCTCACTCTGTCACCCAGGCTGTAGTGCAGTGGTGCGATCTTGGCTCACTGCAACCTCTGCCTTCTGGATTCAAGCGATTTTCCGCCTCAGCCTCCTGAGTAGCTGGGATTACAAGCATGCACCACCACACCCAGCTAATTTTTGTATTTTTAGTAGAGATGGGGTTTCACCATGTTGACTCACACTCCTGACCTCAGGTGATCCACCCACCTCGGCCTCCCAAAGTGCTGGGATTACAGGCTTGAGCCACCGTGCCCGGCCTGCCTTCTTATTGTTTTTATTTTTATCATTTTTCTGCTCCTTTTATGTCTTCTGTTAGATTGTTTTCTTTATTCTGTGTTTTCCTCAGCTAGTTTGAAAGTTGTTACATTTCTATTCTTTTGGTGTTTACCTTAAGTTTTTTAATTGGAGTATAATTTACCTTCAGTAAAATTCATATTTTTTGGTGTATAGTTCTGAGTTTTGATAAACAGATACAGTCATGTAACCACCAACCACCACCACTATTGTCATGTTATAGAACAGTTCCATCACCTCCAAAATTTTCTTTTGCCCCTTGTTGTCAACCTCTTTCCACAGTTCCAGCGTTTGGCAACCACTGAACTGTTTTCTGTTTGTATAGTGTTGCGTTTTTCCTGAATGTCATATAAATGGAATATTCCTTCACTTATCATACTGAATTTGACATTCATGCATATCATTCCTTGTGTCCATAGTTTATTTTTATTATTAAATAGTATTCCATTGTATGGATATTATCACAGTTTATCCATTGACCAAATTAAGGACATGTGGGTGGGTTTTTTTTGAGACAGAGTCTCAGTCTGTCACTCAGGCTGGAGTGCAGTAGTGCAAACATGGCTCACTGCAGCCTCAACCTCCTGGGCTCAAGTGATCCTCCTACCTCTGCCTCCCGGGGAGCTAGGACTACAGGCATGCGCCACCACATTCAGTTTTTTAATTTTTTGTGAGAGATAGAGTCTCGCCATATTGTCCAGGCTGATTTTAAACTCCTGGCCTCAAGTGACCCTCCCACCTTAGTTTCCCCAAGTGTTGGGATTACGGGTGTGTGCCACCACACCTGGCCACATACAGGATTTTAATGGATGTCAAAATTATTTACTCTCTTGAGTAAATACCTTGTGCATTGCTGGGTTGTATGGTAAGTGTATGTTTTGATTTCTAAGAAAATGTTTTCCTTTTGTTTTGTTTTGTTTTGCTACAGGGTCTTGCTCTATCGCCCAGGCTGGAGAACAGAGGTATGATCACAGCTCACTGCAGCCTTGTCCTCCTGGACTTAGGTGGTCCTCCTCCCTTAGGCTTCTGAGTAGCTGGGACTACAGGCATGCACCACAATGTCTGGCTAATTTTCTCATTTTTGTTAGAGACAGGGTTTTGCTGTGTTGCTCAGGCAGGTATCGAACTCCCCGGCTCAAGCAGTTTGCCCTTCTCAGCCTCTCAAAGTGCTGGGATTACAGGCATGAGCCACTGCACCTGGCCCAACTGTTCTCCTTTGTAGAAACCTGCCAAGCTCTTTTCCACAGTGGCTGTGCCATTTTGCATTCTCACTAGCAATGAGAATTCTAGTACTTGGTATTGTCAGTTATTTTTTATTTTACGTGTGTAGTGATATCACCTTTGATTTTAATTTTGCATTTCCCTAATGTCTAATAATATTGAACATGTTTTCCTGTGTTTATTTTCCATCTGCGTATTTTCTTTGGTGAAGTATCCATATCATTTTTCTTTTTGCCTTGTTTGTTTTTTTGTTGAGACACGGTCTTGCTCTGTTACCCAGGCTGAATGCAGTGGTGTGACCTTGGCTTACTGCAGCCTTGACCTCCCAGACTCAAGTGATCCTCCATCTCAACCTCCTGAGTAGTTGAGACCACAGGCACATGCCACCATGCCCACCTAATTTTGTTTATATTTTTGTAGCGACAAGATCTCAATATGTTTTCCAGGCTGGTCTTTAATTCCTGGGCTCAAGTAATCCTCCTGCCTTGGTCTCCCAAAGTGCCAGGCTTATGGGTGTGAGCCACTATGCCTGGACTGAAGTATCCTTTCAAATCTCTTTCTCATTTTATGGATTAAATACTTAAATGTAAGACCTGAAACCATGAAACTACTAGGCAAAAACATTGTGGAAATGCTTCAGGACACTGTTCTGGGCAAAGTTTTTTTGGGGTAAAAACTTAAAAGCACAGGCAGTCAGGTGCGGTGACTCACGCCTGTAATCCTGGCACTTTGGGAGACTGAGGCAGGCAGATCACGAGGTCAGGAGATCGAGACCATCCTGGCTAACACAGTGAAACCCCGTCTCTACTAAAAATACAAAAATTGGCCGGGCGCGGTGGCTCAAGCCTGTAATCCCAGCACTTTGGGAGGCCGAGACGGGCGGATCACGAGGTCAGGAGATCGAGACCATCCTGGCTAACATGGTGAAACCCCGTCTCTACTAAAAAATACAAAAAACTAGCCGGGCGAGGTGGCGGGCGCCTGTAGTCCCAGCTACTCGGGAGGCTGAGTCAGGAGAATGGCGTAAACCCGGGAGGTGGGGCTTGCAGTGAGCTGAGATCCGGCCACTGTACTCTAGCCTGGGCGACACAGCGAGACTCCGTCTCAAAAAAAAAAAAAAAAAAAAAAAAAATTAGCTGGGCATGGTGGCGGGCGCCTGTAGTCCCAGCTACTTGGGAGGCTGAGGCAGGAGAATGGCGTGAACCCAGGAGGCGGAGTTTGCAATGAGCCGAGATTGAGCCATTGCACTCCAGCCTCGGTGATAGAGTGAGACTCCATCTCTTAAAAAAAAAAAAAAGCACAGGCAATAAAAGCAAAAATAGACAGATGGAATTATATTAAACTAAAAAGCTTCTGTACAGCAAAGGAAATAACCAACAAAGAGACAACCTATTGAATCAGAGAAAATATTCACAAAATATCCATCTGACAAGGAATTAATAACAAGAATATATAAGGAGCTGAAACAATAGCAAAGAGCCAAATAATCTGATTTTTAAAATGGGCAAATGGTCTGAATAGGAATTTCACAAAAGAAGATGTGCAGGTGGCCAACAGGTTCATGAAAAAAATATTCAACATCGTGAATCAGGGAAATGCAAATCAAAACCACAATGAGATTTCATCTCACCCCAGTTAAAATTGCCATCAAAAAGACAAAAAAAAAAAAAAAAAAAAAGATGCTTGTGAGGATAGAGAGAAAGGGGAATGGTAGGACAGTTTAATTGGGAATATAAATTAATGTAGCCTCTGTAAAAAACAGTATGGAGGTTCCTCAAAAGAATAAAAATAGATCTGCCATATGATCCAGCAATTTCACTGTAAGGTATAAACTAAAAGGAAATGAATGTATTGAAGAGATATCTGCATTCCAGTGTTTATTACAGTACTATTTACAGTTTCCGTGATATGGAAAAGCCTGAATCCATCAGCAGATGAATGGATAAAGAAAATGTGGTTATATATACAATGGAATATTATTCAGCCATAAAAAAGAATGATCCTATCATTTGCAGCAACATGGATGTAACTGGAGAACATTATGTTCAGTGAAATAAGCCAAGCACAGACACATATTGTATGTTCTCACTCATGTGGGATCTAAAAAAAGTTGATCTCAAGAAGGTAGAGAGTAGAACAATGGTTACCAGAGGCTGGGAAGGATAGTGGGGGCAAAAGGTATGAAGACAGATTGGTTAATGGGTATAAAAATACAGTTAGAGGCCGGGCCCAGTGGCTTATGCCTCTAATCCCAGCATTTTGGGAGGCCGAAGCTGACAGATCATGGGGTCAAGAGTTCGAGACCAGCCTGTCTAATGTAGTGAAACCCCGTCTCTACTAAAAATACAAAAATTAGCCAGGCGTGGTGGTACGTGACTGTAGTCCCAGCTACTTGGGAGGCTGAGGCAGGAGAATCACTTGAACTCAGGAGGCAGAGGTTGTAGTGAGCCGAGAGAGTGCCACTGCACTCCAGCCTGGGCGACAGAGCTAGACGCTGTCTTAAAACAAAAAAAAATACAATTAGAAGGAATAAGTTCTAGTGTTTGACAGCACTGCATTGTGGCTATAGTTAACAGTAATTTAGTATTTCTTTCAAAATAGAAGAGAAGGTTTGGAATGTTCTCAACAGAAGGAAAGAAATGTTTGAAGTGGTAGATATCCTAATTACCCTGATTTGATCATTACACACTGTATGCATGTATTGGAATATCACATGTACTCCATATATATGTACATTATTATGTATCAATAAAAAGTATTTTGTTAATTTCAATATTTGTTTTCTTTCTTTCTTTTTTTTTTTTTTTTGAGACGGAGTTTTGCTCTTGTTGCCCAGGCTGGCGTGCAATGGCACGATCTCGGCTTACCACAACCTCTGCCTCCTGGGTTCAAGCAATTATGTTGCCTCAGCCTCCAGAGTAGCTAGGACTACAGGCATGCGCCACCATACCCAACTAATTTTGTATATTTAGTAGAGACGGGGTTTCTGCATGTTGCTGAGGCTGATCTCTAACTCCCAGCCTCAGGTGATCCACCTGCCTCGGCCTCCCAAAGGGCTGAGAATGTAGGCGTGAGCCACTGTGCCCAGACAATATCTGTTTTCTTACTGAATTTTAAAAATTATTTGGATATTCAAGATATTTCTTTTGTCAATTAGATGTTTCTTCTAGACTGATATGCATGTGTGTGTGTCTTGTCTTTTTATATTCCTAACAGTGTCTTTCATAGAGCAGATGTTTTAAATTCTTTTCATTTATGTATCATGCTTTTGATGTCATTTTTAAAAAATTTGTGTGTGTGTATATATATATATATATATATACATATATATATATTTTTTTTTTTTTTTTGAGACAGAGTCTCACTCTGTCACCCGGGCTGGAGTGCAGTGGCGCAGTCTCAGCTCACTGCAAGCTCCGCCTCCTGGGTTCACGCCATTCTCCTGCCTCAGCTTCCCCAGCAGCTGGGACTACAGGCGCCCGCCACCACGCCCGGCTAATTTTTTTGTATTTTTAGTAGAGTAGAGACAGGGTTTCATGTGTTAGCCGGGATGGTCTCCATCTCCTGACCTCGTGATCCACCCGCCTCGGCCTCCCAAAGTGCTGGCATTACAGGCATGAGCCACCGCGCCTGACCTTAATTAATATTTTTTAGAGACAGGTTCTCACTTTGTGTCCAGGGTAGGGTACTGCAGCACAAACATGGCTGACTACAGCCTCAACCTCCTGGGCTCAAGCAATCCTCCCATCTTAGCCTCCGAAGTTACTAGAGCTACAAATGTGTGCCACCACACCCCAGCTTGTTTTAAAATTTTTTTGTAGAAGTGGGGTCTTGCTCTGTTGCCCATGTTGGTCTTGAACTTCTGTCCTCAAGTGATGCTCCCACCTTGGCCTCCCAAAGTGCTAGGATTATAGGCGTGAGCCACCATGTCCAACCCTGGTGTCATTTTTCTAAGAAAACTTTTAGGAAACCAAGGTCACAAAGATTTTTCTGCAAACCTCTTATACATATTTTGTAGTTTTAGTTTTTACATTTAGCTGTGTGATCCATTTTGAATTAATTTTTATACATAGTTTGAGGTGTTGGTTGAGGCTCATAGTTTTTTGCATATGGATATCCAGTTGTTTCAGTGCCATGTGTTCAAATGACTATCCTGTTTTTGTTGAATTACTTTTACAACTTTGTGGAAAATCAATTGATCATATATATGTGTGTCTATTTGTAGACTGTCTTCTCTTCCTATTTTCCAGTATGTTAATCCTTTTGTCAACATCTCACTGTTGATTATTGTAGCTTTCTATGAAGTCTTAATGTTAGATAGTGTGAATCCTCCAACTTTGTTTTTCTTTTCAAAATTGTCTTGGCAATTCTAGTTCCTTTGCCTTTCCATATAAATTTTAGAATCAGCTTGTCATTTTTGTAAAAAGATTGCTGGGGATTTGAATGGAATTGCATTGAATCTATAGAACAATTTGGAGAGAACTGAAACCTTCACCAGATGAAGTCTTCCAATCCATGAACACATCCATATCTCTCCATTTGCTTAGGTTTTTAATTTCTTTAATCTGTAATTTATAGTTTTCAGCATAGTGTTTGCCTTTTAGGTGCTATTATAAAATGTACTGTTTTGTCCATTGCTTGTACAGTTGGTAACCTTATTTGAAGGTTTGAAGACACCTCATTTAATATGTATTATTGAATCATTAACATTGAACTTACACAGCCAATAGTGCTATAACTCATGCCTGAATAAGCTTATCTAAAATACAGATTTTCTCCACAAGGCAGATCATAGCTTCCTTGTGCTTAGGTACACTAGGTAGCACTTGAGCACTGTGCCAGGGGACCGTTTTAAACATCAAAATTACTGGGAAAAAAAACCAAAAAAAGCACAAAAACATGGCACTAAGTAGAGCACTAAAAGGAGACTTGTTTATTGTATGAGACCTGAACTAAAAAGACACAGTATCACTTTGACCTCAGCTGGGAATGTGTATGTTGGATGACTCAAATTTTTCACTGCTCTGTACATGTTCATGAATGACCATGAGAGTGCAGTAAATATTGATTTTGGGATTACAGATAAATTTTAGTGAGTAGGCAAATTAGGAATCTGTGAATGAAGATCAACTATATAAAAGTAAAATTGACTTTTGTGCTATATATTGGCCTTATATCCTGGATCTTGCTAACTCAGGTGATAGAGCTTTTTTGTTGATTCTTTGGCATTTTCTTCATCAATATTCATGTCATCGGCAAATAGGGGTACTTTTATTATTCCTTTTTTCTCTCTTTCTCTCTTTTTAAAATTGTAGTAAAAAGCACAGCAAATAAATTTACCCACTGGTCTGGTTGCAGTGATGTTTACAACCAATTATAGATTTCTTTGTTCCTTCTCCATTTCCACTGCCTTACTTGAGTAGCCTAAAAAAAAGAAAAAAAAATACCCTCTTAACAATTTTAAGTACATTTTATGGCATTGTTAATTATGTGCATATTGTTGTTCAATAGTTATCTAGAACTTTTTCACCTGGCATTACTGAAACTACCCATTTAGTGACAGCTCCCCATTTCTCCCTCCCCACAACACTTGATAATCACCATTCTGCTTTCCGTTTCTATGTGCTTGATTACTTTAGGTACCTCATATAAGTGGAATCATGCAGTATTTGTCCTTTTCTGATTGGCTTATTTTACTTAGCATAATGTCCTCAAGGTTAATTTATGCTGTGGCATATGATAGGATTTACTTCTTTTATAATACTGAACATTCCATGGTATGTATATGTTGTATTTTCTGTATCCATCTATCAGTGGACATTTCGGTTGTGTCTATATGCTTAATGTTAGCAATGCTGCAATGAACGTGGATTGTGCAGGTATCTCTTCAAGATCCTGTTTTCAGTTCATTGGGATATACACCTAGAAGTGGGATCATATGGTAGTTCTAGTTTTAATTTTTTGAGGAAGCTCTATACTGTTTTCCATAGTAGCTTCACCATTTTACAGTCGTACTAACAGTGCACAGGGGTTTCAGTTTTCCCACATCCTCTCCAATACTTGTTATTTTCTTGTTTTTTGATATTGGCAATTCTAACAGGTATGAGGGTGAGATCTCATTGTGGTTTTGATTTTTATTTCTTTTATGATTAGTGATGTTGAGCATCTTTTCATATGCTTGTTGACCATTGTATATCTTTTTTTTTTTTTTTAAGATAGGGTCTTGCTTTGTTGCCCAGACTGGGGTGCAGTCGCACGCTTATGGCTCACTGCAGCCTTGACCTCAAGCAGTCCTCTCACCTCAGCCTCATGAGTAGCTGGGACTACAGGCGTGCGCCACCATGCCCAGCTAATTTTTGTATTTTTTCGTAGAGTTGGGATTTCACCATGTTGTCCAGGCTGGTCTTGAACTCTTGGGCTTAAGTGATCCACCTGCCTCTGCCCCCCAAAATGCTGGGATTACAAGTGTGAGCCACTGTTACCAGCTCATTGTATATCTTTGGAGAAATGTCTATTCAAGCTGTTTGCCCATTTTCAAATTGGATTATTTTTTGTTGTTAAAGTTGAGAAGTTCTTTACCTATTCTGGGTAATAACCCCTTATCTGATATGTGGTTTGCAAATATTTTCTCCCATTCCGTAGATTGTCTTTTTACTCTGTTGATTGTGTCGTTTGGTGCACACAAGTTTTTCAGTTTGATGCAGTGCCATTTGTCTATTTTTGCTTTTGTTACCTGTACTTTTGGTGTCATATCCAAGAAATCATAGCCCATTTCAATGTCATGAAGCTTTTTCCTTATGTTTTCTTCTAGGAGTTTTATAGTTTCAGGTGCTACCTTTGTACCTGTAATCGATTTTGAGTTAGTTTTTGTGTATGATGTGAGATAAAGTCCATCTTTAATCTTTTGCATGGGCATGTCCAGTTTTCTCAACACCATTTGCTGAAGAGAGAATCGTTTTTCCATTGTGGAGTCTTGGCACCATTATCAAAGATTATTTGACACGATACCTCCTGGGATCAAGTGATCCTCCCACCTCAGCCCCCCAAGTGACTGGGACCACCAGAAGGTGACACCACACCTGGCTGATTTTTGTATGTTTTGTGGAGACGGGGTTTTGTCATGTTGCCCAGGCTGGTCTTGAACTCCTGAGCTCAAGCGATCTGCCCACCTAGGCCTCCCTAGTGTTGTGATTACAGGCATAAGCCACCATGTCTAGCTCCCACATTTTTGTTATATTTTAGATCCAGCTTGTTAGGTCTTTTGATACTTTTCTTTATCCTTAATGTTTTGTATTTTGCCATATTACTGTGTATAAGTGTAGATTTTACTATTGATTAGCAGTAGAGAGTTTTTTCAACCTAGAAAATAATACCTTGCAAAAATTTCAACCATTATTTATTTATTTATTTTGAGATGAAGTCTCACTCTATCACCCAGGCTGGAGTGCAGTGGCGAGATCTCGGCTCATCACAACCTTCGCCTCCCGGGTTCAAGCCATTCTCCTACCTCAGCCTCCTGAGTAGCTGGGATTACAGGTGCATGCCACCATGCCCAGCTAATTTTTGTATTTTGAGTAGAGACAGGGTTTCACCATGTTGGCTAGGGTGGTCTTAAACTCCTGACCTTGTGATTCACCTGCCTTGGCCTCCCAAAATGCTGGGATTACAGGCATGAGCCACCACGCCTGGCCTCAACCATTATTTTTTTAAAAAAACATTTCCTTCACCTCTTCTATTTTTTCCTTCTGAAACTGCAATTATTTCACTGTTGGAACCTATGTTCCCTATTTCTTAGTTCTTTTTTCCTCACTGTGTAATATCTTAATCTTTTCTTTATACTGTGTTCTAGGTAATTTCTAATACATAAGTTATCTCTTCATTTGTTGTTAGCCGGATATTTATCCCATCTATTGATTTTAATTTTAAAGACCATTTTCTATTTCTGAGATTTACAATAGATTCTTTTTATAAATGTCTGTGATCATTTAATTATCTTCTATTCTTCTTTTAGGATGTTAGTCCCACTTAAGTATATTTAGTATGCTCAAAGAGATTAAAAAAATTAAGATTCTTCATTTAAAAAACTGTCTTCAGGTGTAAATTCTATTTGCTGTGTCTGCTTATTGGTAGTAATTTTCCTAAAGTATATTATAATTTTGGTTTGTGGGCTCACGTTGGATTTTTTTTTCCTGTGTGTGTTTTACCCCTTTTGTGTGGCTTTGGAGTGTACTCCACCTGTCCCTCTGGCTGACATAGCTCTAGGTCAGCTGTTTCATTAGGAATTTGGGTTTTTACTTTGGGAATAGCCTAGTTCTGGACGACACTACATTTGTTATATGTGTTACGCAGGCCCAGTGTCTATTCTCAGGGTAGCTCTGTTCCTGCCACAGTTGGGTGGAACTTTTTGTGGCCCAGTTCCAGCAAGGAGTCTGTTTCTGGTCTTCTGTTCCATGCATGGCATGCTGGACTTCTGGAGCGTCACAGCTTTAGCTACACTGTTTTTAGTTAAAAGCCCTTTTCCTGGGGGCTGCATGGCTTTAGTGCCCACTTAACCACTCTAAATTTGTCAACCACGAAGATCTTACTTACACTCTTATTGAGTGTAGCTAAATATTTAAAGTTTTATCTAGTTTCTTGTATATCCTTCTAGAGGTACTTTATGTTTATATAAGTAATAATGTGCTTATTTTCCTTTGTATACAGAAGTTAGCATACTATATATCGTATTATATTAGTTCATTCTCGTTCTGCTATAAAGAAATACCCGAGACTGGGTAATTTATAAAGAGAAGAGATTTAAATTGGCTCATGGTTCTGCAGGCTGTATAGGAACCAGGCTGGGGAGGCCTCAGGAAACTTAAAATCATGGAAAAAGTGAAGGGGGAGCAGGCGCATCTTACGGGGCCAGAGCAAGGGGAGGGCAGAGAGGGAGAAGGTGCCACACGCTTTTTTTTTTTTTTTTAAATCAGGCATTTAGAAACAAAGCATACATTAATTACATAAAAATAGTTTTTGAATAACAGAGTAAGCATCATATTGTCATTAGCAACAACATAGGACATGGGGTGGGATGCAGGACTCTGGGTGGTTTTAAAGATAGAGGTGGGTGGGTTTTTTCCCCCCTTTTTTTTTTGTAGGGCTCTGGGTGGTTTTAAAGATAGAGGTGGGTGGGTTTTTTCCCCTCCTTTTTTTTTTTGCAGGGCTCTGGGTGGTTTTAAAGGTAGAGGGCGGTTCCCACCCCCTCCCTTTTTTTTTGAGATGAAATTTTGCTCTTGTTGTCCAGGCTGGAGTGCAATGGCACAATCTCAGCTCACCACAACCTCTGCCTCACAGGTTCAGGCGATTCTCCTGCCTCACCTCCTGAGTAGCTGAGATTATAGGCATGCGCCACCACACCTGGTTAATTTTGTATTTTTAGTAGAGACAGGGTTTCTCCATGTTGGTTAGGCTAGTCTCGAACTCCCAACCTCAGGTGATCCGTCTGCCTTGGCCTCCCAAAGTGGTGGGATTACAGGCATGAGCTACTGTGTTCGACCCTTTTTTTCCCTTAATTGGGGGAAAAAAAAAGTTATTTGTTATTCCTGACTTAAAGCAAGAACAAATACCTCCCTGGACCCTGGTGGGCTGTGTAACAGGGAGGGTCAGGGAGGAGTGAGAAGGGCTCTGCACCTACTGGGAGGATGGTGTCATATGGAAAACTGGCACAGGGGCTTCTTCTCCTCCTCTTTGCCACACACATTTTTGAACAACCGGATCTCAGGAGCACTCACTATCACGAGAGCAGCACGGAGGGGGAAATCCACCCCCATAATTCAGTCACCTCCCACCAGGTCCTACCTCCAACACTGGGGATTTGGGTGGGGCCACAGACCCAAACCATATCACCTATACTTTGCTTTTCTTAATAAGATAGGGAGTATTTTTTTTTTTTTTTTTTTTGAGAGACAGAATCTTGCTCTGTCTCCCAGGTGGAGTGCAGTGGCGCAGTCATAGCTCACTGTAGCTTCAACCTCTGGGCTCAAGCAATCCTCCCACTTCAGTCTCCCTAGTAGCTGGGACTACAGGCATGCACCACCATGCTCAGCTAATTTAAAAAAATAAATAAATTAATTAATTAAAGATGGGATCTTGCTTTGTTGCCCAGGCTGGTCTTGAACTCCTGGGCTCAAGTGATCTTCCCACCTTGGCCTCCCAGAGTGCTGGGTTTACAGGCGTGAGCTACCACGCCCAGCCAAGATAGGAAGTATTTCCATTTGGTAAATCAGAGGGCTGGCATGGAGATTTGGTTTCTTTGTTAAGGAGACCTGCTGATTTGACCTGCATAGTTTATCTTCATCACAATGGGTAGAGACTTTTCCTATTTTTGAATTTTTACATTGTTTTTTACATATAGTTTAAAAAATGTTTATCCTCTCATTTTCTTTAATATAAAGATTAATCAGTTCTCTAATTGTGACCTTAACTTCCCCATGTCCTTTGAATTTTCATCATCCATTAAATTAAATTAATAATGTACCTACTGTTTATAGGTTCCTGAGAACTATGTGCTTCTATGTCTTCTTTTATGGGATATTTAAAAAATATTAATGGTAACAAGCACTTACATACATTCACTATGTGTTAGCACAGAAGTATAGAACAAAAGAGGAGAAATTGTTTGGAGGCAGTGATAAGGAGTCTATGTCACTGAGAAATATGAAAAGATGTTCAACCACTAGTATTAGAATCAGCAATAAACTGAAGTTTTAGTTCCTTCCATTTCTCATGCACGTGCTACATTTCTTTCGGCTGTTTTTGGGGATGCAATGTAAAATAGTTTTGTTACAGCAGTAGCTTAAGGTGAGCTGTATTAGCATTTTCAGGGTTTAAACCCCTAAAATCTCAGGTAGGTATATATTATTTTCTTGAGAACCTACAAAAAAATCTCATTCCACTAATTTCAGAGCAGTGTAGGACTTATCCAATGTAGGAATTGGTTGTTCAGTCTAAAATAATGGCCGGGCACGGTGGCTCACACCTATAATCCCAGCACTTTGGGAGGCTGAGGCGGCCAGATCAATTGAGGTCAGGAGTTTGAGACCAGCCTGGCCAACATGGTGAAACCCTGTTTCTCCTAAAAATATAGAAATTAGCCAGGTGTGATGGCGCACACCTGTAGTCCCAGCTACTGGGGATGCTGAGGCAGGAGAATCGCTTGAACCTGGGAGGCAGAGGTTGCAGTGAACCGAGATCGCGCCACTGCAGTCCACTCTGGGTGACAGAGCAATACTCTGTCTCAAAGAAATAAAATAATATAAAATAACAATAAGTATAGTTTTTAAGTGGCTGCTTTTTGTCAGTTGCTGTAGTAAGTACTATAAGTCTAATAGTATACATTTACTGAGTTCTTGCTATGTGCCAGGTGCTGCTTTTTCCATATTAATCTAATCTTAATAACAAGCCTGTGAGGAAAATCCTGTTATTCTTGTTTTACAAATAAGATAAGTAGGATATCGTGAAGTTGAGTAACTTGTTTAGAGTCACAGAGTTTATGAGTTTGTAAGTCTAGCACCAGAGATGTATTCAACATCAAATATTATACCTCCTATCTTCTTTAATTTTCACAGTAAGCCTATGAGGTAAGTATATAGAAAAGGAAACAGAGAGAGTGTGTAACTGTCTCATGGTCACTTGTTTCTGATCCCCATGAACCATACCATCAAACTCTTGCACTTAAGAAAATAGTCCAGTTTTTATACAACTTCATCTTACAACTCTTACTGCTTCTTGTCTTATCTCCCAGGGCCATTTCTGAGCAGTAGAGGTTTCAAGTAGTCCACTAACAACCAGTTCCAAATTCTGTGGTCAAATCCTGTGCTGCTGTTCCAAGTGGTAAGTTTTCTTATGGACATAGTAAAACTTTAATATATTCTATTCATAAGTATCTTCATCTGTAAAAGGAACAAAGTATACTTTTGTGAACACATGATTGATTAGGCTTTATTGTTTTGCTACTGCTTTATCATACTGAGAAAGTCAGAAGTTAAATATTAATATATTTGCCTGGCACAACTTTTGAAAATATTTAGCCCAACAAATAAGATGCTTTACGTCTATCAGCTCGGTCTACTGTTATTTGTTATAATTCTATCTTGGCCGGGCGCGGTGGCTCACTCCTGTAATCCCAGCACTTTGGGAGGCCGAGGCGGGTGGATCACGAGGTCGGGAGATCGAGACCATCCTGGCTAACACGGTGAAACCCCGTCTCTACTAAAAATGCAAAAAATTAGCCGGGCGTGGCGGTGGGCCCCTGTAGTCCCAGCTACTTGGGATGCTGAGGCAGGAGAATGGCGTGATCCCGGGAGGCGGAGCTTGCAGTGAGCCAAGATCGTGCCACTGCACTCCAGCCTGGGCGACTCAGTGAGACTCCGTCTCAAAAAAAAAAATAATAATAATAATTGTATCTTTAGACCACATATTCAAGTGCTAAATGGACAAACACAGTGGTATGTTTTAATAGAGTTAAATTAGAACTATTATACATACATGAAGAACATTAGTGAACATTGTTTCTTAACTAAATTTTAAGTGATTACAATCTGATTATTAGATCAATTATAATATATTATACACTAGTCTCCCTTTCTCCATGGTTTTGCTTTCCATGGTTTCAGTTATCTGCAGTCAACCAAGGTCTGAAAATATTTAGTGGAAAATTCTAGAAGTAATTTATAAGTTTTAAATTTAGTGCTGTTCCAAATAGTGTGATGAACTCATACCCTGGACTTCAATCATCCCTTTGTCCAGCATATCTATGCTGTTTATGTTACCCACCCTTTAGTCACTTAGTAGCTGGTTGGAAATCAGATTTTAAAAAATAGTGTATATTAAATTTGGTAATATTTAGAGTTCCAGACATCCACTGGGGGTATTGGAGCATATTCCCCACAGATAAGGGAGGCTACTGTAACTACTGTTTACTGAGTATCCTTCATAGGTCTGACATTATGCTTTACAAATATAATTTGTGTGATCCTGTTAACAGTCCTATAAGATAGATGGTAGTGTTGCCATTTTATATAGGAAAAAACTGGTTACAGAAGTTCAGAATTTTATATTAGGTCACATAACTTGTAACTTGACAGAGCCAGCTTTCAAACCTAGGTATAACTGTCTCAAACCTTTTGATTTTCTCATTATACCATCTGATTATGTGTAGTGTTTGAATTTTGATCACGTAAAAAGTAAAGATTTTTAAGATGCTGAAGAGTGAAAAATCTAAAGGGTGTGCCTGTCTGTACATTTTAGAGAATTACAGAAGCTGTATTCAAATATACTGAATTACCTAATTTTTTTGTTTGTTGTTTTCAGGTAATAGATGCATATTATTTCTTTTATTTAAAAGAAATGAATGTGACTAGTATTGCATTAAGAGCTGAAACCTGGCTTTTAGCTACATGGCATGTTAAAGTACCTCCGATGTGGCTGGAAGCTTGTATTAACTGGATTCAAGAAGAAAATAATAATGTTAACTTGAGTCAGGCCCAAATGAATAAACAAGTGTTTGAGCAGTGGCTCCTTACTGATCTGAGGGATTTGGAGCATCCTCTTTTACCTGATGGCATTTTAGAAATTCCAAAAGGAGAACTAAATGGATTTTATGCTCTGCAGATCAATTCCTTGGTTGATGTAAGTCAGCCTGCATATTGCCAGATACAGAAGTTGAGAGGAAAGAATACAACAAATGATCTAGTTACAGCTGAAACACAAGTAACCCCAAAACCTTGGGAAGCAAAGCCTTCACGAATGTTGATGCTGCAGCTAACTGATGGAATTGTACAAATACAGGGAATGGAATATCAGCCTATTCCAATTCTTCATAGTGATCTTCCTCCAGGTACAAAAATTTTGATTTTTGGAAATATATCTTTCCGTCTTGGTGTTCTCTTATTGAAACCAGAAAATGTGAAAGTATTAGGAGGTGAAGTAGATGCTCTTTTAGAAGAATATGCCCAAGAAAAAGTACTTGCAAGATTAATAGGGGAACCTGATCCTGTACTTTCAGTCATACCAAACAATTCTAACGAAAACATTCCCAGAGTTACAGATGTTCTAGATCCTGCATTAGGTCCTTCTGATGAAGAACTCTTGGCAAGTCTTGATGAAAATGATGAGCTTACAGCAAATAATGACACTTCCTCAGAAAGGTGTTTCACCATGGGTAGTTCCTCAAATACCATTCCCACAAGACAGTCAAGTTTTGAGCCAGAATTTGTTATTTCTCCAAGACCAAAAGAGGAACCATCAAACCTATCTATGCATTTCACGGATGGGGAATTAGATGACTTTTCATTGGAGGAGGCCTTGCTTTTAGAAGAAACTGTCCAGAAAGAACAGATGGAAACTAAAGAATTGCAGCCATTGACTTTTAACAGAAATGCCGATCGAAGTACAGAGAGATTTTCACATAATCCTAATACTATGAATACTTTTTCTTTGACTTGCAAAAATGGAAACAATAATTGGAGTGAAAAAAATGTATCTGAACAAATGACTAATGAAGACAAATCATTTGATTGTCCATCTGTTAGAGACCAAAACAGGAGTATTTTTTCAGTTCATCGTAATGTACCCTTAGCCCATGATTTTACAAATAAAGATAAGAACTTAGAGACAGATAATAAAATAAAACAAACCAGCAGTTCAGATGGACATTCCTTAAATAGTAAAATATTAGATAGAGAGGTGGTCAATTATGTACAGAAAAGGAGTTCACAAATTTCTAATGAAAATGATCGTCATTTACAGACTTGTTCTTTAAGATTACCAGAGAATAGCATTAATTTTTCTATTGCCATGGATTTGTATTCTCCACCCTTTATCTATTTGTCTGTTCTACTGGCCAGCAAACCAAAGGAAGTTACAACAGTGAAAGTGAAAGCATTTATTGTAACCTTAACTGGAAATCTCTCAAGTTCCGGTGGCATTTGGAGTATAACTGCAAAGGTGTCTGATGGTACTGCGTATCTAGATGTAGACTTCGTGGATGAAATACTGACTAGCCTGATAGGGTTCTCTGTACCAGAAATGAAACAGTTAAAAAAGGATCCTCTTCAATACCAAAAGTTCCTGGAAGGTTTGCAGAAATGTCAGAGAGATCTAATAGATTTGTGCTGTATAATGACTATTTCATTTAATCCTTCCTTGTCTAAAGCAATGGTACTGGCATTACAAAATGTTAATACGGAACACCTTGAGAATCTAAAGAAGCGGTTAAATAAATAAGTTAACTAAAATAGTATTAGGAACAATTAAAAACAACAAGGAAATATTTAGAATTTGTTCACAATTTTACTTGTGAGACTTTGTGTAAAAAGGAAAGATGAAATTACATAACTTAGTTTGATTTTAAAGTGTTTAATCATGTTTGTTATATGTGGAGCTTTTTAACATAAGTTAATCTTTTTTTTTTTTTTTTTTTTTTTTTTAAAGACAGGGTCTTGCTTTGTTGCCCAGGCTGGAGTGCAGTGGCATGATCATAGTTATTGCACTGACCTCCTGAGCTCAAGCAATCCTCCTGCCTTAGCCTCTTGAGTTGCTGGGACTCTAGGCATATACCACCATGCCCAGCTAATTTATTATAATTATTATTTTGTAGGGACAGAGTTTTGCTCTGTTGCCCAGGTTGGTCTCAAACTCCTGGCCTCTCAATCCTCCTGTCTTGGCCTCCAAAGGTTAATTTTTTAAAAAGTAACTGTTAGATGGAGGAATATGGTGACCCACTATTGTTGAGAAATTTGTTTTCCACTTGTCACATAAGATGAATGCTGAAGTATCAATACTGGTGTTCAGTGGTGAGTCATATTGTTGAAAGTTAATAATTATAAAGAGGTAATTTTCCTTCTAATGTGTTGTCTATGGCCATACCAACCAGAACATGCCTGAGCTGTCATAATATGTTGAGTACCCAAAAGATTTGTTTATATTGTTAATCTTAGGAAAAAATAAATAAAATCCAGTTAGATCAGAACATCAAACTTTCAGATGCAAATTGATTTACTGGTTTTTATTTTGCTGATTATAATATTTGGTATATTTAAGGTAATCTAGTTAATTAGATGCTATTTCATAGATTATATTGAATGATTTAAAACTTTATTTTCAAGGATAGTTTATTTTAAACGGCATATTGAAAACATCATTAACAAGATCCAGTAGGTAGGACATTTATTGGATTAAAATAAGGCATTTATCTATGTCTTTAGGTGTCATTGTTCCCTTTCTGAATTAGCTGTACATATAAGCCTTCCTTTGGTTTTAAGTGCTGATTTTTTTTATTTTTTAAGAGGGGCTGTTTACCATTCTTCCACTGTGCTGTTATAAAGTTGTATTTGAAAGGTAATGTCGTTTTTATTAATCTTTTGTCTTAAAATAATTTAAAGTGCTTTGAGTTTTAAAACATTAAACAAATCCTTAAATAACAAAATACATTGGTGTTTTATTTTAATGAAAATAATGTAACAGGAAATATCAGGAAGTAAGATAATACATGTATGAAAATATGATAATAGAAGTAGAAGAGAAAGATTTTTAAAATATTTCCATTGTTATATCAGGGTTCAAAGCACCAGGACACAGATATTGCTGGTATGTGCCCTAGTAATAATCTTGTCTATATACTTGCATAGCTTTTTAATAAGTGATCTGAATGGGATAGCCTTATCTTTCATTATCTTTTCATTAAATGCTGTGCTCTTAGACTCTTTATCTCTGTGAATGGGGCTTGAAAATTGGGATTAGAACTTCTTTTCATATTGTCATTAAAGACTGGCTATCGTACTTTTTATCAATCTATGCTACTATATTGGTTCTTGGTGCGTTGATTCTGTTTCTAGTCTTCTCTGGCCTGGATTATTGCAGTGGTTTACTAATTGGTCTTTTATCTTATTTTGCCCTCAAACCATGCTCCATAATGTTACCAGAGTGATCTTCCGAAAATAAATTTCTTCTTGTTTTCTCTTCATTAACCTTTAATACCAACCTCCTTCCACCCCATTACTTACAGGGTGAAGTCCAAACTCCTCACTGAGTATGTAAGGCCTTTCGTGATCTGGCCCCTGACTTCTTTTTTAGCCTATCTTGCCACATTACTCTTTGCCCCTGAGTTTTAGGGGTACCAAGTTATTTGTAGTACACTAAACATGTGGAAGAATATACCTCTTACTTTCATACTCATGCTTTTTTTTTTTTTTTTTTTTTTGAGACGGAGTCTCGCTCTGTCGCCCAGGCTGGAGTGCAGCGGCCGGATCTCTGCTCACTGCAAGCTCCGCCTCCCGGGTTCACGCCATTCTCCTGCCTCAGCCTCCCGAGTAGCTGGGACTACAGGCGCCCACCACCTCGCCCGGCTAGTTTTTTGTATTTTTTAGTAGAGAGGGGGTTTCACCGTGTTAGCCAGGATGGTCTCGATCCCCTGACCTCGTGATCCGCCCGTCTTGGCCTCCCAAAGTGCTGGGATTACAGGCTTGAGCCACCGCGCCCGGCCTCATACTCATGCTTATAGTGCCTCACCCCCCTGCCTTCCTAAATCATTTCCAATTCAGTTTAAGCTTTAGCTGCCTGTTACAGTGTTTCATGAATTCCCCTGCCCACTTGCATGCTCTCCTGTACATTATACAGACTAATATGTGTGTTTTTACTGTGCTTGTTTCTCTGTTATTCTATTGCTACCTTTTTGGTAGGATAAGTCTTACGGGGCTGTCCTGTGTGCATTGTAGGATATTTAGCAATATCTTTGGCCTCTGCCCACTGGATGTGAGCAGCATCCTTCCAGTTGTGATAACCAAAAATCTCTCCAGACATTGCCAGATATTCCCTGGAGCTGGAGATGCCCCTAGTTGAGAACCATTGTTCTGTTGGAATATAAGCTGCTTAACAGTATGGTTGAGGGGTTTACCTTGTTGCTCCAGTAAGCATTTCATCAAGTCTGATAATCTTCTGTTGCCTAATATCTTTTGTGATTTCCCATCATCCATTCCAATAGCATGGTACTTAAAGCCCTGACACCTGTGCATACACAGCATGTCAAAGAGCTGCCCTCTTTAGTGAAAGAATAGATTAGAAAAATCTAGCCTGTAGTAAAGAGTGACTATGAAAAAACTTGGATGACTTGGTTTAGATTCTGGTTGGGTAGGGGAAAAAATGTTCTTTTCCCTGAGAATTTGTAGCTGTAGGTCTGTGCTCATGTGGGGCTAACCAGACACTTAAAAGTTACCTGCACGATAACCTCCAGACTAATAACTGGACACCAACAAGAATGATCCTAAGAGTTCCTGGCAGTAGCAAATGAGAAGAAAAAAACAAGCATAATCAGATGAGCTCTCTCTTTCTCTTGGGAGTGACTCTGCTTTCAGAGTACAGTTGTCCTTTGGTATCCATGGGGGATTGGTTTCAGAACCTTCCACGGATACCAACATCCAGATGCTCAAGTTTCTGATATAAAATGGTACCTTATTTGCATATAACCTAGTCACATACTCCCATATACTTTAAATAATTTAATTTCTAGGTTACTTATAATTCTTTTTTTTTTTTTTTTTTGAGACAGGATCTTGTTCTGTCGCCCTGGCTGGAGTGCAGTGACACAATTACTGGTTACTTCAGCCTTGACCTCCTGGGCTCAAGTGATCCTCTTGCGTCAGCCTGCCGGGTAGCTGGGGCCACAGGTGTATGCCTCCATGCCCAGCTAATTACACTTTTTTTGTAGAGATAGTGTCTTGCCATGTTGGCCAGGCTGGTCTCCAACTCCTGTCCTCAAGCCATTGTCCTGCCTCTGCCTCCTAAAGTGCTTAATACAATGTAACTGCTAGGTAAATAGTTGTATTGTTTAGAGAATAATGACAAGGAAAAAAAGTCTGTACACGTTCAGTATAGATGCATTTTTATTTTGAATATTTCTGATCCATGGCTGGTTGAATCCATGGGTGTGAGGGTTGACCATATATGTTTTTTGCTTGTTCATTCTTAAGTCTTACTGGTTGGCTCCTGCCCTGGGTCCAGTACTGCTTGTGACTTGGTGGGTTAGTCTACCCGATTCTGGAGTTAGTAGGCACCACATGAAGCTCTCAGACATCAACTATTTTTAGACTTAAAAATAACAACGTAATATGCTTGAAAAAAGACAAGATTGAAAGTTTTAGTTGACTGGGAACTAAAAACTAAATTGATTTTTTTTTTTTTTTTTTGAGACAGGGTCTCACTTTTTCACCCAGGCCGGAGTGCAGTGGTGCAATTGTGGCTCACTGCAACCTCGACCTCCTGGGCTCAAGCGATCCTCCTACCATAGTCTCTGGGCAGCTGGGACTACAGGCATGCACCACCAGGCCCAGATAATTTTTTTGTGTTTTTAGTAGAGATGGGATTTTGCCTTTCTACCTAGGCTGGTCTCAAACTCCTGAGCTCAAGCAATCCACCTACCTTGGCCTCCCAAAGTGCTGGGATTACAGTGTGAGCCACTGTGCCTAGCCTAAATGGAAATTCTAACAACAACAAAAGAGCAAGAGCTGGAATTAAGAATTTGATGAGGCTGGGTGCGGTGGCTCGTGCCTGTAATCCCAGCACTTTGGGAGGCCAAGGCAGGCGGATCACCTGAAGTCGGGAGTTCAAGACCAGCCTGACCAACATGGAGAAATCCCATCTCTACTAAAAATACAAAATTAGCCAGGGGTGGTGGTGCATGCCTGTAATTCCAGCTACTCAGAAGGCTGAGGCAGGAGAATCACTTGAACTCAGGAGGTGGAGGTTGTGGTAAGCTGAGATCGTGCCATTGCACTCCAGCCTGGGTAACGAGCAAAACTCTGTTTCCCCCACTAAAAAAATTTTTTTTGATGAGTGAGTTTCAAACCAGATGAAACAAAGCTGAGGATAAATAGTGAAATGAGTTGGGTCAGAAGAAAAAAATTCTGAATGATACATACAGAGACAAAAGGATGGAAAAGAACCAGAAAGCAACGTAACAGAAGGGCTAACATTAAGCAACAGGAGTTCTAGAAAGAGCAAAGTAGAGAATATTTGGAGTTAATGCTTAAGAATTTCGTAAAACCCATGAAGATCTTCAAGCTATAGATTTCGAAAGTTCTGGAAACCTCAGGCAAAATAAATTTTTAAAATACACATACAAATATTACTAATACAGTTGAAAAGTAAAGAAAAAATGTACGGCAGTGACAAAAATAAGATATATTACCTTCTAAGGACCAAAATATGACAACTGACTTCTCTCTACAAACAATGGGAATCAGAAGATAATGGAATGACATTTTCAAAGTGATGACATAACTGCCAACCTGGAGTCTATAATAAGCAAAACTGTCCTTAAAAATAGGGTGCAATAGGAAAAATTAAGAACGTTTCCACCAGGTGTGCTGACTCACGCCTGTAATCCCAACACTTTGGGAGGCTGAGGCCCATGGATCACTTGAGGTCAGGAGTTTGCGACCCGCCTGGCCAACATGGTGAAACTGTGTCTCTACTAAAGGTACAAAAATTAGTCGGATGTGGTGGTGTGCACGTGTAATCCCAGCTACTTGGGATACTCAGGAAGCTGAGGCAGGAGAAATGCTTGAACCTGGGAGGCAGAAGTTGCAGTTGACTGAGATCGTGTCACTACACTCAGCCTGGGCGACAGAGTGAGACTGTCTCAAAAAACAAAAAGCAAAAAACCCAAAACATTTCACATGAAAAATGAGAATTTCCCCCTAACAAATCCTGCACACACACAAAAATTGTCTTTAAGCAGAGGGAGAACATTATCAGATAGAAGCTTGGAGATGCAAGAAGGAATATGAATTAAGAGGGTAAATATATGAATTAAATGCATAGTGATTTTACTTTTTTTTTGGAGTCAGGGTTTTACTCTGTCACTCAGGCTGGAGTACAGTGGAGATCATGTCTCACTGCAGCTTTGAACTCTTGGGTTCAAAAAATCCTCCTGCTTCAGCCTCCTTAGTAGGTGGGACTAGAGGTGCATAACACCATACCTAGCTAAGTTAAAAAAATTATAGAGACAAGGTCTTACTATATTGCCCAGGCTGATAATGAACTGGCCTTGAGTGATCCTTCTGTCTCAGCCTCCCAAGTTGCTGAGATTACAGGCATGAGTCACTGCACCCAGTATAAATGAATAGTGATTTTAAAACAGGCCGGGCTCAGTGGCTCACACCTGTAATCCTAGCACTTTGGGAAACGAAGGTGGGCCGATTGCTTGAGGCCAGGAGTTCCAGACCAGCCTGGCCAACATGGTGAAACCCTGTTTCTACTAAAATACAAAAATCAACTGGGTATGGTGGTGCATGCCAGTAATCCCAGCTACTTGGGAGGCTTGAGGCATGAGGATTGCTTGAACTCAGGAGGTGGAGGTTGCAGTGAGCCACACACCACTGCAGCCCAGCCTGGGTGACAGAGTGAGAATCTGAATTTAAAAAAGAAAAAGCACATAACTTGGGAGAGGGATAAATCAAGTTAAAATGTTTTAATGGCCTTGTTTTCTGAGAAAAGATTAAGCTATAGTTTTATATTAAACTTTTTTCTTTTTAAAAATTTTTATTTTTCATTTTCAACCCTGGCCTACAGATATATTAAGCTCAAATATTCAAAGTTGGTTTTATAATACTCAGCGTAACCACTCTAAAAGATTTTTAAGATCTTAAAATATTGCCACCAAGCTAATGGGACAAAAACATGATAATACAGAACAAATTGCACTCAACCCAAAGGAATGCAGGAAAGGAAATAACAAAGAAAGAGTGGCATATGGGGAAAAGCAATTGGTGAGGTGGTAAGTTTAAATCCAAATCTATTAGAAATTGCATTACATGTAAATAGGCTAAATCCTCTAATAAAAGAGGAGTAAGATAATAATACAGCCAAATTATAAGATGCATAAAATGCAAAGATAGAGAAAGATGAAAGGGAAAGGTTATAAAAAGATGTCTAAACACCAAAAGAAAGCTGCTGTGTCTATAGTAATATCAAACAGTAGAATTTCAGTCAAAAGACTTAGTAAAGAGAAGCAGTTGCTAATGATAAAAGGGCTAATTCACAAGGAAGGTTTAACAATTCTAGACTTACATAATTCAATAATAGCTTCTAAATTTGCCAGAGAATTATAAGGAGAAATAAAAAATCCACAACCAAAAGGAAGATTACACACTCAATAAAAAATGTTGGCAGAGATACAGAAAATACAATTAAAGTTGACCTAGTCAACATTCATAGAAAACAAATGCATAGTTCTTTTTTTTTTTTTTTTTTTTTCTGAGACAGAGTCTCACTCTGTTGCCCAGGCTAGAGTGCAATGGCACAGTCTTGGCTCACTGCAACCTCTGCCTCCCAGGTTCAGGCGATTGTCTGCCTCAGCCTCCTGAGTAGCTAGGATTACAGGTGCCTGCCACCACATCCAGCTAATTTTTGTATTTTTAGTGGAGATGGGGTTTCACCATGTTGGTCAGGCTGGTCTCAAATTCCTGACCCCAAGTGATCCACCCACCTCGGCCTTCCAAAGTGCTGGTATTACAGGCGTTAGCCACCGCACCCAGCCCTATAGTACACATTTTTAATATGCATGTGGAACATTTACAAAAACTGACCATATGCTATACCATAATACAAGTCTAAGTAAGATTCAAAAGATTATAACAATACAGAGTATATTCTCTGATCATAATTAAAGTAAGCCAGAGAAGAAATGGTTAGACATTTCATATATTTAATAGGTTGGTGCAAAAGTAATTGTGGTTTCAGACAATTTTAAATCATCATAACTAGGCTCAAACACATCTTTATTGATCAAAATAGGAACCACTACAATCAACACATTTTTGCCAACAAGAAATGTTTGTTTATTCCTGTAGCATAAAAATCTGTACTTCAGGATTCAACAAACTCTTGGAAAGCATTTTCTGCATCCTGCTGGAAGAGTGGAAGAGTTTTCCCTGCAAAAAGTTGTCGAGATGCTTGAAGAGATGGTGGTCGGTTGGTGAGAGATCAGGTGAATATGGAGGATGAAGCAAAACTTTGTAGCCTAATTTGTTCAATTTTTGTAGCATTGGTTGTGCAATGTATGGTTGGGCGTTGTGGAGAATAATTGGACCCTTCCTGTTGACCATTGCTGGCTACAGGCATTGCAGTTTTTGGTGCATCTCATTGATTTGCTGAGCATACTTCTCAGATGGAAGGGTTTTGCTGGGGTTCAGAAACTAGTGAATCAGACTGGCAGCAGGCCACCTAACAGTGTCCATGACCAGTTTTTGGTGCAACTTTGGCTTTGGGAAGTACTTTGGAGCTTCTTTGTCCAACCACTGAGCTGGTCATTACTGGTTCCTGTATAAAATCCACTTTTTGTGGTACATCACAACCCAATGGAGAAATGGTTTGTTGTTGTGTAGAATAAGAGAAGACACTTCAAAATTATGATTTTAAAAAATTTTTTGCTCAGTTCATGAGGTACCTACTTATCAAGTTTTTCATCTTTCCAATTTGCCTCAAATGCCAAATGACCGTAGAATGGTTGACGTTGAGTTATTTGGCAGCTTCTCATGTAGTTATAAGAGGATCGGCTTCCATGATTGCTCTCAATTGGTCGTTGTCAACTTCTGATGGCCGGCCACTATGCTTCTGATCTTTAAGGCTCTCATCTCCCTTTGCGAAACTTCTTGAACCACCACTGCACTGTACATTCATTAGCAGTTCCAGGGCCAAATGTGTTGTTAATGTTGCAAGTTGTCTCTGGTGCTTTACAACCCATTTTGAACTCAGATAAGAAAATCACTCGAATTTGCTTTTTGTCTAACATCATTTCCATAGTTTAAAATCAACATAAACAGCAATTAATAAGTCATTAGCCAAAAAAAAAAAAAGCAAAAAGTGCCCATTAAAATGATATATAACAGGCTAGGCGCAGTGGCTCAAGCCTGTAATCCCAGCACTTTAGGAGGCTGAGACGGACGGATCACGAGGTCAGGAGATCGAGACCATCCTGGCTAACACGGTGAAACCCCGTCTCTACTAAAAAAATACAAAAAACTAGCCGGGCGTGGTGGCGGGCGCCTGTAGTCCCAGCTACTTGGGAGGCTGAGGCAGGAGAATGGTGTAAACCCGGGAGTTGGAGCTTCCAGTGAGCTGAGATCTGGCCACTGCACTCCAGCCTGGGTGACAGAGCGAGACTCCGTCTCAGAAAAATAAAATAAAATAAAATGATACATAACATAGCCACATTTATTTAAGATCTATTCCAGTATCAAATGGCAAATTCCAACAATGCAGAAACCACAATTATTTTTGCACCACATAATTAGAAACTATAAAACATACTCCAAAGGAACTTTGGGTTAACGGAAAAAACACAATGAAATTTAGAAAATATTTTAATTATAATAATAAAACATCACAATTTGTGGAGTATCACTGAAGTTGTCCTTGGAACTTTGTATCTTAACATATTAGAAAACAATAAAGGGTAAACATCAATAAGCTGAGCATTTATCCCAGTAAGTTATAAAAACTGCAAATTAAGCACAAAGAAGGAAGGAAAACATAAAGAGCTGAAGTTATTTGAGACAGCTGGGTAACTACATGCAGAGGAATGAAGTTGAATTTATATCTCATACTATATACAAAAATAAGCTACAAATGGAATAAAGACCTAAATGTAAGAACTATAACTATAAAACTCTTTACAAGAAAATAGATGTGAATCTGTGACCATGGGTGATGCAATGGTTTCTTAGGTATAACGTGTATAGCACAAGCAATCAAAGAAAAACAAATTGGAGATCATCAAAATTTTTAAAAATTGTGATCAAAGAGCACCATCAAGAAAATGAAATGACGGCCGGGCGCGGTGGCTCAAGCCTGTAATCCCAGCACTTTGGGAGGCCGAGACGGGCGGATCACGAGGTCAGGAGATCGAGACCATCCTGGCTAATATGGTGAAACCCCGTCTCTACTAAAAAATACAAAAAACTAGCCGGGCGAGGTGGTGGGCGCCTGTAGTCCCAGCTACTCGGGAGGCTGAGGCAGGAGAATGGCGTAAACCCGGGAGGCGGAGCTTGCAGTGAGCTGAGATCCGGCCACTGCACTCCAGCCTGGGCGACAAAGCGAGACTCCGTCTCAAAAAAAAAAAAAAAAAAAAAAGAAAATGAAATGACAACGCTCTCAGAATGGAAGACTATATTTGCAAATCATGTATATGATAAGGGATTTGTATCCAGAATAGAAAAAAGTCTACACCTCAGGAATAAAAAGACAAATAGGCCGGGTGCGGTGGCTTACGCCTGTAATCCCAGCACTGGGAGGCCGAGGCGGGCGGATCACAAAGTCAGGAGATGGAGACCATCCTGGCTAACACGGTGAAGCCCCGTCTCTACTAAAAATACGAAAAATTAGCCGGTCGTGGTGGCGGGCACCTGTAGTCCCAGCTACTTGGGAGGCTGAGGCAGGAGAATGGCTTGAACCCGGGAGGCGGAGCTTGCAGTGAGCCGAGATCGCGCCACTGCACTCCAGTCTGGGTGACAGAACGAGACTCCATTTGGAAAAAAAAAAAAAAAAAAAAAAGGACAAATAGCTCAATTAAAAAATGGGCAAAGTATTTGAATAGCTATATCTTCAAAGATACACAAATGGCTGGTAAGCACATGAATAGATGCTGAGGATTATTGGTCGTTAGGGAAATGTCGTTAGGGAAAAGCCGTAATGGGATACTACTTCATATTCACTAGGATGGCTATCATTGAAAAGAAGACAATGACAATTATGATGAGGATGTGGAAAAATTGGGACCCTCATATAATGCTAATGGGAATGTGAAATAGTACAGCCACTTTGGAAAATAGTGTGGCAGTTCCTCACAAAGTTAAACAGAGTTACCACGTGATCCAGCAATTTCATTCTTACCTAAAAGAATCGAAAGGGTATGCTCACACAATAACTTGTATGTGAATGTTCATAGCAATTTTATTCATAATTGCCAAAACATGGAAAGGAAACGATCTAAATGTCTAACTGATGAATGGATAAATTTAAGTATATACATACAATGGAATATTATTCAGCCATAAGAAAATGAAATACTGATACATGCTACAACATAGATGAATCTTGGAAACATTCTAAGTGAAAGAAGCAACAGAAAATACCACATAGTGTATAATTCAACCAGAAATATCCACAATAGTTAATCACTGTGTTAATCACTAGTATAAGATTAACTCGAAATATCCACAAGAGTTAAATTCACAGAGACAGAAAGCAGATTAGTGGTTGCCAGGGACAGGGGAGCAGAGGCATGGGGATGAATGGTGAGTGGTCCTCAACCCTTTTGCCACCAGGAACCAGTTTTGTGGAAGACATTTTTCCACCGACTGGGGGCGAGGGGCAGATGGTTTTGGGATGAAATTGTTTCACCCAGATCATCAGGCTTTAATTAGATTATCATAAGGAGCATGCAGCCTAGATCCCTTGCATGCACAGTTCACAATAGGATTTGAGCTCCCATGAGAATTCAATGCTGCTGCGAATCTGACAGGAGGTGGAGCTCAGGTGGTAATGCTTGCTCTCCCACCTTTCACCTCCTGCTGTGCTGCTGGGTTCCTAACAGGCCACAGACCTCTACTGGTCTGTGACCTGGGGGTTGAGGACCCCTGTGCAAATGGATATGGATATGGATATGGAGTTCCTTTTTGGGATGATTTAAGTGTTCTAGAGTTAGATAGTGGTGATGGTTGCACAACTTTGTGAATGTACAAAAAAACTACTCATTTGTATACTTTAAAAGGGTTATTTTTATGGTGTGTGATTTAATATATTTCTAAAATTTAAAAACTAATAGAATCTGTGGTTTAAAGACTTTCCAAGAATTCCCGCCCCTCATGACATCCCCACTGAATTCTTTCAAAATATTAAGAATAACATTACTCTACATAAACTCTTCCACAGAGTTAATATTATAATTCATAGTCACTAGCTAATCAAAATGCACTACTCAGCACCAAAGGCAAATACTTTTATCTGTTAGGTAAGGACAAGTCTATACCAACAATTCTGAATTAACTGATGAAGTGGAGCCAACACAAACCATTTAGAAATTCTGTGTCTGTCTCTCCTACTACTACTTCCATCTTACTTCATATCATCACACTGGCTGATAAAAAGCCTAATATGGGGTTATTTCTCTTCTTTTTTTAATTAATTAAATATATGTATTTAATATACTTTTTAGAGATGGGATTTCACTCTGTTGCCCAGGCTGGAGTGCAAGTGCAGTGATATAATCATAACTCATTATCATAACTCACTGCAGACTCCAATTCCTGGGCTCAAGCAATCCTCCCACCTCAGCCTCCTGAGTAGCTGGGACTACAGGCACACACCACCACACCTGGCTAATTTATTTTTATTTTTTGTAGAGATGGGGTCTCCCTATGCCAGGCTGGTCATAAAGCGATCCTCTCACCTTGGCCTCCCAAAGTATTGGGATTACAGGCATTAATCAAAGAGAAGGCCGGGTGCAGTGGCTCACATTGATAATCCCAGCACTTTGAGATGCCAAGGCAGGAGAATTGCTTGATGCCAGGAGTTCGAGAGCAGCCTGGGCAACATGGTGAGACCCCGTCTCTACGAAATTTTTAAAAACCTATGAACAAGGCAAGAGTTGTTTTGCATTGCTATCAGTTATCTACAATTAATAGAGTTGTAAAATAACTCACATAAGTGTCCTTTTTTATTCGTAAGGAGCCTCTTTTGAATACATCTGAGTTTATGCTAATGAAGTGTCTTAGGGTGAGGTCCCAAAAAGACCTCAGGATCAAGTTGGTCACCAGAAAGTCCAAGTAATTAGAAGGTGGAAGCTTTCTGCACCACCCACTCACCTCTGTATACAAACTTGAATAATGAGATCTGATGAGCTTCCAGGTGAATACATCAAAGTGCTGAGAGGGTGGCACAGCTGGAGAGGGCATGGAAGCTCTGACCCCTCCTACATTGAATTGTTTGCTTTATAATAAACTTGTAAATGTAAGCATTGTTTTTCTGAGTTTTATGAGAGGTTCTAATAAATTATTGAACCCAAGGAGTGGCTTGTGGGAACCCCTGATTTATACCCATTTGCTCATAAGTACAGGTGCCTGGACTTGGATGTGGGGAGCAGTCTTGTGAGACTCAGCTCTTAACCTCTGGGGTCCGCTTTAACTCCGGGTAGTTAGTATTGAATTGAATTGAATTGAATTCAGTATTGAGTTGAATTATTGGACACCCAGTTTGTGTCCACAGAATCAGAGAATTGGTTGCTGGTGTTGTAAAAACATTCTAGAATTGGTGCTAGAAGTGGGATGTGAGTAGAGAAATGGTGTTCTTTGTTTACTGTTTTTACCAAAGTAGAATTTGAAGCTTTTGTGCCATACATGGATCCAAGAATCTTTGCCAAGGCTGTGAGCTCCTTGCTGAGTATCAGACACTGTGCTAAACGCTTTACAAAGAATGTTTCTTTAGAAAGTTAAAATATTTTTATCAAAGCAATACATAAACATAATTGTGAAATTAAATAGTATAGAAAGACCCGTGATAAAAAGTAGCAATCCTGACTTTTTCACTGTTTCCCACGTCCCACTCCCATTCTGCTCCTCAGGGAGACCACTGTTGCCTATTAAGGTCTGTTTTTAGTGTATCTATTGATTGTCCTCATTCTTTAAATAATATGGGAATGTCCATTATTTAGACTTCTACCTGTCAAATTAGCTCTGATAAAGCTTTAACTCACTCGATTCCTGCATCTCTTCTTTCCATCTGTTACAAAACTCTTTTTGGTTTTCTTTATTGGTTATTATTAAAATATGAAATGATAGGCTGGGCGTGGTGGCTCATGCCTGTAATCCCAACACTTTGGGAGGCCAAGGTGGGCAGATTACCTGAGGTCAGGAGTTTGAGAACAGCCTGGCCAACATGGTGAAACCCCGTATCTACTAAAAATACAAAAATTAGCTGGGTGTGGTGGCACACACCTGTAATCCCAGCTACTTGGGAGGCTGAGGCAGAATCGCTTGAGCCAAGGAGACAGAGGTTGCAGTGAGCCGAGATCGTGTCACTGCGCTCCAGCCTGGCCAACAGAGCGAGACTCTGTGTCAAAAATAAACAAACAAAACCACAAAATGATGAACTTACACTTTGATTTCTTATTAAAACTATAGGCCATTTCTCCTGACTACTCATATTACAAAATAGTCTAATTAGTACTCCTGACTTTCCTTTCTACTTAATGTCTTCTTATACTTCAACATTATCAGACTAAGTTTGCATTCTGTTAATCAGATTTATGACATCTATTTCCTCTATAAGCTTATTCTAAAGGTTAAACGTCAAGCAGTGATCACATTATTACAACTATTTAAATATTGATGATTGCATTCGTTGTTATAGTATATTGGAATTACCAGTGTTTTTGTAGAGATTTTTTTTGGGCGACAGGGAGGTTATTTGCCTATCCATTTTGGGGGTAATTTCCCACCTTTATCTCATCCTTAAGTTCTTCCAACTTCTTAAGGATAATATCAAATCTCTTGTATCTCTTACTTTTCTAGATACCTCCTTTAAAAAAAAAAAAAAGCCTTTTTAGATTTGCAGAAATTTTGAGATGATAGTAGAGAGTTCTTATATACCCCACACCCAGTTTGCTCTATCATGAACATCTTACGTTAGTATGGTACGTTTGTTACAACTGATGGTCCAGTATTGTTACATTATTAACCAAAGTTATATTGTACACAGGTTTCCTTGGTTTTACCTAATGTCTTTCTCTTCCAGGGTCCCATCCAGAATACTATATTACCTTTAGTTGTCATGTCTCCTTACACTCCTCTTGGTTGTGACAGATTCCCAGACTCTTCTTGTTTTTGATGACCTTGACTGCTTTGAGGCGTATTGGTCAAATACTTTGTAGGAGGCCCCTCTATTGGAATTTGTGTGATGCTTTCCTCATTATGATACTGGCTAATTGGTTTCTGGGAGGAAGACCACACAGGTAAAGTGTCATTTTTATTATATCATATCAAGGGTACATACTATCAACATCTTCCATCACTGTTCATGTTGACCTTGAGCACCTGGATGAGGTAGTGTTTGTAGTTTTTCTACTGTAAAGTTATTCTTCCACTCTCCCACAACCTTTCGACAGTGAATGCTTTGGAAGGAAGTAACTGTGTGTAATCTATACTTAAGGAGTGAAGATTTGTGTTCCATTTGTGTTCCTCCTTCCTTGAGGACAGAGTATCTACATAAGTTATTTGAAATTGTTCTGAAACAGAGATTTGTTTCTTTTCCCTCATGTATGTATTTATTCAATCATTTATATGAATATACACTCATGGATATATATTTTATAATTTGGGTTATAATTCAGTAGTACTTTTTAAATTGTTGTTCAAATTGTTCCAGCTTTGGCAATTGGGATCTTCTTTCCCTTGGTTCTTGTTTCCCTTTGATATACTCCCGTCATTTATTTATTTTTCTTTTTTTCTTTTTGAGACAGAGCCTTGCTGTGTTGCCCAGGCTGGAGTGCAGTGGCACAATCTCAGCTCACTGCAACTTCCACCCCCCTGCCACTGGGTTCAAGCAATTCTCGTGTTTCAGCCTCCCGAGTGTCTGGGATTTCAGGCCCCTGCCACCATGCCTGGCTAATTTTTGTATTTTTAGTAGAGAAAGGGTTTTGGCATATTGACCAGGCTGGTTTAGAACTTCTGACCTCAAGTGATCCACCCGCCTCGGCCTCCTAAAGTGCTGGGATTACAGGCGTGAGCCACTACACCCAGCCACTCCCATCATTTTTTAAAGCACTTTACTTTGTGGTATTACAAGATGCTCAAGGCTTATCTTTTATATTTCCTTCTCCAGACCTAGAATCAATAATGTCTTCTTTTATTGGAAAATGGTAGTAGAAAAAAATGTCTGGACATCTGGACACTGGGAATTAAATAACTTTATTGGAGTCAATTTGTTTAATCTATTCTTAATATTTTCTAGCCTGCTGCTCAATGCTCATCTTGACTTCCATTTTTCTTTTAACTTGGATCCACTGTTTCTGGGATTTCCTGCCCTGCCCTGCCCTGCCCTGTCCTGCCTTGCCTTCCCTTTCCCTTTCCCGTTCCGTTTCCTGCCCAGCCCTGCCCTGCCCTGCCCTGCCCTGCCTTGCCTTGCCTTCCCTTTCCCTTTCCTTTTCCTTTCCCTTTCCTTTCCCTTTCTTTCCCCTCCCCTCCCCTCTCCTCCCCTCTCCTCCCCTCCCCTCTCCTCCCCTCCCCTTCCCTTCCCTTTCTTTCAACAGAGTCTCTCTCTGTCACCCTGGCTGGAGTGCAGCGGTGAGATCTCGGGTCACTGCGAACTCTGCCTCCCAGGTTTAAATGATTCTCTAGCCTCAGCCTCAAGAGTAGCTGCGATTACAGGAGCATGCCACCATGCCCAGCTAATTTTTGCATTTTTTAGTAGAGACAGGGTTTCGCCATGCTGGCCAGGCTGATCTCAAACTCATGACCTCAGGTGATCTGCTGGACCATATGCTTTCATTTTGTAGAAGCACATACTCAAGTAACTTTCTGAAAATGGGGTGTTTGAGATAAATTTTCTAAGTCTTTCGATTTACAAATCTAAATCTACAGGCATGTTTGAAAACTTCTTTTTAAAAATTTGATATATAATATACATATTCTGGGAATTTATGTGGCAATTTTGTATATTGAGATAATTTGTAAAGATCAAATCAGTGTAATTAGGATATCCATCACCTTAAATATTTGTCTTTTCTTTATGCTAGAAACATTCTAATTATTCTCTTCTACCTATTTGAAATATATAATAAATTATCGTAAACTACAGTCACTCTACTAATCTATCAAACGCTAGGTCTTATTTCTTCTATGAAACTGTATATTTCAGCTGGTCACAATGGTTCACACCTGTAATCCCAGAACTTTGGGAGGCGGAAGTGGGTGGAACACCTGAGGTCAGGAGTTCGAGACCAGCCTGGCCAACATGGTGAAACCCTATCGCTACTAAAAATACAAACTTGACCCAGCGTTGTGGCTCACACCTGTAATCCCAGCACTTTGGGAGGCTGAGGCGGGCAAATCATGAGGTCAGAAGTTTGAGACCAGCCTGGCCAACATGGTGAAAACCGTCTCTACTGGGTGACAGTGCGAGACTCTCTCTCAACAAACAAGCAAACGAACAAACAACAACAACAAAAATCAACACAAAAGTAGCCTTGGTGGTGATGCATGCCTGTAATCCCAGCTACTTGCGGGAGCTGAGGCAGGAGAATGGCTTGAACCTGGGAGGTGGAGGTTGCAGTGAGCCGAGATTGCAGCGCCACTGCATTCCAGCCTGGGCTAAAGAGGGAGACTCCATCAGAAAGAAAGGAAAGAAAGAAAGGAAGGAAGGAACGAGGGAGGGAGGGAGAGAGGGAAGGAAAAAAGGAAGGAAGGAAGGAAGGAAAAAAAAGAGTATATTTCTACCCATTAATCAGTCTCTTGTTACCCCCTGCCCCACCAATTCCTGGTAACCACCAAGCAAGTTGTCTATCTTCATGAGATTTACTTTTCAAGCTCTCACATATGAGTGAGAACATGCGATATTTGACTTTCTGTGTTTGGCTTGTTTCACTTAACATAATGACCTTCAGTTCTATCCGTGTTGGTGCAAATGACATGACTTCATTCCATTGTGTATATATATCACATTTTCTTTATCCATTCATCTGCTGATGGACACTTAGGTTGATTCCATATTATGGCTGTTGTGAATAGTGCTGCGATAAACATGAGACTGTAGCTATCTTTTTGATATATTGATTTTTCTTTCTTTAGGATATATACCCAGTAGTGAAATTACTGGATCATGGCAGTTCAATTTTTAGTTTTTTGAGGAACGTCCATAGTGTTTTCCATAGTGACTGTACTAATTTTCATTTCCACCAACAGTGTATGAGGGTTCCCCTTTCTCCACATCCTTGCCAGCATCTGTTATTCCCTGTTTTTTCTTTGTCATAAAAGCCATTTAGCTGGGGTGAGATGGTATCTCATTGTGGTTTTGATTTGCATTTCTCTGATGATTAGATGTTGAGCATATTTCTTACATTTGTTTTCCATTTATATGTCATCTTTTGTGAAATGTTTATTCAGATATTTTGCCTGTTTTTAAAATGAATTATTTGTTTTTTGTTTTTTTTTGCTGTTGAGTTGTTTTAGCTTCTTGTTATTAATTCTGGTTATTAATCCCTTGCCAGATGGCTGGTTTGCAAATATTTTCTTTCATTCTGTGGGTTGTTTCTTCTTTTTGTTGACTGTTTCTTTTACTGTGCAGAAGCTTTTTAGCTTTATGCAATCCCATTTGTCTATTTTTGCTTTTGTTACTTGTGCTTCTGAGGCCTGTTTACACAAAAAATCGTTGCCTGGATCAATATCCTGAAGCATTTCCCCAGTGTTTTCTAGTAGTTTCATAGTTTCAAATTTTAGATTTAAGTCTTTTTTTTTTTTTTTTTTTGAGACAGAGTCTTGCTCTGTCGCCCAGGCTGGAGTGCAGTGGTGCGATCCCGGTTCACTGCAAGCTTCGCCTCCCAGGTTCACGCCATTTGCCTGCCTCAGGCTCCAGAGTAGCTGGGACTACAGGCGCCTGCCACCACTCCCAGCTAATCTTTTGTAATTTTTTTTAGTAGAGACGGGGTTTCACCGTCTTAGCCAGGATGGTCTCAAGCTCCTGATCTCATGATCTGCTCGCCTTAGCCTCCCAAAGTGCTGGGATTACAGGCGTAAGCCACTGTGCCCGGTCTAGATTTAAGTCTTTAATCCATTTTGGTTTGATTTTTGCATATGGTGAGAAATAGGGGTCTGTTTTCATTCTTCTGCTTATTAATATCCAGTTTTCCCAGCACCATTTATTGAAGAACATATCCTTCCCCCAACATATGTTCTTAGCACCTTTGTTGAAAATGAGTAAATATGTGAATTTGTAGCTGGTTTCTCGATTTTGTTTCTTTTGTTTGTGTGTCTGTTTGTATGCCAGTACAATGCTGATTTGGTTACTGTAGCTTTGTAGTAGTATACTTTGAAGCCAGGTAGTGTGATGCCTCCAGCTTTGTTCTTGTTGCTCAGGATTGCTGTGGCTATTTGGGGTCTTTGATGGTTCTACATAAATTTTAGGATTCCTTTTTTTGTTTGTTTCTTTGAAGAATAGTTACTATAATTTTGATAGGGATTGTATTGAACCTGTAAATTACTTTGGGTAGTATTATCATTTTAACAATATTAAATCTTCCAATCCATGAAAATGGAATACCTTTCCATTTTTTTGTGTGTCTTTATTTATTTAGTTGAGATAGAATCTCGCTCTGTTGCCCAGGCTGGAGTGCAGTGGCACGATCTCAGCTCGCTGCAACCTCTGCCTCCCAGGTTCAAGCAATTCTCCTGCCTCAGCTTCCCAAGTCCAGTCTGTCATTCTGGGAGTTTTTCTGGTACTATTAATTTTAAAATCCTTTCATTTTCTTTTTCTTGAATTATCATTTTAGTTAACTATTGGGCTTCTGGATTGGTCTTCATGTGTATTAACTTTGTTCTTTTTTTTTTTTGAGACTGGGTCTCGCTCTGTTGCCCAGGATAGAATGCAGAGGCACAGTCACAGCTCGCTGCAGCTTCAACATCCAGGGCTCAAGTGACCCTCCCACCTCAGCCTCCCAAGCAGCTGGGACTACAGGCATGTGCCACCAAGCTTGGCTAATTTTTAAATTATTTGTAGAGATGGGGGTCTCCCTATGTTGTTCAGGCTGGTCTAACTCCTAGACTCAAGTGATCTCCCACTTTGGCCTCCCAAAGTGCTGATATTACAGGTGTGAGCCACTGTGCTTGGCCTTAACTTTCTTCTTGGTCTACCTTTTTGTCTTGTTTCTTCTTTCTGAAAGACTTTCTTGACTTTACCTTCTAACCTCTATGCTTGTAATTTTTTTTGAGCCATCAAATTGTTAATCTCCCAGAACTCTTTGTTATTTAATTGAATTATTATATTTAAAATTTTAATAGCAGCTGGTTCTTGTTTTATAAATGTAGTATCTTCTGTATATTTTTGAGGATACATAAATCTTTTTTTTTTTTTTTTTTTTTTTTTTTGAGGTGGAGTCATGCACTGTGGCCAGGCCGGAGTTCAGTGGTGAGATCTCGGCTCACTGCAACCTCCGCCTCCTGGGTTCAATCGATTCTCCTGCCTCAGCTCCCAAATAGCTGGGACTACAGGTGCACACCACCATATCCGGCTAATTTTTGTATTTTTTTTTAGTAGAGATGGGGTTTTGCCATGTTGACCGGGCTGGTCTTGACCTCTTGATTGCCTTAGGTGATCCGCCCACCTCAGCCCCCCAAAGTGCTGGGATTACAGACGTGAGCCACCGTGCCTGGCCTAATCTTTTTTTAAAAGAGTTTTTTATTTTTTATAAATTGTCTTATGAAATTATTTTTAGTTCTCTTAATTCATTCCTCTCTTTTCTTTTGTGTTTCTCATTCACATTACAGATTTTCCTTAAAAGTCTGGCAATCTTTGATAATCTATCCACTTTTAAGAATGAGGCAATAGTCTGGGTGCAGTGGCTCATGCCTGTAATCCCAGCACTTTGGAAGGCCGAGGCAGCGGATCATGAGGTCAAGAAATCGAGACCATCCTGGCCAACATGATGAAACCCTGTCTCTACTAAAAATACAAAAATTAGCTGGGCGTTGTGGCACGCGTCTGTAGTCCCAGCGACTCGGGAGGCTAAGGCAGGAGAATCTCTTGAACCCAGGAGGTGGAGGCTGCAGTGAGTTGAGATCACCACACCACTGCACTCCAGCCTGGTGACAGAGCCAGACTCTGTCTCAGGAAAAAAAAAAAAAAAAAAAAAAAAAAAAAAAAGAATGAGCCAATAGAAGGATTGACTTTGAACTTTTCATACTTGAATGGGCTTGTTGGCCAACAGTGCCCCGTTTAGCTGCCCTAATTCTCTTCCTAGATGGTTCAATAAACTTCTTTATAGAAAATCGCTTTCAGGGTTTTTTGTTTGTTTGTTTTTTTGAGACGGAGTCTCACTCAGTCACCCCGGCTGGAGTGCGGTGGTGCAGTCTCGGCTCACTGCAAGCTCCGCCTCCTGGGTTCACGCCATTCTCTTGCCTCAGCCTCCAGAGTAGCTGGGACTACAGAGACCCGCCACCACACCTGGCTAATATTTTGTATTTTTAGTAGAGATGGGGTTTCACCATGTTAGCCAGGATGATCTCCATCTCCTGACCTCATGATCCACCCGCCTCGGCCTCCCAAAGTGTTGGGATTATAGGCGTGAACCACAGTGCCCGGCCTATTACTATTATTTTCTGCCTGGAGAACAATCACCTTGATGGATGTTTTGCTTACTGGTTTGTGGGAGTGGAGTGGGTGCTTTTTATATACTCTATATTATTCAGGCTGTTTTAGTCCATTTTCTATTGATATAACAGAATACCACAGACTGGGTAATTTGTAAAGAAAAGAAGTTTGTTCATCTCACAATTCTGGAGGCTAGGGAGTCCAAGAGCTTGGCTCTGGCATCTGGTGAGGACCATCTCGCGGCAGAAGGGTGGAAGGCAGAAGTGAGCACGCAAGACAGAGAAAGGAAATCTGGCCAAACCCCCTCATTCTAATTAAGAATCTACTCCTGAGACAGCAAATTCGCTCCCATGATAATAGTGGTAGTCCATTCATGAAGGTGGAGCCCTCAAGACCTAATCATCTCTTAAAGTTTCACCTCTTAATACTGTTACATGGACAATTAAATTTCTTTCTCTCTCTCTCTCTTTTTTTTTAGACAGAGTCTTGTTCTGTCACCCAGGCTGGAGCTGGAGTGCGGTGGCATGATCTTGGCTCACTGCAAACTCCGCCTCCTGGGTTCAAGCAATTCTCCTGCCTCAGCCTCCCGAGAAGTTGAGATTACGGGCATGCACCACCATGCCCAGCTAATGTTAGTATTTTTAGTAAAGACAGGGTTTCTCCATGGTGACCAGGCTGCTCTTGAACTCCTAACCTCAAGTGATCCACCTACCTCAGCCTCCCAAAGTGCTGGAATTACAGGTGTGAGTCACCGCACACAGTTGGACAATTAAATTTCAACATGTGTTTTGTGGGGACATTCAAACCATAGCACATGCTTTAAATAATAACCCTGCTTTCATTCCCAGGTCTCATTCCTCTTGACCATCCTAACTGAATTTTCTGAATCTAAGCATTTGAAGTTTCTCCAGATAAGATTGGTGTGCTCTTCCACTGGGGAGCCTTTTCCACTTTTACACACCGTCACACAGGCTGGAGTACAGTGCTTTGATTGTAGCTCATTGCAGCCTCTAACTCCTGGGCTCAAAGGGTCCTCCTGCCTCAGTCTCCTGGGTACCATGCCCGGCTACTTTTTATTATTATTATTTTTTTCTTCTTGATACAAAGTCTTGCTCTGTTGCTCAGGCTGGAGTGCAGTGGTGCGATTTCAGCTCACTGCAACCTCCGTCTCAAGGGTTCAAGCAATTCTCCTGTCTCAGCCACCTGACTAGTTGAGTTTACAGGCATGCGACACCATGCCCAGCTATTTTTTTTTTTTTTTTTGTATTTTTAGTAGACACGGGCTTTTGCCATGTTGGCCAGGCTGGTCTCGAATTCTGGCCTTAAGTGATCCTCCCTCTTTAGCCTTCCAAATAGCTGGGATTATAGGCACTGCTCCTGGCTATGCACTCATTTTCTAAGTAGTGGTTCCTTCTTTATCAGTGCTTTATCAGTGATCAGTCCTCCAAACTCAGTGTTTTCCAAAAGCTTGATAAAAATCACTTGTTTGCTGATGGCTTTCCTTTCTTTCTCTTCAATATTGCACTTTTATACCCTGAACTGTCATTTTAATAAAGTTTCAGGAGGGACTAACAAAAAGCTTGTAGCTCTTCCATCATCTTAAACAGGAAAAAATCTCATTTAATTTTTAGAACAATCCGCTGGGCGCGGTGGCTCACGCCTGTAATCCCAGCACTTTGGGAGGCCAAGGTCGGGAGATCAAGACCGTCCTGGCTAACACGGTGAAACCCTGTCTCTACTAAAAATACAAAAAATTAGCCAGGCGTGGTGGCGGGCGCCTGTAGTCCCAGCTACTTGGGAGGCGGAGGCAGGAGAATGGCGTGAACCTGGGAGGCAGAGCTTGCAGTGAGCAGAGATCACGCCCATTGCACTCCAGCCTGGGCACAGAGCAAGACTCTGTCTCAAAATAAGGTAAAATAAATTTTTAGAACAATCCTATATCATGTTATTTTACAGAGTTGGGAACATTGGCCCAAGGAAACTAAATATTAATAGATATCTCTAAACCAAGTAAGTTATTCAGTGATGGAGCAGGGAATAAATCCCAGGAAATCCACTCTAGTGATTCATCGTCTTGTTTTTTCTCTAAGTTTATTAGTATAAAATTCTAAGGCCATATTTACCAATATCTTAGGAGGTAACAGAAATATTGAGTCCTGAACAATTTCATTTTAAGAGACCTGGGAAATACCTAGTTAAGTATGTACCTAATTAACTGTGTTTGAGAGATGATTCTAAAATGAATCAAGTTATCTTTTCTCTGGATTATCCAGCTTTGCATTCCTTATATTTAGTCATTAATTGCTACATGTTATTTGACTTCTTTGGAACTGTTTCTAAGTATTTTAAAATATTTTCAATCAGAAGCAATGGAAAAGAACAATATCATTCAGAGAAATGGGTAACAACTGGAAAGGGAAAGTGGAATGGTTTAAAGTGGCACACATAAAAGATGTTTGTTCTTACATCCTTTTCCACTGAAGTCTTACTCTTTTTTTTTTTTTTGAGACTGAGTCTCGCTCTGTCCCCCAGGCTGGAGTGCAGTGGCGCGATCTTGGCTCACTGCAAGCTCCGCCTCCCGGGTTCACGCCATTCTCCTGCCTCAGCTTCCTGAGTAACTGAGACTACAGGCGCCCGCCACCATGGCCAGCTAATTTTTTGTATTTTTAGTAGAGACAGGGTTTCTACAATGTTAGCCAGGATGGTCTTGATCTCCTGACCTCGTGATCTGCCCACATAGCCTCCCAAAGTGATGAAATTACAGGCGTAAGCCACCAGGCCTGGCCTTGAAGTCTTATTCTTAAGGGACTTGTATGAAAGAGAATATGTCAGACAGGCCATGCTAAGACTGATTAATACTTTCCAGCAAATATTGCCTTATATACGCGAGTGCAGATATTTTCTGGAACTTCTATGTTTGAATATAGTAATCTATACATGCTGTACTGGAAACCTGTCTTTGACTTTCTATTCAATTGTGCCATTGAGAATAGACGAGTCATGTTTCTCGGACCTTCAGTTTTCTTATTCAGTCAAAATACTGGACCAGATGACCTCCAAGACCTCATCCTTCCATAAAATTCCGTGATTATATTACTTAGACCTTCTTACTTTATTTTTAGTGGTTCATAATATGTCTTTTGATCAATACCTTAAAGTATAATTTACATAGGTTTAAATATACAAGTTTTAAATGTATTGCTCAATGGCTTAATAAAAATAGCTTTATTGGGATATAATTAACATGCCACAAAATTCACCTGTTTAATGTGTACAATTCAATGGTTTTTAGTGTATTTACAGAGATTTTTTTTTTTTTTTGAGACAGAGTTTCGCTCTTATTGCCCACGCTGGAGTGCAATGGCACAATCTTGGCTCACTGCAAGCTCTGCCTCCCGGGTTAAAGCAATTCTCCTGCCTCAGGCTCCTGAGTGAGTAACTGGGATTACAGGCATGCGCCACCACGCCCTGCTAATTTTGTATTTTTAGTAGAGACGGGGTTTCTCCATGTTGGTCAGGCTGGTTTCTTAACTCCTGACCTCAGGTGATCCGCTCGCCTTGGCCTCCCAAAGTGCTGGGATTGCAGGCATGAGCCACCGCATATGGCCTATATTTACAGATTTTTATACCCATCACCATAGTCTAATTTTAGAAAATTTTTATCACCCTAAAAGAAACCTGGTGCCCATTAGCAGTCGCTCCTGTCCTCCCTTTCCCTTTACTCTGCCAGTTCTTGGGAACCACTGGTCTACTTGCTCTTTCCATATATTTTATGTTTGTCTATTTTGGCCCTTGTTTTTTTGTTTTTTTGTTTTTTCTTTGAGTCTAGGTCTCGCTCGGTTACCCAGGCTAGAGTGCAGTGGTGACATCATGGCTCACCACAGTATTCTGGCCCTTTCATAGGAATGAAATCTTACAACGTGTCATCTTTTGTGACTGACTTCTTTCATTTGGCATAATTTTTTCAAGATTCATCCGTGTTGTAGCAAGAATCAACACTTCATTCCTTTTTGTTGCCAAATAGTGTTCATTTTGTGTATGTACCACATTTTATTTATCCATTCATCAGTTAATGAAAATTTAGGCTGTTTCCACTTTTGGTTGTTATGAATAATGCTGCTATGAACAATTGCGTTCGTGTGGACATGTGTTTCTATTTCTCTTGGGTACATACCAGGAGAATTGCTGGGTCATATGGTTCTCTACTTTTAATATTTTGAGGCATTGCCAAACTGTTTTCCAGAGTGGTTGTACCGTTTTACATTCCCATTAACATGTATAAGGATTTCCATTTCTCCACATCTTTGCTAACAATTATTACTAAGTTTTTTGTTGTTGTTGTTTTGAGATGGAGTTTAGCTCTTTTTGCCCAGTCTGGAGTGCAATGGCGTGACCTTGGCTCGCTGCAACCTCCGCCTCCCAGGTTCAAGGGATCCTCTTACCACAGCCTCCCAAGTAGCTAGGATTACAGGTGTGCACCACCATGCCTGGCTAATTTTTGTATTTTTTGTAGAGATGGAGTTTCACCATGTTGGTCAGGCTATTTTTGAACATCTGACCTCAAGTGATCTGCCTGCCTTGGCCTCCCAAAATGCTGGGATTACAGATGTGAGCCACTGCACCCAGCCAATTATTACTAAGCATTAAAATTAATATTATCTTTTTGATTATAGCCATTCTAATAGGTGTGAAGTGGTATGACTTTTAAGTTATCTACCTCTTTGTGACCTCCACCTAGATAAGAATATGTGATGTTTCTGTTCCTCCTGAAAGTTTCTTTGGTACCTTTCTTCAGTAGACACTAGGTGCCTGCCCCTGAGTAACTACTCTTCTGACATCTACCCACTGTAGATTAGTTTTGCCTGTTCTTGAATTTCATATAAATGGAACCAAACAGTATGTAGAATTTATATATCAAAGCACATGAATGTTCATAGCAGCATTATTCATAGTAGCCAAAAAGTGGGAGCAACTCAAGTGTCTATCAACTGATGAATGAATGAATAAATGACATATGGTATATCCATAAAATGGAACACTGACATAACTTAAAAGTACAACCTAAAGTAGCAAGTTGATGTAGAAGCTGCAGCAAATTACCCAGAAAGTCTAGCTAAGATCATAGATAAAGGTGGCTACACTAAAGGAAATTTCAATGTAGACAAAACAGCCTTAAATTGGAAGTAGATGCTATCTAGAATTTGTATAGCTAGAGAGGAGAAGTCAACACCTAGCTTTAAAGTTCAAAAGACAGGCTGACGTTCTTGTTAGGGGCTAATGCAATTGGTGACATGTGGTTGAAGCTGATGCTCATTTATCATGTTTAAAATCCTGGGGCCCTTAAGAATTACATTGGCCAAGTGTAGGGGCTAACACCTGTAATCCCAGCATTTTGGGAGGCTGAGGTGGGCAGATTACTTGAGTCTAGGAGTTCAAGACCAGCCTGGGTACCATGGCGAAAACGTCTCTACAAAATATACAACAATTAGCCAGGTGTGGGTGTGCCTGTGGTCCAAGCTACTTGGGAGACTGAGGTGGGAGGATCACCTGAGCCCGGGGAAGTCAAGGCTGCAGTGAGCCATGATGGTGCCATTCCAGCCTGGGCAACAGTGAGACTCTATCTCAAAGAGGGAGAATTATTTTAAGTCTACTCTACCTGTGTTCTATACATGGAACAACAAAGCCCAAATGACAACACATCTGTTGACAGCATAATTTACTAAATAATTTAAGTCCACTGTTGAAACCTATTCCTCAGAAAAAAAATATTCTTTTCAAAATATCACTGTTCATTGACATTGCACCTGGTCAACCAATGTTCTAATGGACATGTATAAGGAGATTAATATTTTCATGCCTGCTAACACAATATCCATTCTGTAGCTCATGGATTAAGGAATAATTTTTCCTTGATCTTAATTTTTCCTTCTCCTCCTCCTCCTCCTCCTCCTCCTCCTTCTTCTTCTTTATTTGAGAGTCTCACTCTGTCACCCAGGCTGCAGGGGATGATCTTGGTTCTGCAAGAATCTCCGACTGCAGAATCCGGATTCAACCTCCGACTCCCGGATCCGGATTCAAGCGATTATCCTGCCTCAGCCCCCTGAGTAGCTGGGATTATAGGTGTGTGCCACCACACCTGGCTAATTTTTATATTTTTAATAGAGACAGGGTTTCACCAATTTGGCTGGGCTGGTCTTGAACTCCTGATCTCGCGATCCAAACACCTAGACTTCCTAAAGTGCTGGGATTACAGGCGTGAGCTATCGCACCTGGCCAAGTCTTATTATTTAAGAAATACATATCATAAGGCTATAGCTGCCTTAGATAGTGATTCCTCTGATGGATCTGAGCAAAGTGAATTGAAAATTTTCTGGAAAGGATTCACCATTCTAGATGCCATTAAGAACATTTATGATTCATAGGAGGAGGTGAAAATATCAACATTAACAGCAGTTTGGAAGAAGTTGATTCCAACTCTCATGGATGACTTTGCAGGGCTCAAAACTTCACTGGAGGAAGAAACTGCAGAGGTGGTGGAAGTAGCAAGATAACTAGAATTAGAAGTGGAGACTGAAGATCTGACTGAATTGCTGCAATTTCATAATAAAACTTGAAAGGATAAGGAGTTGCTTTTTATGGATGAGCAAAGAAAGTGATTTTTTGAGATGGACTCTACTCCTGGTGAGGATGCTACAAATGTTGAGATGATAACAAAAGATTTAGAACAGTACATAAACTTAGATGATAAAGCAGTGGCAGGGATTAAGAGAATTGACTTCAATTCTGAAAGAATTTCTACAGTAAGTAAAATGCTATCAAACAGCATTGCATGCTACAGAGAAATCTGTCATGAAAGGAGGAGTCAATTGATGTGGCAGACTTCATCGTTGTCTTATTTTAGAAATTGCCTTAGCCACCACCCTGATTAGTCAGCAACCATCAACATCCAGGCAGGGCTGGGCGTGGTAGCTCACACGTGTAGTCCCAGCATTTTTTCAGGCCAACATGGGAGGATCGCTTGAGGCCTGGCATTTGAGACCAGCTTGGGCAAAAAAGGGAGACCTTGTCTCTACAAATAAATAAATAAATAAATAAATAAATAAAAATTTAGCTGGGCATGGTGGTGCACACCTGTGGTCTCAGCTTTTCAGGAGGCTGATGTGGGAGGATCACTTGAGCCCCAGAAGTTGAGGCTCGCAGTGGGTTATGATCGCACCACTGCACTCCAGCCTGGGTGACAGAGCGAAACCCTGTCTCTAAAATTAAAAAAAATAAATAAATAAAATCAAGGCAAGACCCTCTACCAGCAAAAAGATTCTTACTTGCTTGCTGAAGGCTTAGCTGACCAGTAGCATTTTTTAGCAACACAGTATCTTAAAATTAAGGTATGTACATTTTTTAAAGATGTAGTGCTGTCGTATACTTAATAGACTACAGTATCGTGTAAACATATTTTTTTGCGGGGGTGGTGAAACAGGGTCTCGCTTTGTCACCCAGGCTGGAGTGCAGTGGCATAATCTCAGCTCACTGCAACCTCTGCCTCCCAGGGTCAAGCAATCCTCCTTCCTCAGCCTCCCGAGTAGCTGGGACTACAGGTATGCATCACCACACCCGGCTAATTGTTTGTATTTTTTGTAGAGATAGGGTTTCACGGTGTTGCCCAGGGTGGTCTCAAACTCCTAGGCTCAAGTGATCCACCTGCCTCAGTCTCTCAAAGTGCTGGGATTATAGGCATGAACCACCGCACCAGGCTGTAAGCATAATTTTTATAAGCACTGGGAAACAAATTTGTGTGACTTGCTTTATTGTGATGTTTGCTTTATTGCAGTGCTCTGGAACTGAACCTGCAGTATCTCCAAGACATGTCTGTAATGTGTACTCTTTTGTGTCTGGTTTCTTTCACTTAGCATAATGATTTTGAGGGTTAAGCATGTTGTGTATCCAGGCATATATCAATATTTCATTCCTTTTTGTTGTTAAGTAGTATTCCATTGTATGGATGTACCACATTTTGTTTATCCATTCATCTGTTGATGGATATTTGAATTATTTTCAGTTTTTGGTTATTGTTAATAAAGCTACTTTAAACATTTGTGTGGGGCATAGACTTTCATTTCTCTTAGGTACATACTGAAGAGTAGAATGGTAGGATTATATCGCAGACATGCTTAATTTGATAAGGAATGCCAGGTTTCCAAAATGACAATATTGTTTTGCATTCCCATGGGCAGTATATAGAGTTTTCTTAGGACCTTTTAAACAAATGTTTATATAGGTAGTTCATTTTTGTTGTAGAAATACTAAAAAGTATATAAGAGTAAAGAAATGCATCACTTAAAATTTTACTACAAGATGTAACATTGTGGAGTATATTATTCTTTTTTTTATTATTATACTTTAAGTTCTAGGGTACATGTGCACAATGTGCAGGTTTGTTACATATGTATACATGTGCCATGTTGGTGTGCTGCACCCATTAACTCGTCATTTACATTAGGTATATCTCCTCATGCTATCCCTCCCCCCTCCCCCGGAGTATATTATTCTTAACTTTTTTTCTACCTATGCTATTTAAAATAAAACCTTATACTGTATGTACTTCTCTGCATTTTGCTTTTTCCATGTAACGTGGGACTAGATTTTCTGTTTCAATAAATATACATTTAAACCATCATTTGAAATAGCTGCAGAGTATTCTGTTACATCAGTGCAGGACATACTGAAACTAGCCATTTGGTTTTTGTTGGACCTTTAGGTTGTTTGCTTCTTCTCATCGTTATAAATAATATGACAATGGACATTGTTGTAAAAATAAAGTTGTATATTTCATTTCATTTCATTTCATTTCATTTCTTTTTTGAGACAGGGTCTCCCTGTGTTGCACCCAGGCTAGAGTAGAGTGGCACGATCTCAATTCACTGCAACCTCCACCTCCCGGGTTTAAACACTTCTCCTGCCTCAGCCTCCCGAGTAGCTGGGATTACAAGCGCTTGCCACCACGCCTGGCTAATTTTTTTTTATTTTTAGTAGAGACAGGGTTTCACCATGTTGGACAGGCTGGTCTCGAACTCCTAACCTCCCAAAGTGCTGAGATTACAGGCGTGAGCCACTGCACCTGGCCAGAATTGTATTATTTTTCTATAATTCTTTTTTTTTTTTTTTTTGAAACAGAGTCTCGCTCTGTCACCCAGACTGGAGTGCAGTGGTGTGATCTCGGCTCACTGTAAGCTCTGCCTGCTGGGTTACGCCATTCTCCTACCTCAGCCTCCCGAGTAGCTGGGACTACAGGCGCCGGCCACCATGCCCGGCTAATTTTTTTGTATTTTTAGTACAGATGGGGTTTCACTGTGTTAGCCAAGATGGTCTCGATCTCCTGACCTTGTGATCCGCCTGCCTCGGCCTCCCAAAGTGCTGGGACTACAGGCATGAGCCACTGCGCCTGGCCTATAATTATTTCTTCGTGATAAACTCCAAGGAGGATTGCTGGCTCCAAATATACACAAATTTTGAAGGCTTTTGATACCTCACGCCTAATTGCCTTCTTGTTCTGTTTTCTTTTTCTACTAGTTTTGTGACCTTGGATATGTTACCTAATGTTTTTGAGCATCAGTTTCCTCATCCATAAAATGGAGATAATAGAAGAATACATTGTTTTAAAATATTTAGTATAGTGTCTCACATATGGTAAGTACTCAGTGACAGCTATTACTACTTTTAAAAATTATTACAGTTAATACTATTACCTGGAGTATTTAAGAATTCAGGACTTCTAAACCTCTCAAATACTTATACAAAATATTATTTAAGAAATACCTTTGTTGGCCGGGCGCGGTGGCTCACGCCTGTAATCCCAGCACTTTGGGAGGCCGAGACGGGCGGATCACGAGGTCAAGAGATCAAGACCATCCTGGCTAACACGGTGAAACCCCATCTCTACTAAAAAATACAAAAAAAAAAAAAAAAAAACTAGCCGGGCGAGGTGGCGGGCGCCTGTAGTCCCAGCTACTCGGGAGGCTGAGGCAGGAGAATGGCGTGAACCCGGGAGGTGGAGCTTGCAGTGAGCTGAGATCCGGCCACTGCACTCCAGCCTGGGTGACAGAGCGAGACTCTGTCTCAAAAAAAAAAAAAAAAAAAAAAAAAAAGAAATACCTTTGTCAATCTGATCATTTGTATTTCTTCTGTGAATTATTTATAAATATTCCTTGATGATGATTTTAAATATTTCTCAAATGTTGGGATGAACAATAGGATACTAAGTTTTTGGAACTCTCTCTGATAATTAGGAGTGAAAGACAGGTGACTGTCCCATACATAAATCCAATAAATTTGGTACTACTCTGTTTATGTATTTGTAAATTCATGCTGTTGGTATTCATTGAAGCTTTGAGATTTGGGGCAGCAGATCTATAACGCATTTAGGACCCGATATAAATCAACTTTAACTATGTATTTGATGTTATTGGTTTTCTGTGATTACCTGATTCTTTATGTCAATTTTATGGGACCTCGATGCTAATAAAATGAAACAGAGTTCTCTAAGCCCAAGTTTATTTAATCTTTTTTTTTTATTTTTAAGATGGAGTCTGGCTCTGTTGCCCAGGCTGGAATGCAGCGATGTGATCTCGGCTCACTGCGACCTCTCCCTCCTGGGTTCAAGCGATTCTCCTGCCTCAGCCTCCTGAGTAGCTGGGACTACAGGCGTCCGCCACCATGCTCAGCTACTTTTTTGTATTTTTAGTAGAGATGGGGTTTCACTGTATTAGCCAGGATGGTCTTGATCTACTGACCTCGTGATCTGCCTGCCTCGGCCTCCCGAAGTGTTGGGATTACAGGCGTGAGCCACTGCACCCGGCCACTAAATATTATTGAGCTATTTACTCAAGAGGTTTTAAATTTTTTAACATTTAACTCTGAGTGGACATAGGGGAAGTAGAGCTAGAAAATGGAAGAGGAATGGAAAAGAAGTCTATCAAGTATTTCTGTTTTGGCTTTTCGTTGGAGTTAGCTAACTTTTGGAAGGGGGAACAAGTTCCTGACTCCTGCCTTTCTGTAATGGCATAAAAATGTAGCTAAGGTGTATGGAGAGGTACCTCCTGATCAGATCTTCTCTCCCAAATCATCCTGAGTATGCCAAAACAAAAACAAAACACAAATGAAGCAAACCAAAAACAATCCTTCCCCTTTTCCTACCACGCCAGAGATTTAAGACATTAGTTTATTAAAGTGCCTTTTAAAATCAGTCTGTTAAAATCCACACCTTAATGTGAATTGCAGAACTATAATTAGACGTTCCACTTTCAACTTTTTAATAAGGATTTTTGCTGACTGGTGACGCAGAGCTAATATTGGAGGAAGTGGTCAGTTGGAAGAAGGCCGATCTGCTCCAGTGTCACAGGGAGTTTTGGCTGTTAGGGTGTGGTTTTTAGGGTGTGTGTTCTCAGCAATTGACTAATTTCTTTGAGCCTTAGTTTTCTCACTGGTAAAGTTGGGGTGATGATTTATCAGGCCTGTAGTCTTGTGAGTCTCAAGTGAGATGCAGTATGCAAATGCCTTGAACACTTAAAAATCACTGTTACCATTCTGGCACCAGATTTTGAGTGTTCTCCCACATAAGTAATAAATCACCTTCTCAGAGGGGAGAAGTTAAGTAGAGACGGGGTTTCACTGTTGGCCAGGCTGGTCTCAAACTCCTGACCTCGGGTGATCTGCCTGCGTTGGCCTCCTGAAGTGCTGGGATTACAGGTGTGAGCCACTGCGCCTGGCTTCCAAGCTCATCTTGAACATTTACTGCCCCAGACCTGGAATCTACCATTACTGTCAGGAACCCTTGCTTCTTTTAGTGGAAAATGATATGTAAAGACCATAATCTGGGCACTAGGGACATTCACTGCTATAGGAATTGTTATTTTTACAGATGTTTACAGGGTGAAGGCCAGGAAATGTTTAATCCCTTTTAATTTTTTTAAAGATAAAATATACCATGAGAATGTACTGATATTTTCCTTTATTTTATTTTATTTTATTTTATTTTATTTTATTTTTTTGAGAAAAGGTGTCGCTCTGTCATCCAGGAGGGAGTGGAGCGGTGCAATCACGGCTCACTTCAGCCTTGACTTCTGCTGAAATGGCACTCCCGCCTCAGCCTCTCGAGTTGCTGGGACTACAGGCACACGCCATCAGGCCCAGCTACATGAGATACTTTGATTCAGGCATGCAATAAGCAGTAATCACATCATGGAAAATGGAGTATCCATCCCCTCAAGCATTTATTCTTTGTATTACAAACAATCCAATTATACTCTTTAAGTTATTTTTTGATGTACAATTAAATTATTGATGACTGTAGTCACCCTGTTGTGCTGTCAAATAGTAAATCTTATTCATTATTTCTAACTATTTTTTTGAACCCATTAACTACTCCTACTTACCCCCGGCCTCCCCATTACCCTTCCCAGCCTCTGGTAACCATTCTTCTACTCTCCATCTCCATGAATTCAACTGTTTTGAGTTTTCTCACTCAAATAAGTGAGAACATGTGAAGTTTGTTTTTCCGTGTCTGACTTATTTCACTTCACATAATAACCTTCACTTCCATCCGTGTTGTTGCAGTGACTGGATCCCATTTTTTTAATGGCTGAATAGAAGTCCATTGTATATAATTGCCACATTTTCTTTATCCATTCATCTGTTGATAGACACTTAGGTTGCTTCCTAATCTTGGTTATTGTGAATAGTGCTGCAACAAACATAGGAGTGCAGATAGCTCTTCAATATATTCATCTCTTTTCTTTTGGATATATAGCTGGCAATGGGATTGCTGGATCATATGGTAGCTCTGTTTTTAGTATATTTTTTCAATTTTTTTATTTTTATTTTTTGTGGGTACTAGTAGGTGTATATATTTATGGCTACATGAGTTGTTCTGATACTGGCATGCAATGTGAAATAAGTACACCGTAAAGAATGGGGTATCCATTCCCTCAAGCATTTATCCATTGAGTTGTAGAAATGCAATTACATTCTTAAGTTATTTTAAAATGTGCAATGAAGTTATTGACTATAGTCACCCTGTCATGTGATCAAATAGTAGGTCTTATTTACTAGTTCTAGCTATTTTTTTGTACCCATTAACCATCCCACCTCCCCCTACCTCCCCCCACTACCCTTCCCAGACTCTGATAACCATCCTTGTACCCTATATGTCCATGAGTTCAATTGTTTTGACTTTTAGATCCCATAAGTAAGTGAGAACATGTGATGTTTGTCTTTCTGTACCTGGCTTATTTCACCTAACATAATGACATGCAGTTCCATCAAAGTCATTGCAAATGACTAGATCTCATTCTTTTTTAAGAGTGACTAGTACTCCACTGTGTATAATTACCACATTTTCTTTATCCATTCATCTGTTGATGGACACTTAAGTTGGTTCCAAATCTTAACTATTGTGAACAGTGCTGCAACTAACATAGGAGTGTGGATATCTCTTCGATACACTGATTTCCTTTCTTTTGGGTGTATACCCAGCAGTGGGATTCCTGGATCATCTGGTAGCTCAATTTTTAATTTTGTGAGGAACCTGCAAACCGTTGTCCGTAGTGGCTGTACTAATTTACATTTCCATCAACAATGTACAAGGGTTCCCTTTTCTTTACATCCTCTCCAGCATTTGTTCTTGCCTGTCTTTTGGGTGTAAGGTATTTTAACTGGGGTGAGATGATATCTCATTATAGTTTTGATTTGCATTTCTTTGATGATCATTGATGTTGAGCACTGTTTCATAGGCCTTTTGTTTGCCATTTGTATGTATTCTTTTAAAAAATGTCTATTCAAATCTTTTGCCCATTTTCTGATGGGATTATTAGATTTTTCCCAGTAGAGTTTAAACTCCTTGTATATTCTGGTTATTAATCCTTGTCAGATAGGTAGTTTGCAAATATTTTCTTCCATTCTGTAGGTTGTCTCTTCACTATGTTGATTGTTTCCCTTGCTGTGCAGAAGCTTTTTAACCATCTCATTTGTCCATTTTGTCTTTGATTGCCTGTGCTTATGGGGTATTACTCAAGAAATTGTTACCTAGATAAATGTCCTGGAAGGTTTCTCCAATGTTTTCTTGTAGTAGTTTCATAGTTTGAGGTCTTAGATTTAAGTTTTTAATCCATATTAATTTGATTTTTGTATATAGTGGAGAGATAGGTATCTAGTTTTATTCTTTTGCATAAGGATATCCAGTTTTTTCAGTGCTATTTATTGAAGAGACTATCCTTTCTCCAGTGTATGTTCTTGGCACCTTTGTCAAAAAATGAGTTCACTGTAGATGTGTGGATTTGTTTATTGGTTTTCTATTCTGTTCCATTGGTCTATGTGTCTGTTTTTATGCAATAGCTTTGGCTATTCTGGGTCTTTTGTGATTCCATATAAATTTTAGGATTGTTTTTTCTATTTCTGTGAAGAATGTCATTGATATTTTGATAGGAATTGCATTGAATCTGTAGAGTGCTTTGGGTAGTATGGACATTTTAACAATATTGATTATTTTGATTCGTGAACATAGGATCTTTCGATTTTTTGTGTACCCTTTGATTTCTTTCATCAGTGTTTTATAGTTTTCCTTGTAGAGGTCTTTCCCTTCTTCAGTTAATTCCTAGGTATTTAATTTTATTGTGGTGATTTTTTTTTAATGGGATTACTTTTTTATTTCTTTTTCAAATTGTTCACTGTTGGCATATGGAAGTGCTACTGATTTTTGTATGTTACTTTTGTATCCTGCAACTTTATTGAATTTATCAGTTCTAATAGTATTTTGGTAGTCTTTAGGTTTTTCCAAATATAAGATCGTATCATCTGTAAACAAGGATAATTTGACTTCTTCCTTTCCAATTTGAATGCCCTTTATTTCTTTCTCTTGTGTGATTGCCCTAGCTATGACTTCCAGTACTATGTTGAATAACTGTGGTGAAAGTGGACATCCTTGTCGTGTTCCAGATCACAGGAAAGTCCTTCAGTTTTCCCCTCTTGAGAATGATACTAGCTGTGGGTCTGTCATACATGGCTTTTATTATGTTGAGGTATATTCCTTCTATGTGTAGTTTTTCTTAAATATATCTACCTCATCTCTCACCTTCCATGTGTAGTTTTTGAGAGTTTTTATCATGAAAAGACAATGTTTTTCTGCATCTATTGAGAAAATCATATGGTGGTGTCCTTTATTCGGTGGATGTGATGTATCATATTTACTGATTTTTGTATGTTGATCCACCCTTGCATATCTGAGATAAATCCCACTTGGTCATTTTTTTTTTTAATGTGCTGTTTGAGTTTTGTTTGTTAGTATTTTATGGAGAATTTTTGCATTTCTGTTCATCAGGGATATTGGTCTTTAGTTTTTTCGTTGGTGTCCTTGTTCTTGTTTGGTTTCGGTGTCAGTGTAATGCTTGCCTCATAGAATGATTTAAGGAGAACTTCTTCCTCTTTTTTTTTTTTTTAGATGGAGTCTTGCTCTGTTGCCCAGGCTGCAGTGCAGTGGCTCAATCTTGGCTCACCACAACCTCCGCCTCCCAGGTTCAAACGATTCTCTTGCCTCAGCCTCCCAAGTAGCTGGGACTACAGGCATGTGCCACCAAGCCTGGCTAATTTTTATATTTTTAGTAGAGACGGGGTTTCACTATGTTGGCCAGTCGGGTCTCAAATTGCTGACCCTCATGATCTGCCCTCCTCTGCCTCCCAAAGTGCTGGGATTACAGGTGTGAGCCACCACACCCGGCTGAGAACTTCTTCCTCTTAAACTTTTTGGAGTAATTTGAAGAAAATTGGTGTTCTTTTTTGAAAGCTTAGTAGAATTTGGCAGTGGAGCCATCTGGTCCTGGACTTTTCTTTTTTGGGAGACTTTTTCTTTTATTATTATACTTTAAGTTCTGGGGTACATGTGCAGAATGTGCAGGTTTGTTACATAGGTATATATGTGCCATAGTGGTTTGCTGCATCCATCAGCCCGTCATCTACATTAGGTATGTCTTCTAATGCTATCCCTCCCCCAGACCCCCACCCCCTGACAGGCCCTGGTATATGATGTCTGCCACCCCCACCACCCTGAGTCCATGTGTTCTCATTGTTCAACTCCCACTTATGAGTGAGAACATGTGGTGTTTGGTTTTCTGTCCCTGTGTTAGTTTGCTGAGAATGATGGTTTCCAGCTTCATCCACATCCTTGCAAAGGACATGAACTCATCCTTTTTTATGGCTGCATAGTATTCTATAGTGTATATGTGCCACATTTTCTTTATTCAGTCTAACATTGATGGGCATTTGGGTTGGTCCCAAGTCTTTGCTATTGTGAATAGTGCTGCCATAAACATACGTGTGCATGTGTCTTTATAGCAGAATGACTTATAATCCTTTGGGTATATACCCAGTAATGGGATTGATAGATCAAATGGTATTTCCAGTTCTACACCCTCGAGGAATCGCCACACCGTCTTCCACAATGGTTGAACTAATTTACACTCCCGCCAACAGTGTAAAAGCGTTACTATTTCTTCACATCCTCTCCAGCATCTGTTGTTTCTGACTTTTTTTTTTTTTTTTTTTTTTGAGACGGAGTCTCTCTGTCACCCAGGCTGGAGTGCAGTGGTGCAGTCTCGGCTCACTGCGAGCTCCACCTCCTGGGTTCAAGCCATTCTCCTGCCTTAGCCTCCTGAGTAGCTGGGACTATAGGTGCCCACCACCATGCCTGGCTAATTTTTTGTATTTTTAGTAGAGATGGGGTTTCACTGTGTTAACCAGGATGGTCTCTATCTCCTGACCTCGTGATCTGCCAGCCTCGGCCTCCCAAAGTGCTGGGATTACAGGCGTGAGCCACCACGCCCTGCCTCTGTTTCCTGACTTTTTAATAACTGCCATTCTAACTGACATGAGATGGTATCTCATTGTGGTTTTGATTTGCATTTCTCTAATGACCAGTTTGTTGTTTTTGCTTAGGATTGTCTTGGCTATACAGTCTCTTTTTTGGTTCCATATGAAATTTAAAGTATTTTTTTCTAATTCTGTGAAGAAAGTCAGTGGTACCTTGATGGGAATAGCACTGAATCTATAAATTACTTTGTGCAGTATGGCCATTTTCATGATATTGATTCTTCCTATCCATGAGCATGAAATGTTTTTTCATTTGTTTGTGTCCTCTCTTACTTCCTTGAGCAGTGGTTTGTATTTCTCCTTGAAGAGGTCCTTCACATCCATTGTAAGTTGTATTCCTAGGTATTTTATTCTCTTTGTAGCAATTGTGAATGGGAGCTTGCTCATGATTTGGCTCTCTGTTTGTCTATTATTGGTGTACAGGAATGCTTGTGATTTTTGCACATTCATTTTGTATGCTGAGACTTTGCTGAAGTTGCTTATCAGTTTATGGAGTTTTTGGGCTGAGACGTGGGGTTTTCTAAATATACAATCATGTCATTTGCAAACAGACAATTTAACTTCCTTTCTTCCTATTTGAATACCCTTTCTTTCTATCTCTTGCCTGATCCCCCTGGCCAGAACTTCCAATAGTATGTTGAATAGGAGTGGTGAGAGAGGGCATCCTTGTCTTGTGCTGGTTTCCAAAGGGAACGCTTTCAGTTTTTGTCCATTCAGTATGATATTGGCTGTGGGTTTGTCATATATAGCTCTTATTATTTTGAGATATGTTCCATCAGTACCTAGTTTATTGAGTGTTTTTAGCATGAAGGGGTGTTGAATTTTATCGAAGGCCTTTTCTGCATCTATTGAGATAATCATGTTGTTTTTGTCATTGGTTCTGTTGATGTGATGGATTACATTTGTTGATTTGCGTATCTTAAACCAGCCTTGCATCCTAGGGATGAAGCCAACTTGATCATAGTGGATAAGCTTTTTAATGTGCCGCTGGGTTCGGTTTGCCAGTATTTTATTGAGGATTTTCTCATCGATATTCATCATGGATATCGACCTGAAATATTCTTTTTTTATTGTGTCTCTGCCAGGTTTTGGTATCAGGATGATGCTGGCCTCATAAAATGAGTTAGAGAGGAGTCCCTCTTTCTCTATTTTTTTGGAATAGTTTCAGAAGGAATGGTACCAGCTCCTCTTTGTACCTCTAGAATTCGGCTGTGAATCCATCTGGTCCTCGGCATTTTTGGTTGGTAAGCTATTAATTGTTGCCTGTATTTCCTAACATGTTATTGGTCTATTCAGGGATTCAACTTCTTCCTGGTTTAGTCTTGGGAGGGTGTATGTGTCCAGGAATTTGTCCATTTCTTCTAGGTTTTCTGGTTTATTTGTGTAGAGGTGTTTATAGTATTCTCTGATGGTAGTTTGTGTTTCTGTGGGATCGGTAGTGATCTCCCCTTTATCATTTTTTATCGTGTCTACTTCTCTCTTTTCTTCCTTATTAGTCTGGCTAGCAGTCTATCTGTTTTGTTAATGTTTTTAAACAACTAGGTCCTGGATTCATTGATTTTTTTGAAGGGTTTTTGTGTCTCTATCACCTTCAATTTTGCTCTGATCTTAATTATTTATTGTCTTCTGCTAACTTTTGAATTTGTTTGCTCTTGCTTCTCTAGTTCTTTTAATTGTGATGCTAGGGTGTCAATTTTAGATTTTTCCTGCTTTCTCCTGTGGGCATTTAGTGCTATAAATTTCCCCCTAAACACTGCTTTAGTTGTGTCCCAGAAATTCTGTTCTTTTGCATTTGCTAAGGAGTGTTGTTACTTCCAATTAAATGCCCCAACTAAAAGGCACAGACTGCAAATTGGATAAAAAGGCAAGACCCATCAGTATGCTGTATTTGATTTTAGAATAAGCACTATGTGTTGCTGAGAAGAATGTATATTCTGTTGATTTGGGGTGGAGAGTTCTGTAGATGTCTATTATGTCTACTTGGTCCAGAGCTGAGTTCAAGTCCTGAATATCCTTGTTAATTTTCTGTCTTCTTGATCTGTGTAATATTGACAGTGGAGTGTTAAAATCTCCCACTATTACTGTGTGGGAGTCTAAGTCTCTTTATAGGTCTCTAAGAACTTGCTTTATGAATCTGGGTGCTCCTGTATTGGGTGAATATATATTTAATATATATTTAAGAATATATATCTTGTTGCATTGATCCCTTTACCATTATGTAATGCCCTTCTTTGTCTTTTTTGTTCTTTGTTGGTTTAAAGTCTGTTTTGTCAGAGACTAGGATAGCAATCCCTGTTTTTTGTTGTTGTTGTTGTTGTTGTTGTTGTTGTTGTTGTTTTTTTGCTATCCATTTGGTTGGTAAATCTTCCTCCATCCCTTTATTTTGAGCCTATGTATGTCTTTGCACGTGAGATGGGTCTCCTGAATACAGCTATCCAATTTGCCAGTCTGTGCCTTTCAGTTGGGGCATTTAGCTCATTTACATTTAAGGTTAACATTGTTATGTGTGTGAATTTGATCCTTTCATTATGATGCCAGCTGGTTATTTTGCCCATTAGTTGATGCAGTTTTTTTCATAGTGTTGATGGTCTTTACATTTTGGTTTGTTTTTGCAGTAGCTGGTACTGGTTTTTCCTTTCCATATTTAGTGCTTCCTTCAGGAGCTCTTGTAAGGCAGATCTGGTGGTGACAAAATCTCTCAGCTTGTCTGTAAAGGATTTTATTTCTCCTGCCTTTATGAAGTTTTGTTTGGCTGGATATGAGATTCTTGGCTGAAAATTCTTTTCTTTAAGAATGTTGAATATTGGTCCCTGCTCTCTTCTGGCTTGTAGGTTTTCTGCAGAGAGATCTGCTGTTAGTTTGATGAGCTTTCCTTTGTGGATAACCCAGCATTTCTCTCTGGCTGCCCTTAACATTTTTTCCTTCATTTCAGCCTTGGTGAGTCTGATGATTATGTGTCTTGGGGTTGCTCTTCTCGAAGAGTATCTTTGTGGTGTTCTCTGTATTTCCTGAATTTTAATGTTGGTCTGTCTTGCTAGGTTGGGGAAGTTCTCCTGGATAATATCCTGAACTGTGCTTTCCAACTTGGTTCCATTCTCCCTGTCACTTTCAGGTACACCAGTCAAACGTAGGTTTGGTCTTTTCTCATAGTCCCATATTTCTTGGAGGCTTTGTTTGGTCCTTTTCATTCTTTTTTCTCTAATCTTGTCTTCACGCTTTATTTCATTAAGTTGATCTTCAATCTCTAGTATCCTTTCTTCTGCTTGATCGATTCGGTTGTTGATATTGGGTATGCTTCACAAAATTCTCATGCTGTGTTTTTCAGCTCCATCAGGTCATTTATGTTCTTCTCTAAACTGGTTATTCTAGTTAACAATTCCTCTAACCTTTTTCAGGGTTCTTAGCTTCCTTGCATTGGGTTTTCAAGGTTCTTAGCTTCCTTGCATTGGGTTACAATACGCTCCTTTAGCTTGGAGGAGTTTGTTATTACCCACTTTCTGAAGCCTACTTCTGTCAGTTGGTCAAACTCATTCTCTCTCCAGTTTTGTTCCCTTGCTGGAGAGACGTTGTGATCCTTTGGAGGAGAAGAGGCATTCTGGTTTTTGGAATTTTCAGCCTTTTTGCTCTGTTGGTGACCTTCAGGTGGAGTTTTTGCATGGTCGTCCTTTTCGTTGATGTTGATGCTATTGCCTTCCATTTGTTAGTTTTCCTTCTAGCAGTCAGGCCCCTCTTCTACAGGTCTGCTGGAGTTTGCTGGAGGTCCACTCCAGACCCCGTTTGCCTGGGTATCATGAGCAGAGGCTGCAGAACAGCAAAGATTGCTGCCTGCTTCTTCCTCTTGAAGCTTCATCCCAGAGGAGCACCCACCAGATGCCAGCCAGAGCTCTTCTGTATGAGGTGTCTGTCAACCCCTGTTGGGAGGTGTCTCTCTGTCAGAAAGCATAGGGGTCAGGGACCCACTTGAAGCAGAGCTCAAGAGGTATGCTGGGAGATCTGCTGCTCTCTTCAGAGCCTACAGGCAGGAACATTTAAGTCGGCTGAAGCTGCGTCCATGGCCACCCCTTTCCCCAGGTTCTCTGTCCCAGGGAGATGGGAGTTTGATCTATAAGCCCTTGACTGGAGCTGCTGCCTTTCTTTCCGGGATGCCCTGCCTAGACAGGAGGAATCTAGAGAGGCAGCCTGGCTATAGTGGCTTTGCCACCCAGTTCAAACTTCCTGGCAGCTTTGTTTACACTGTGAGGGGAAAACCACTTACTCAAGCCTCAGTAATGGTAGACACCCCTCCCCCTACCAAGTTCGAGCGTCGCAGGTGGACTTTAGACTGCTGTGTTGGCAGTGAGAATTTCAAGCCAGTGGTTCTTAGCTTTCTGGGCTCCATGGGGGTGGAGTCTGCTGAGCTAGACCACTTGGCTCCCTGGCTTCAGCCCCCTTTCCAGAGGAGTGAATGGTTCTGTCTCACTGGCATTCCAGGTGCCACTGGGGTACGAAAAAAAACTCCTGCGGCTAGCTCAATGTCTGCCCAAATGGCGGCCCAGTTTTGTGCTTGAAACCCAGGGCCCTGGTGGCATAGGCACCCCAGGGAATCTCCCGGTCTGTGGGTTGTGAAGACTGTGGGAAAAGCATAGTATCTGGGTTGGATAGCACCATCCCTCATAGCACAGTCCCACACGGCTTACCTTGGCTAGGGGAGGGAGTTCCCTGACCCCTTATGCTTCCCGAGTGAGGTGACGCCCCACCCTGCTTCGGCTCGTCCTCCATTGGCTGCACCCACTGTCTAACCAGTCCCAATGAGATGAGCCCCGTTCCTTAGTTGGAAATGCAGAAATCACCTGCCTTCAGCATTGGTCTCGGTGGGAGCTGCAGACTAGAGCTGTTCCTATTCAGCCATCTTGCCCAGGAATCCTTCACTGAGCTTCTTTAGTAGCAATATTTTGAATTCTTTATCTGAGATTTCAGAAATTTTGTTTTGATTATACTCTGGTGCTGGAGAATTATTGTGTTCCTCTGGAGGTGTCATGTTTCCTTGCTTTTTCATGTTTCCTGTGTTCTTATGTTGTTATCTGCATATCTGGTGTAATAGTCACTTATTCCAGTGTTTAACATTTGCTTTCATAGGGGAGGACTTTTTCCTGAAGATATATCTATGGTGTTGGTTGGCTAGAGCATTTTGGCTTTGATTCTGAGTCTGTAACTTAGTTTGGTCTCTGTGATTTTTTTTTCAGCTGTAAACAGCATCAGTGGAGACTGTGGTTTCCTTGGTGGCTTAGGCCGTGGTGGTTAGTGGAGGCTATGGAGAAGATTTTCTGGGGACTGGGATGGCAGGTGGGCCAGTCTTTGGGCCTCCGTGGTGGTAGTGATGGGCTGAGCATGCCTGTCCTTGGGCCCCGGGGTTGTATATGCTGGCACCATTGTTAGTGGGTCTAGGTAAGTCACTTATTGGGCCTCCAGGTGGCTTGATTGGGTGCCAAAAATGGCAGTAGTGGGTCAGGTTGGTGGGCAGGTCATTGACTTCCTGGGCAGCAGGAACAGTGGGCGATTGCAGTCGCAGTGGTGAGACAACTCTTTGGGACCCAAGCAGTTTGCACTGGTGTTGGCAGTGAGTGTGGCAGATTGGGCGGACTGGTCCCCATACCTGCAGGTGGCATATGCAGGTGGGTGCCAGCTGTGGTGGTAGCAGCAGGTTGAATGGCCTGGACCTCAGATCCCAGGAGGAGTGCTCAGGTGCCACCAGTGGTGGACTGGGCTGGGTGATCTCAGGCCCCTGGACAGTGTGGATGGGTGATCCCCAGGCCCCTGGACAGTGTGGATGGGTGATCCCCAGGCCCCTGGACAGTGTGGATGAGTGATCCCCAGGCCCCTGGATGGTATGCTTGATTACTGGGGGAGGGAATCGAACTCAAACCAGGCTAGGTGAACCTGCCCTCAGTCCACCAGGTGATGACTGCAGGATGCTGGTTGTGGTAAGCAGGGGCAGGGTGATCCCTAAGCTGTTGGAATGCTCAGCTGGGGGATGGCAGAGACGGTACTGTGGGGGAGGACCGGGTTGTTTACCTTGGAAGCAGCCTATATGCTGGCAGCCTGGATTGGGGGGTGTGGGTGTGGACTTTGCTGGTACTTTGGCCCTATAGCAGTCTGTAACTGTGGTTGCAGGCAGTGGAATTTGTCTTTGGGCATATGAAAGTGTGTGACTGCCCCTCTGCTGGGGGTGGGGGTAGAGTCACTGCCTGTGGCTACTGCATTGACCCCTGGTAGCAGGGCAGGACACAGTCTGCTGGGTCCTGGGCTCTCAAAATGGCAGGGTGCTGCAGCTGCTGAGGCCTCAGGGGTTTATGGGACCCAGCGTGAGCTCTGTCTCTGGAGCCATGCCTTTGCAAGGGCTCCAGGCAGCTCCCTATGTTAGTCTCAGGACCCATTAGGGCCAAGAGGATCTCCTGTGGCTAGGATTATAAGCATCTGTGGCAGGAATGCAGACTTCTGGGGGTCTCTCATTTACCCTTTCCCCACATTAGGGAGCCTCTGCAGACTCTCAGCCAGTCCTGGCGGAAGAGGTGGCCTCACTTTGTCCTTCCTTGCTTTCGGTGCTTCCCGTCTCTTCTCTGTTGAATTACAGTGCTCTCTCTCGGATAAGCGATTCGAAGTGTGATTAGCTACTTGCTGGTTTGGTTCCTCTTCATGAAGTGGCAAATACTAGGTGCTTCTAGTTAGTCATCTCAAAGCCTCTCCTCTAAAGGATTATGTATTTTTTTTAAATTTACATAAAATTCTCATGAAGTATTAGGTTTTAACACACTCGAAAACATTCTTTTCTGGTGGTCATGCTACAGATGCAATACACAGATAATTTTATTTTAATTTTTAGAGATTTATTTTCTTAATTAACTTTTATTTTATAATTATGAAATATACTGACATAAATTCAAGGCCAAATGAATAAAAAAGATATATTTTAAAAGTCTAGTTTCAGCTCTTTTCCCTCTATCACCCACTTCTCTCCCTCCCCATATAGGTAACCATTTTTTAAAAAGTTTACCCTCCCATTAAAAAATAAATATATATTATTATACAACTTAATTTCAAAATAATATGTATGGTGACATAATATATACGTGTGTGTGTATCTATATATATATTCACTCATAGATATACATGAATGATTTCTAGGTTCATCTATTGGTTATAGGAGCATATATACACATACAGTGCTGTTCTAAAAGTGCCAACCTGATCATGTAACTAGAACTGTTTGGCAAATATTTATTATTCTTAGGATAAAAACATTGTTCAAATGGTCCTCATAATCTGGCATCTGTCTACTTGACCACTTTTTAAACCAAGCAACTCTTGTTTATCTTCTGTACTGCAGCCACATTGGGCTTCTTCCTTGAACATATACTGTTCTTTCCTGCTTTAAAGTAATTTTTTTTACATGCCGTTCTGTCTTCCTGGAAGGATTTCTTCTCTTCCATTTCCCTTTCAATTTAGATAATTCCTACTTATTCTTCCGATTTAAACTTAAAAGTCAGTTCCTCAGAGAAACCCTCTCTGCTTCATCAAATTAGTTTAGCTCTTCACTGTTATGTATTCTCCAAATACTCCATACATTTTTACATTACTTATTATAACTATAATTTTAAAATTTTAATGGAAAATTTTAAACATAGAAAAAGGTAGAGAGAATAGTATAATAAGTCCTTGTATTTTTGTTACTTTGTTTAAATAATTATCAACTCAAGGTCAACCTTATTTTAACTATACACCTAGACATTATACAATTTAATCACCAATATTTTGGTATCATAATTATAATTTAATAATTAATTGTGAACACTGTTGTTCAATGACTATCTCTGTTACCACATGGTAAATTCCATGGACTCAGGGATTTGAATGTCTTCTTCACTGCTGCATTCTCAGGGTTTAGCTTGATGTTGTGAATATCATAAGTGTTGAGAGGTATGTCAAATGAATGAATGAAATGTTATAGGTTACTAGAGAAAACAGGAATATGTATTTACTGTATTTAGGGTTCAGCAAGGCATTTGACACATTCTCCCACAGAATCTTTGCTAACAGTATAGTCTAGAATTAAGAACAATTAAGATTCATTTCTTGTTGACTGATTGTATCGAATGAGTTAATGAGATTGTGGTTTCCAGTTCAGTAGTGTGTCAGAGAGCTCTCCTTATGAACTGTTCTTATTCCACAGTTTTTTTAAATCAATGATTTGGATGTGTAGAGAAAGGACTTCCCCCCCGCCCCAATATGGAAGAGAGGAAATATACTGGATGACAGAATCAGAATCCAAAAATGTGTTTGACAGCCTAGGGCAACAAAAACCACTAAGGTAAATTTAATGGTAATAACTTAAAAGCCTTACATTTAGGTCCAAGAAATACAACTGTAGAAGTTTATGATGGGGGAAACATAGCTTAGCAGTAGCATGTATTAAAAATACATAGTGTGCACAATGTGATGTTGTCACTATGAAATCTGATGGTAGTCTCAGATTTTCTTACTAGAAGGCAGCATTTAGAAGCACTTTTCTCTTGTTAATTAGATGGCACTAGAAAAGCGATGTTTTGTTATAGGCAGAAGAGGCCTGGTGCTATATTAAGGAGGAAGTGGTTGAAGAACTGAGGATTTTAATCTGTGGAAGCTACGCTTGACCAGTGCTAAAAAACCCCCAAAAAACAAAAAACCAAAACCAACAACAACAATGGTCAATACTTAAGAATTGTGAGACATCCCAATTCTCTCGATAAATGGGAGGATCTGTCAATGGTCACTGAAGCTGCATGGAGACGATTATCTGCTACCTCTTTTAGATAGGGTGCCCCTTCTGTAATTCAGCTGAGTTCCCACCACTTCCTGCTGTCTAACACCTTGCTGCCTTCACTCATTTAGGTATCTTTCTTGGCCTTGTAGGTATTTGCCTTTGCAATCCCTCGGCAGGCTAGCCATGTAAGACCTGTCAGGGAGGAGCTTGGACCACTGAGGTTAAAGTTATAGGGATGGATTTTGGCACAATGTAAGGAAGTCCTATCAAGCAGGACTGCTCAAATGCAGAATGGGCTGCCTTGAGATTCTATGAAATTTCATAAAGTCACAGCCCACATCCTTTTTCTCTCTTCCCTTCTGCTATAGACTGAATTATGTCCATTCAAAATGCATGTGTTGAAGCCCTAACCCCCACTGTGATTGTATTAGATAATAGGGTTTTTAAGTGGTAATTAAGGTTAAATGTGGTCATAAGGGTGAGGGTACTAATCCAATAGGATTGGTGGCTTTATAAGAAGAGGAAGAGAGAGCTACACCCTCTGCCATGTGAGGGCATAGCAAGAAGGCAGCCATCTTCAAGCCAAGAAGAGAGCTTACCAGCAACTGATCATGCTGGCACCCCAATCCCAACGTTCTGGCCACCAGAACTGTGAGAAAATAAATTTTGGTTGTTTAAGCCACCCAGTCTATGGTATTTTATTGTGTCAGCCTGAGCAGACTATGACCCTTCTCCTTCCCTTCCCTTCTTTTTCCTCCCTCCTTTCTCTCTCCTTCCCTCCTTCCTTCCTTTCTCTGCATCTCTTCTTCCTTTCCTCCTTTTCCTTATTCTTCCCTTAAAACAGTCATGCCTATCAGGAAATAGATTTCTTGATTGTCTTTTAAATACACATTTCTTAGCATTTTGGCTCACTCGTCTTCATGTGGCTATTCCTTGTGTGTTTATCTGGATGGAGATGGTCCTGAACTGCAACAACGCTTAAGATTCTCATCTGAGGGTGCACGTGAAAATTGTCTGTAAAAAAATATAGATACTCAGTTCTCCCCAGTCCCTGTCCTGGGAGATTCTGCCTTGCAAGGTTGTTGGAATGGAGCTTGGCATCTGTACATTTAAAAAGCCTCAAGGGAGATTTGGAGTCTTCCTGGAACTACTGCCCCAGGGATTATATTTGTGTCTGTAGAGTACCCAAATCACTGGTTTCTTCATTTATTTAGCAATCACCGCGTGTGTCTATCTGGAGAACCCCAAACAAAGTGAAACAAAATGCTGTAAAGGAAGGTACCATTTTGACTCTTGTGGAACCTATAGTCTAGTTAATACAACAACTATATGATAGGAAGGATTCTGAGAAAATGCGACCACTTGGGAGTTGAGTTGGTTCAGGAAGGCTTCCCAAGGAGGGAAGTTCCAAATGAAGGTGAAAGAAGTGTTGTGTTTAGGTGAGTAGAGGAAAGAAGGAGAGGATGTTTGCAGCAGGGAAATAGCATAAGGAAAAGCATAGACACAAATTGAGCTGACTTATTCAGGAGGCATTAAGGAGAGTTGCCTGCTTAACAAAGAAGAGGGTTGGTTGGGAAACTGAATAGTCAAGGGAAGCCTACGGTGAAGATTGTTGGATGCCAGGTGGGAAGTTTGCACTTGGAGTCAGAGAGATCTGGGCTTGAACTCTGCCTCTAGTACTTGCTGCAGACAGTGATTTTAGACAGACTATCTCTTCTGAACCTGTTTTCTTCTGTAAAACAGGATTAATACACACTATCCTTGTGGGATGTTGGTGAGTAAAAGAGACAGCAATGCCTGGCACAGAGTAGTGCTCAGTTAATGGAGCTATGGCCACATTGACCCAGTATGCTGAAGGTAATGACTGAGGGTCCTGGAGTGGGGAGGTGGCAGGCAGGCAGTGATAGGTTGTCAAAGTGAACACAAATGCTGCAAGCAGGAAGGACAGACTTACTCACTTTGATGAGAAGATAATTCCCACTGGACTTTTGGCATTGTAAGGGCAGTGTGATAATTCCAGGCTTCTTGCTTCAGTTGGGTGTTGTGCTGACCTGGCCTAAGACTGCTTACGGCTGCTCAGTATCACCAGTATCACTTATACTTAGCGAATAAATTCCCTTGCTACTCTTGGATTTGATGCCTTAAATCCCCCAAAGACAAGTAAGTGGTGAGTTGAAGGCAAATAAAAATAGATCCCATTTGCTGGGCATTGTAGTAGGTACTTTATGGATATTCCACATGATTATGAAAATGAAAGAAAACTAAGAAATGTTCACATTAATTAAAATATATAGTTATATTTTTTCTAAAATTTGTTTTAAATAATGAACAGCTTGAAAACATTTGTAATATATATATAAAGGTTTAAAGAATGATGATAAAACAAAAACAAGTATCTCCACCCACTCCACAGTTTGAGAGCTAGAAACGTTCCCTGCATTTTGGAATTCCCATTGTTTTTCCTCACCCCACTTCCCTCTTTCAGAAGGAGCCATTATCCTGAATTTTATGTTTAATATTTTCTTGCTTTCTTGTTTAATTAATTGTACCAGTCTGTATATGTTTTACTTTTCTTTTCTTTTCTTTTCTTTTTTTTTTTTATGGAGTCTTGCCCTGTCACCCAGGATGGAAAGCAATGGCATGATCTCAGTCCACTGCAACCTCCGCCTCCCAGGTTCAAGTGATTCTCCTGCATCAGCCTCCCGAGTATCTGGGAGTATAGGCGCCCACTATCTCATCTGGCTAATTTTTGTACTTTTAGTAGAGTTGGGGTTTTGCCATGTTGGCCAGGTTGGTTTCAAACTCCTGACCTCAAGTGATCTGCTTGCCTCTGCCTCCCAAAGTGCTGGGATTACAGGCATGAGCCACCGTGCCTGGCCCAGTCCGTGTATGTTCTTAAAGAATATATTGTTCAGTGCTGCATGTTTTAAAACTTTATATAAATGGAATTGTACAGTTTGTGTCTGTGTCCTGCTTCCCTTCCTCCTAAACATTATGTTCTTGAGATTCATCCATGTTGATGCATGTAGCTATACTTGATTTGTTTTGCTGCATAATATTTCATTATAGGAAAAGACCGTATCTTATGGATCCATGTATCTGTGGACATGCAGATAGATTGTTTCCAATATTTTGCTTTTACAAATGTTGTTGCTATGAACCTCCTTGTACAAGTCTTGGTGCACACGTGCAATAATTTGTTGAGGGTTTATGCTTATGTATCAGGTAAGATTAGTTTAGTTTGGGCTGTACCTCCTATTACTCCCTGCTCCCAGTAGTTATGATATCTGACACATCCAAGGTTAAAGAGGCAAGGAGTAGGAAAGGTCTCAATGGTTAAACCCTGGACTTTGAAGGTATTAGGCTGAGTCTGTCTGAATTTAGTAGTGATCAGACTTCCTTGGGGCACCTTAGTGGTTTCTTCAGAGACCCATTGCTGGGGATCTCCACCTGCAGGTGCCTTGACAGGGTTGAATGACTTCCTTTGGCTGGTCACTTATGACGACCTCAATATCTCTTGGACATATGTCCGTACATCTTTAGCATCTTTCTGTGGAGGTCTTCACACCACTCCAGGTGGCCCTCATTAGCAAAATCCAAGACTGTTCCACTCCTGCTTGTCCTCCCACTACATTTCCTCCGACTCCCTTATCCCCATAATGAGAAAGTCAGATAATTAATGGATTTATGGGTTATCATGAGAGTGGGACTGGTGGCTTTATAAGAGGAAGAGAGACCTGAGCTAGCATGTTTGGTCCCCTTGCCATGGGTGCCTTGTGCCACCTTGGGACTCTACAGAGAGTCCTTACCAGCAAGAAGGCCCTCAACAGATGCGGCCACACTACCTTGGACTTATCCTCCATAACTAGAAGGAATACATTTCTTTCTTTCCCTCCCCTCCCCTCGCCTCCCCTCCCCTCCCCTCCCCTCCCCTCCCCTCCCCTCCCCTCTCCTCTTCTCTCCTCTCCTCTCCTCTCCTTTCCTTTCCTTTCCTTTTTCCTTCCTTCCTTCCTTCCTTCCTTCCTTCCTTCCTTCCCTCCCTCCCTCCCTCCCTCCTTCCCTCCTTCCTTCCTTTCGACAGAGTCTTGCTCTGTCGCCCAGGCTGGAGTGCAGTGTCACGATCTCAGCTCACTGCAACCTCTGCCTCCCAGGTTCAAATGATTCTCCTGCCTCAGCCTCCCAAGTAGCTGGGATTACAGGAGCCTGCCACCATATCTGGCTAATTTTTGTATTTTTAGTAGAGACGGGGTTTCACCATGTTGGCTAGACTGGTCTCGAACTCCTAACCTCAGGTGATCCGTCCACCGGGCCTCCCAGAGTGTTGGGATTACAGGCGTGAGCTACTGTGCCTGGCCAGGAATATATTTCTTTTCCTTATAAATTACCCAGGTTTAGTTATTCTGTTATAAGCAACAGAAAATGAACTAAGACAGGCATCTATACATACATACTTGCAAATACATAGAATATTTCTGGCACATTTTCTATAGCAAACTGATAACACGGATAAAACCAGTACTACTGCTTCTGAAGAAGAGAATTTGATTTATGATGGTTAGGGATGAAGACAACCTACTTTTTACTGTATGTAATATACTATTTTGTATTTTTTAAAAATTTATTTATTATTATTATACTTTAAGTTCTAGGGTACATGTGCATAACGTGCAGGTTTGTTACATATGTATACTTGTGCCATGTTGGTGTGCTGCACCCATCAACTCGTCAGCACCCATCAACTCGTCATTTACATCAGGTATAACTCCCAATGCAATCCCTCCCCCCTTCCCCCTCCCCATGATAGGCCCCGGTGTGTGATGTTCCCCTTCCCGAGTCCAAGTGATCTCATTGTTCAGTTCCCACCTATGAGTGAGAACATGCGGTGTTTGGTTTTCTGTTCTTGTGATAGTTTGCTAAGAATGGTGGTTTCCAGCTGCATCCATGTCCCTACAAAGGACACAAACTCATCCTTTTTTATGGCTGCATAGTATTCCATGGTGTATATGTGCCACATTTTCTTAATCCAGTCTGTCACTGATGGACATTTGGGTTGATTCCAAGTCTTTGCTATTGTGAATAGTGCCGCAATAAACATACATGTGCATGTGTCTTTATAGCAGCATAATTTATAATCCTTTGGGTATATACCCAGTAATGGGATGGCTGGGTCAACACTTTTACACTGTTGGTGGGATTGTAAACTAGTTCAACCATTATGGAAAACAGTATGGCGATTCCTCAAGGATCTAGAACTAGATGTACCATATGACCCAGCCATCCCATTACTGGGTATATTTTGTATTTTTTGAATTATTCTTTTTAGCATATGCATTACTTTTGAAAAATGCATTAATTTTGGGAAATAATTTTCAAACAAAAGAAAAAATGAGTTCTATTTGAATATTAGACCTCCTATGATTAATATTTGGCCTTTGTAGCATTGAACACTGTAAACTTAACATGGTAATTTTTGTTTCCATAGTGACTGAGAGAATAGTATTTACAATGTAATAAATAGATATGTATGAAAAAATATGATGACTGTATTTTGAGCATAGTGAGTTTGGGGTGTCAGTAGGAAACAGGCAGATGGAAATATCTAACAGGAGTTGGGAATGTGGACTGCAGCACTAGTCAAAACTGAAGATTGTTAGAAAAGACTGAGTGAAATACCCAAAGGAGGGAATGTGGAGAGGAGAAATGGGCTATGGGCATAACCAAAGGCAACAGTTACCTTTGGGGTCAGAAGAGGAAAGAGGAGTCAGACAATGAGAGGCAGATCTGAGAGTGAACAGCTTTATGCAAGTAATGGGAGAAGATCATGTGAAGAAATAAGAATTGGTGATGGTGGCTTGCTGCAGAGAGTCTGAGGAGAATGAAAACTAAGAAAATCTGTAGATCTGATTTTTCAATTGTTATCAAGAGATTATTTTCTGTACATGATGAGATGGTTAGAAGATGAAGGCTGTGAAAAATAAACTTGATAGTGAAGGGAAGGAGAGAGGGACAGGAATGTAGTTCAAGGGATAGCCTGGTGAGTGGAGGGGGTGTGTGTGTGTGTGTGTGCGCGCGCGCGTGTGTATTTTAAGATGGGAAGCACGTCAAACCATTTATACACTGGCAGGAAGAAGTCACAGAAGAAAGAATGAAGTATTAAAATGTGGTCAGGTTGGGGAGATTAAGAGCCATAGAGAGGGGCTTTCACCTTGAAATAGAGGAAGGTCACTTTTTAATCTGTGACAGCAGTGAAGGAAGCCCAGATAGGGAAGAGACAGGAAGTGATGTTAATGTAGAAGCACCACCACATTTTGAATAAAGGAACTACGTGATCATCTGCAGAGAATAAGGGGTTTGGAATAGAAGGAGGCTTTACATTTATAGAAGAGTGTTGTGCATTCTATAATTAGAAAAGAAACAGAAAGGGTCTTTTCTTAAGTTAGAAAAGCAGGTAGTTTGCAGCAGCATGACATAATGAAAAGAACACTAACTTTGGAGCCAGAAAGACCTGAGTTTGAGTCCTGGCTTTATCCTTTGTTAACAAGTTGCCAAACTGATCAATTCCTCAATTTTATTACAGAATAGGACAACAATACCTACTCTGTCAAGCTGTTATGCAGAGTCAATGATAGGACATGTTAGTTAATTTTAGTTTCAACAAACATTTACTAATCTCCCATCATGTGCCAGATACTCCACTAGGAGTATCTCTTTATCCTCAGAGTTTAAAGTCTAGGAGAGAATACACTTCCTCATTTTCTGTTGAGACAAAGAATAAACTTTTGCAGAATTATGAAGGGACTTGCTAACTACTTTCCTGCTTGTGCACTTTTCAATATTGAATCAGATGCACTGGCAGGATTTATTCTGGTCTGTCTGGATTTAGCCACTTATGCAAGGGAACCACTTCTCTAAGGCCGTGAGCGATTCTTACCCCTTGCCCTTTGGCCAGTGGGCTTGGCAAAGCCCTTCACAGCTGCTAATTATGAAGGATGAGTGGCCTTGGACTGCTGACCACTTCAATGATGACTCAGCTTGTCTCATTCTTATCTCAGAAATAAGCTTGATGTGTATTTTTTGTCTTTTGTTGTTGTTATTGTTGTTGGTAGTATCTAAATATAGGGTTGTTTATCTTTCAAACAGCCTCCCAGAGGGAAATGACCCCAGAACGAGAAACTGAGAACAATTGACCACAATCATGAACAGTAATGAAATTCATTCATTTATAATCTCCATTACTTTTAGGGAGAGTAAGTAAAGACATGCATCCTTGATTAGAGAGATTGGATTAATTGTAATGATTGGACTTAGAGTGTGAGTCTAGAGAAATCTTAAATTAAATTCTAACAGGAGTGCTTTTGCAAAAGGATTATAAATTAAAGCTTTAATTTGTGTACTTTAGTTGTTTAGGTGATTGTAACATCATTTAAGCATTTAATGACCGTGAAATTGTTTCAGTGTCATTGGTGATTTGTGATGAAGATCAGCACGTTCAGATCGGAACTGGGTTAATTGCAGCTCATCACCAAGGAAAGTACAAAACATTCTAACCAATACCAGGACTGTAAAGTAGACATCTTTCCCTTTTTAAGTTCCTTTCCAATGCCACTGAGCATTTATATCCTTGTATTGGATAAATAATGATTACGTTGGCCCCATTTCTAGAACTATGTAAATACTAACCTGACAAAGTTGGTGATAGGAAGTTCATAGATGTTTGTTTTTCATGTATGTGCCCTCTCAGTTCTCCCAGGTAGGCCAATCTGTTTTCCACAGGACTGAGCTATTGCTCTGGTTGTCAGCCTTGTTTGAAAATTATTGCAGTGTCCATGGGCATCAGTGGAATATTCCAGCTAACCTTTGTTAGGCCTTTGAATAAAGAAAGCAAAACAAACAAAACCCCAAGCAAACCAACAATGACAAAAATAATTGGCAAGTGCCAAAGTATCTTCAGTGATTAACAATGATTTTCTTTAGAAACCTTGTGAGTCTGTTAAAATAGAAGCAGACACAAGATTAATTTGCTTCAAGTGAGATAATGCATGAAAGTCATTCACTCCACACAGAGCCTGGCACAGGGTGAGTGCTCAAAAATGGCAAGCTCTTATTACCATTATTTTTATTATTTGGAATTAATGTTATCTGTTTCCCCCTCCCTCTCCCTTTTTGGTCCTCATGGACATCTGTCTTTTTACTCTGAATACCAGTGGAATAAAGGTACACAGCGTCCGTTCTCGTTTCTGAGGACAGGCTGCCCTGATGTTGAAGGTGATAGAACAGTCAACAGCCCTGGAAGCCCACTTCAGATTCTGGGTAGCTTTGTTGGGTCAGCGCGGCCTTGCAAACTGGCAGCTGGCTGGAAGATTGATGCTATGTTTGGCATTGGCTTACAACGGAGAATTGCTATGTGTAGCCAAAAATCTTCCCTGGCAGCCAGGAGTGGAGGGCAGCCTTGGACCCCACTTCACAGCATTCCTTTAAATGATATTACTGTATTCACAGGCCAGAACTTAAACGTTTGCAGTAACAAGGGAGCCAGCTTTGGGACAGTCAAAGGCATTTTTGTCAACAAAAGAGTATTCAGGCTATGCAATATATTTATAGTTCTATTCAACTCACCTTGTAGATAAGAGGATTTGGAACCGCTGTAGGCTCTAAATAAACCCTTATTTTAATGCAGATGGCTCCTTGTTCTAAATAATATCCTTTATATTCTTGTGCCTCAGACTTGGCACTTCTAACTGCCTGATGGATATTTCTACTTGGATTTCCAGCTATTAACACCTGTTCCCAACTTCCTTATTTTCTATCTGTGCTATCACCATTATTGAGAAACTGTATATATAGTGATTACAAGTGAAGGCTCTGGAGGCTGACTGCTGGGTTTTAAATCCCTGCTGTGCTATTTACCAGGTGTGTGGACTTGTATAAGTTATTTGACTTCTTGGTGTCTTCCTTATCTCCTCTGTGTAATAATAACACATCCCTCATCAAGTTGTTGTAAGCATTGAATTAAATGTTTAGGCCAATGCCTGGAATGTAGTCAGTGCTTGTATCAGTTTGGTTGTAATAGGCTGCAAGTAACAGAATACCAATTAATAACAGCTTAGGCAATAAATATATTTAATTGTCTTTTTTTTTTTTTTTTTGAGATGGAGTCTCCCTTTGTCGCCCAGGCTGGAGTGCAGTGGCGCAATCTCGGCTCACTGCAACCTCCGCCTCCCGGGTTTAAGCAATTCTTCTGTCTCAGCCTCCCGAGTAGCTGGGACTACACGCACATGCCACCACATAGTAGAGATGGGGTTTCACCATATTGGTCAGGTTGGTCTCGACTTCCTGACCTTAGGTGATCCTCCTGCCTTGGCTTCCCAAAGTGCTGGGATTACAGGCATGAGCCACCACACCCAGCTCATAATTATCTTACATAACTAGAATTCTGGAGGTGTGAAGTCCAGCCTTGCTGCAGCAGTTCAGTGGTGCCACCAAAGACTGCATGTCCTTTTCTCTTTCCCTTCTGCCATCTTTACCATGTCAGCTTTTCATCTTTATGGCTATCACAGGTCACCAGGCTCCTGCAGCTCCAGGGATCAAGGCAAAAAGAAGAGGGAAAGGCAGGGGCGGCATCAACTGTCTCTTCAATCAGAAAAGCAAAAGCTTTCCCAGTTCCCGGGAGCCTTCCAAAAGATTTCTCCCTACATCTTATTGCCAGGACTAAGTCACACGTCCTCCCGTGACTTTGAAGGAGGCTAAGAAAGTGATGATCTAGTTTTCCAGCTTCTGTAATGAGAGAAGAGAGTTGGGCATGGTTGTAGAGGCAGCCAGGTCACAGTGACTGCCACAGTGATTAATATATGTTAGCTGTTACTGTTAGTATTTTTTTTTTCGATGCTCACATATAATGCTTTATTTTTAAAATTTCCATTTTACAAATTTTACAACAAAATCTTCTACTTTACACAAATTTAAACTATTTCGGCAGTTACATCTATTAATTTTTCTTTGATGGTTTCTGGTTTGTATCTTATTTAGGAAGGTCATCCATACTTCAAGATTAAAAACACTTTTCCCATATTTTCTTCGAATACTTTTATATTTTAGTTTTGACACATGTATCTGTAAACCATCTGGGTTTTAATATTTGAATAGAGTGTGAGGTGACGATTAGATTTTATTTTCTTCCAAGTGGGTGGCCATTTAACTGCTTCAGTGTTATCTAATCCATCCTTTCCAGCAGATTCAAATGATTTAATACTGGGGACCCCAGTCCCCGATCATCAGTAACAACTGCCAAGGATGGCTTCATCCCACAGGTCCCTCTCCTCCTCGGGGCCTTCCCTGCCTGGCCCCTTCTTCTCTCTCCCGGACCTTCTCGCATCTTTTGTGGTGTCCCGACCCTGGTGATTCTTCTTGCTGCGTCTGGGCCTCTCTGCACTGCCTGGGGCACCCTCGGCCTTTCTCCTGCCCCTGTTCCCTTTGTGTGAGTCTCCCTTCGCACGGTGCTTCCTCTTGAGCTCCTCCCCGTGCCTCCTCCTCAGGCCTCGGTCCTCACATTCTCTGTCCCCATGGCCCGCCTGCTGGGCGCTGCTGCGGGGCTCCCAGAAGAAGCAACAGGAATCTTCCCTGCCCTGCGTCCCGCGGACGCCTGTGTTCTCTCCCTGCCCAGATGGGCTTAGAAGCCACCGGTGTTTGAAGAAACGGTCCTGATTCTCCTGACTGTGGTTTACAGATTCCAGTCTTCGTGGAGCATAAGGAATTTTAGGCCAGGGAGGTCCTCAGTCTTTCCAAGGAAGCCGGGAACAGGTGGGGTCTCCAGCAGGGGAGTCCCTGCTGCTCCGGCCCCCGAGGCTCAGTGGGACCCCTTTCTTGGTACACGGAGTCCTCCTTCACCTTTGTAAAGCAAAGCGTTGGTTGCAATCCTCTGGCTTTCTGCTTTCTAATGTAATCCTCCAGTTCATGTTGAAAAGAGTCAGAAGTCTTAGAATTTTCCATTATATTGATTACGGATGAATCTGGAATCACTGCCATGCATTAGTTTACTGAGAGAAATTTCCACAAAACAGATGGAACCTTCACCTCCTTTAGACTACAGTCGTTGGGGTCGTGTAAGTAGAGGTCCTGGGGGCCTCACAGAGTGCAGAGGCCCACCTGCTTAGAACTCAGAAGCAAGTTAGGAGCCCTAGCACGGCGGGGGTAGCTTTACTCTGAGCTCCAGGAGAATTCCAGCTTGCTCGCTGCTCGCCCGTCCAAGAAAGCAGGAAGCCACACCCCCTCCTTCGCCCCCGCCTCTTTGGTTTCAGGCCTCCCCATCCCATAGCTCCACTCTCAGGAGAAACAAATTCAATTACAGCTACTGTTAGTATTATTCTAGTTTTTAAAGTTAAAGATGTTGAAGTTATTTTTCATTCCTCCTCTTCTTCTCTAACAGTCAGTCACCAAGTTCAGCGATTCCTCCTTCTCAATGTTTTCCATGCCTACCTCTTCTTTCCTTCATACTATTCCTAATGTTCTGGTGTTATCTCATGCATGGAAAAATGCATCAGCTTTGTTTCTGTCTCCTCTATCTTCAGTTTCTCCACGCCCTGCTCCATCTTGCACTCCACTAGATGAATCTTCATCAAATATCTCTATCATGCCATGCTCTTGCCCAAATCCTTTAATCTCTTTCTATTGTCTACAGTAGTGATTCTTAAACTTCAGCATAATTAGAATCACCTGGGAAGGCTGGGTGTGGTGGCTCATGCCTGTAATCCCAACACTTTGGGAGGCCAAGGTGGCTGAATTGTTTTAGCTCAGGAGTTTGAGACCCGCTTGACCAACATAGTGAAACCCTGTCTCCACAAAAAATACAAAAATTAGCCGTGCATAGTGGCATGCACCTGTAGTCCTAGCTACTCAGGAGGCTGCTGAGGTGGGTGGATTGCTTGAGCCTGGGAGGTGGAAGTTGCAGTGAGCCAAGATCAAACCACTGCACTCCAGCCTGGGTGACAAAGGGAGACCCTGTCTCAAAAAAAAAAAAATTCATCTGGGAAGCTTGTTAAAAATCAGGTGTCTACTTAAAAGCAGGTGTTGAGGTTATAAAACAATATATTCTCAATATACTCACAGTATATAATTGGCAAGACAAAATAATTATAATTCAGAGAATTTATTTTCTATGTTACTCATCTGGCACATTAAATATACTGCTTTACATAAGATCCATAATCAGTTATTTTTCATGTATATATAAGTCTCATTTCCTTCAATAGATCAGACATTGCTTGAAGGCAGAGATTCTGTATAATACCACACTGCCACTGTCATTAGTCCTAAAATATTCGACACCATTTTTTTGAATAAATCAGTGGTATTCATGCAAAATATTCAGTGGGTGCTTAATAAATGTTGGACTTATCTAACAAAAACATTGGAAAACCTCAGACAAGATTGGGTAAAAAACAAAAACAAAAAACACGTCTATCTATTAGAATAGATGTATAGCTTGAAGCAACAGAATTACTCTTGGCTAAGAAATGGCTACGATCTAATAATGTAGATCTTTCATGAATCAAATGGAAAGACACAGTGTAGATCTGTCACAAATGCTAGGCTTCAAGGGGTGAAAGGGCACTGTTAATCAGTAATTCTATTAGTAATAGGATTAGTTTGATTATTATGGAAGAGATCACCCATTCAATAATGTTCTTTTCCAGGCACTCCTGATACCCACTGGAGGTAATGCTGGTTTTGGGAGCACAACGTATTGTGAAAAAAATATAGAAGGAAAAAAGGTAATTATTTATACCTGTTTGGTGCCAGGGTCTTCAATGATGAATAAGACCCAGTCTCTCAAGGAACTTGGTATCTAGTAAGAAAAAGAAGTATGCAGACAAGTCTAACAGATGATTTCCAGTATAACCTGAAATCAGAGAGGAGCATGAGTGTGTGAGTGAGGCAGGAGAAGGAGAGAGGATCTCTTCTGTCAGGAAGTGTGGGGACAGCTTTTCTCAAGGAGTTATCTGCTCTCTCACCTTCCTTTTGGCTTCTCTTGGAATATTGCTAGAGTTATTATTTTTATCATGTTTGGTCTCATCACCAACTACTAAATTTCAGATGTAAATATCCAAGGGGTTGATAACATCTTTGTTTCTTTATACTAATGAAACTGGAAACAGTTTCAGAAATCATCAAATCCAACCCAGCCTGACAAACAAAATGATCATCTGTTCTCTCTCTTTCTATCTACTCCTGATTCCCCCAAACCCCCGCATTTCTCAAATATGAGAGACTAAGGATAATCAACCATCCTGGTGTGCCCAGGCAAAAGTACTAAGATGCAGGACTTTCAGTGCTAAAACCAGGACAGTCCTGGACAAACCAAGATGAGTTGGTCACCCTAGAGAGCAGTATAAATAGTTAGAATGAAGGAGCCTGGATTAATCTATGCTAAATTCCTAACTGGGCAAATCTCTTAATGCTGATAGCTGCTTTAGAGCACCAGAATATAAATGTGTCCCTGGAAGACAAGCCTATGCAGATTCAGAGCAAATATCCCACCACAGCCTACCAGGCTTGACTTGTTCACTGGCTGGGTTAAGTCAACACAAGCATGTGTTTTCAATAAACATTTGATATAACTTTATTTTGATTATAATGGGCTCTTAGGGGCAGCATTTTGTACCCGCCCAAATTCCTATGCTGAAGTTCTAACCCCAGTACCTCAGAATGTGATTGTATTTGGAGAAAGAGTCTTTACAGAGGTAATTAAGGTAAAATAAGGTCATATAGGTAGACCCTAATGCAATATGACTGGTGTCCTTATAAGAGGAGTAGATGAGGACAAACACACAACAGAGGAATGGCTGTGTAAACACAAGTGGAGAAGATGGCCATCTATAAGCCAAAGAGTGAGGCCTCAGAAGAAATAACCCTGCTGACACTTTGATTTTGGACTTCCAGCTTCTGGAATTGTGACAAAATACATTTCTGTTATTTAAGCCACCCAGTCTGTGGTACCCTGGTATTGAGGCCTCAGCAAACTCATATGTGGGCATTGTTATATTGCTTATAACAATGGAAAATGGACTGGGTAATTTATAAAGAAAAAAAATTTATTTCTTCCAGTTGTAGAGGCTATGAAGTCCCAGGTCGAGGGGCCACATCTGGTGAGAGCCTTCTTGCTGGTGGGGACTCTGAAGAGTTCTGAGGCAAGGCAGGGTATCACACAGCAAGAGGGCTGAGTGTGTGAATGTGCGAGCTCAGGTCCCTCTTCCTCTTTTTTTTTTTTTTTTTTTTTGAGACGGAGTCTTGCTCTGTCGCCCAGGCTGGAGCGCAGTGGCCAGATCTCAGCTCACTGCAAGCTCCGCCCCCCGGGTTCACGCCATTCTCCTGCCTCAGCCTTCCGAGTAGCTGGGACTACCGGCGCCGCCACCTCGCCCGGCTAGTTTTTTGTATTTTTAAAGTAGAGACGGGGTTTCACCGTGTTAGCCAGGCTGGTCTCGATCTCCTGACCTCGTGATCCGCCCGCCTCGGCCTCCCAAAGTGCTGGGATTACAGGCGTGAGCCACCGCGCCCGGCCCCCTCTTCCTCTTCTTATAAAGCAACCCATTCCACTCCCATGGTAACCCATACGTTCATTAACCCTTTAACCCATTCATCCATGAATGGATTAATCCACTTATGAGGGCAGAGCCCTCATGATCCAATCACCTCTTAAAGGCCTTATCTCAATACTGCCACACTGGGGATTAAGTTTCGACATAACTTTCAGAGGGGATAAATATTCAAACTACTGGCCCAGGTGCGGTGGCTTATGCCTGTAATCCCAGCACTTTGGGAGGCTGAGGTGGGCAGATCACAAGGTCAGGAGTTCGAGACCAGCCTGGCCAATAGGGTGAAACCCTGTCTCTGCTAAAAATAAAAAAACTAGCTGGGTGTGGTGTCACATGCCTGTAGTCCTGGCTACTCGGGAGGCTGAGGGAGGAGAATAGCTTGAACCCAGGAGGTGGAGGTTGCAGTGAGCCGAGATCATGCCACTGCACTCCAGACTGGGCGACAGAGTGAGACTTTGTCTCCAAAACAAAACAAAACAAACAAACAAACAAATATACACACACATATATTCAAACTACAGCAATTGCCTTGAGTTGGGCTTTCCCAGACGTATATAGTGATTTATGCAGAAGTAGTTTATTTGGGAGGTGATCCCAGGAAGCCCTGAAAGACAGAGATGAAGGGAGAGGGAAAGGAAGGAAAGTAGTTCAGAGCAGGTCACTGCTGGGGGCAACCGGATCTGCATCCCACTAGGGGCCTCTGAAAACTGCATAGAATACACCTCAGGTTGTCCCACCTGAGGAGCAATTTACCCTCCATCTCCCATTCGTTATGGGGGGAACAGGGATTGGCTTCCAGCCTGGCAGCGCCTGCCTGCCCTGTACAGTAGTGAACTAATTTCTGCTGCCAGAGAAAGCCCTCAGGGAGGGTTGGGGGAGCTTGCAATAAGAACTGCAGGTGTACACAGCAACAGTCTCTGTGTGTTTTATTTGCTTTTGTAATAACAAACAATAAAGATTTCAAAAGCAGGAAAGTGTATTACTGGGAACAATTTTATTTAACTTTAACATTATAACAAGTCCATTGCCAGGTTCCCTTTGGAATTTGGCCTAGAATAAAAGTGGCTTTCTCTAGGCAGGGTGTGAGATGTGATATAAGCCGTGTTCTTTCAACGCCCTGGTGGTATCATACATCAGGCTCCTCACAGTGCCAGCCTCACTGTCATTCTTAAATTCCTAGAGATTGGGCCTTGTTAGTGCTAAAGGCCTCTGAGGCTCCTTTAAATCAGTCATATATTGATTAAAATAAGAAGGGAGATTCTTCCTTTCCTACTTAAGTTAGCTAAGGGCATACAGCAAAATCTCTTCCTTGTATCAAAATTAAAACAGGACTCTCCGTGTCCTGCACCATCCACCCAGGGTAACTTCCTACCCTTCCCATTGCTAAATGAGATAGATAGTAATTATTCAGTACCTCCCTCCATGAGGACTGAAATAGATAATGCAAGTAGAGTTCTCAGCAAAGGGCCTGGCTACTAACTGCACACATCGAAGCCCATTGAGAATACCGGTAATTTGTATATTTATTTCATGTAACCAGAAATCTCCATATTTTATTTAAAAATAAATTTTGTCTCTGGGTGTTGTTTCACTTGCAAGTATGCCAGACTTGTGACTGTGGATCCTTTGTCCTCCTGGCTTAAGTATCTCCAAGTAGAATTATTGGGAAGTTTTTAGATAAAATAAAGATCTTAGGAAAGGTTGGGGCTGGCTCTGGAGGAATAGAGGGGAAGGAAGGAGGCAGAACTGAGTCCTGGGAAAAGGGAGGCAGGCAGGCTCCATGCCAAGGGCTGGGATTAGTCCTGGGCACCTCCCCTCTTCCTCTCTGTGTTCTCCTTCTGCCTTTGCCGGTTTTCATCAGTGACTCTGATAGACTAGGGGGCAAATATAAATGACCAACGATATAAAAAAGTTGTTTGTCCATCGTATGTTCTCACTTATAAGTGGGAGCTAAGCTATGAGGATGCAAAGGCATAAGAATGATACAATAGACTTTGGGGACTCAGGGGAAAGGGTGGGAAGGGAGTGAGGGATAAAAGACTACAAATTGGGTTCCGTGTATACTGCTCTGGAGATGGGTGCGCCAGAATCTCACAAATCACCAGCGAAGAACTTACTCATGTAACCAAACATCACCCATTCCCCCCAAAAACCTATGGAAATAAAAATTTTTTTAAAAAAGGAAAAGGTTTTAAAAATATGTGTAGGGAAAGATTATCTCAGATATATTTTTTAAAAACCAAGATATTTTATAGGAATTTAATAGATGTTTTCAAAATCAAAATAAAAGTTGTTTTTCCTCATTAGTAAGCCAGAAAGTTGGAATTAAAACTACAGTTGTATAAGTGCCTGAGTCTTAAGTAAAGGTCTTAACATGGGTCTTAAACAGAGGCGGGATAGGGTTAGTAACTTTCTAAACGAATGCTCCCTGACTGGACTCATTGTTTTAATGCAGCATATAATCCTCTGGATAAATCTCTGAATAACATTTCAGATTAAAAGAACACCTAAATGGCCACATTATACCAACAGAAAGACATGTATTTCAGGACTGAAAAAGAACATAATATATGGAATACTGAAAGCCTGTACTGTAGCCCAGCGCCAGGCATCAGGTATATCTTCAACAGATGTTAACTATGATTATGATTTTTGCCACCCAATAACCATCCTTCCCATCTAATGCCTCATGGGAATTTCAGAGAATTAGCATGTATGGGAGTATAATGGAGATGGAGACTCTGTAAGGAATTGGGGTGGGGGGAAATCCATCTGTTTCACAATGCACACCCACATCAAGTGACCAATTCTCCTTTCAATAAGAGTTTTTGCTCTCCAAACCCCCCTTCTCTTCCAGACTGTCTCTCTCCCTTCTCCCATGTAAGCCTAGTGTTTTTCTCTCTTGCTTTATAGATTTTCCCTCATACCCCCTTAAAATTCTTTTCTGTGCCATGTAATGTGAAAGCCACAAAAATTGACCTCAGGTCATTACAGTCTACTAGAGGAGCTATAAACAACATTATTTAGAATAGAGGTTGACCACCGTGACATGCTAGAGGCATAAACAGCAGGGGTTCAGTGGAGGGGAGACATCATAAGACAAGCAGCATGGGCATTGGTCTTAAAGGATAAATTGTATTCTGTCTGAAAACAGTAGGAAATAATATTACTGGTGGAAGGAACAGCTTGAGCAAAGGCACAAATGTGGCACAAGCCAGGGTCTGATCTTCCCAGCTTGAACGCCAAACAAAGGGATCCAGGTTGTATTCTATAGGTCAACGTTTTGAGCAGCTCCTCTGATCCATATTGGAGATATTAGTCATAGAGTGGTTGTCATGAATGGAAGGGAAGAGGCAGAGGCAGGGTGCAGGAGGTCAGTAAAGAGGACATCCACATTACTCTTCAACTCTCAGACCGTCAGATATAATGTTAATTATTGCCTTCTCAGAAATTTTTAAGGCATCTCCATTGCCCACAAAATAAAGAACAAACCCCTTAAAATGCCATTCAAGGCCTCCGTACTAGTCAGCTTGAGCTGTCATAATAAAATACCATAGACTTGGGGTTTAAACAACAGAAATTTATTTTCTCACAGTTATGGAGGCTAGAAGTTCAAGATTCTGGCCAGTTCAGTTTCTGGCGAGGGCAGATGGCTTGCAAATGGCCGCCTTCTTACTGTGTGCTTATGTGGCCTTTACTTAGTGGCACTCATGGAGAGAAAGAGCAAGCTCTCTGGGGTTCTTTTTATAAAGACTAATCCTTTTGAATCAAGACTCCAGGGTCCCACCCTATGACCTCATTTACCCTTAGTTCCATAGAGGCCCCATCTCCAAATAAAGCCAGACTGTGGGTTAGGGTTTAGACATATACATTTTTGTGAATCACAAACATTCAGTCCACAACAGCTTCCTAGAAAAACAGTAACTACCATCTGTGAAGTGCCTGCTATAGTCTAGGCATTGTGTAAAGTGCTTTACCGATATTATTTCATTTAATCCCCTCAAGAACAGCATGAAGTAGGTATTTCGTTGTCTGCATTTTACAAATGAGTCTCAGGGAAGGTAAGTAATTTGTCTATAGCTATACAGCCTTTAGGGGTGGGGGCGGAATTTGAAGCGGAATCCACCTTGAGGCAGGAGGAATCCACCTGACGGGGAATTGGAAGCACTCCACTCCCCTGATCGACTGCTTCCGACTTCAGCTGTGACTCTGTCCTCCCCACCCACTCTGGTCCCACTGTATAACTTAGCATTTTCTCCATGTGACATAATTCTTGAGCTCTTGTGTTTGCTCATGCTGTTTTCTCAGACTGTAATGCCTTTTTTTTCTTATTTTTATTCATTGTTCAAGTTTCCCCTCAAGGGGCAAGGCCTCTGTGAAACCTTCCTGTACATCTTTTTTGGTTGTTGTTGAATCATATGTATGTGAAACCTTTCTAAATATTCCATGCTGTTTCATTTGGCCTTGCATTCTGGTTACCTGTCTAAATGTCTGTATTTCCCTGCCGCACCACCAGATTATACATATTTTGAGATATTTTACATGTTTGTATTTTACATCATGCTTAGCACATAGTAGGTGCTTTAATAAACATTTACTGAGTGAAGGTCAAGGTGAGAGTTAGTGAAGATATAAACTAGAGGAGTGGCAATGGAGATGCAAAGGAGAGGATGGATTGATAATACATCTTTGGATGTGGGGACTGAGGGAGAGGCAAGGATGACTTGAAAGTTTTTCAGGGTAAGAACATCATTGTTATTACAGAAGCCAGGAGGTGTTGCTACTTGTGGGGAAAGACACCATTAATAGAGGCTATAGTAGTAATAATAGCAGCTTCCACTAATTAAATACTTGAATCACTCAGCATGCCAAGTGCTTGTCATATATTGCTCACCTATTTCTCACAATAATCTTATGAGGTGAGCATTATTCTCAATGAATAGATGATGAAATGGAGGCTCAGAGAGATTAAGCAAACTGCTCAAGGGGGCACAACTAGCAAGCATCAGAGCTGAGATGCAAACTCAAGTCTGTCTGACTCCAAAGCTTGTGTCCTGAAGTATTATCCTCCTGAAAACTGTCGAGGGAATCTATTTCCTGTTCTCCAAGGGGCAGCAGGGGAGGTCTCGCCATTGCCAACAACTCTTTTTGGTGTCTGGTGACTGATTGGTGGTCAGTGCCATGTTGGTTCTTCATGACACACACAATCCCCTGCACACAGATGTGAAGTTCCCAGTGATGGGAGTGAACATGAGATGTCTGAGCCAGGCCCTGGATGCCTCCTTGCCTTCCTTCCCTCTCTTCTCGGGCTGTACAAGCTGTTCAGCAGAAGTTCACACAGCATCTAGTCTTTTTCCAAAGAGACATAGCCATGGCCAAAGAGAATCTGAGGAACGCTAGAAGTCACCTCTTCTAGGTATTTGGTGTAAACTGGGAAGAAAAGTTCCCAACATATTTCATCACAGTCAGTAGTAAACAAATACCTTTATCAATAGCAGCATCAACAGCTTGTACTATAAGTGGGTGTGAGGGGTTCCACTGCGTAGAAGGTCAAGTGTGGGAGATATCCAGGTCTCAGGTCAGTGAAGTGGGCACATATCCTTAATAACACAAGAGCCTGGTAATGGAAACACAGATTTCAAATTTGTCAATGATAAAGCTTTTGTTAGTTCTTCATCTTGGAGAAAAAGAGTAAGCTAACAGGAAGTACAAAACAGAAACACATATTGCAGAATTCTTTAGGCAATACTATGCTAGGTTTGTGATTGTATTTTAAAACTGATTACATGAAAGAATATTAATTAGGCCTATGAGAAGTAGCAATATAAGTGGTTTGACAGAAATGTGAGAAGAATGTATAGCAGATTTCAGCAGATAATGGCAGAAGAGTTGGGGGATAGGTCTTTTCCAAAGACTAAATGGATTGACTTGTTTGTTCTGGCAATGTAAAGGAAGGAGGAAAGATTGTGACTTTCTTCCTGTGATATGAAAACTGAAATGGGTTGGGCAGGGTGCGGTGGCTCACACCTGTAATCTCAGCACTTTGGGAGGCCGAGGTGGGGGGATCACTTGGGGTCAGGATTTTGAGACCAGCCTGGCCAATGTAGTGAAACCCCATCTCTACCAAAAATGTAAAAAATTAGCCGGACGTGGTGGCGGGCGCCTATAATCCCGGCTACTTGGGAGGCTGAGGCAGGAGAATCGCTTGAACACAGGAGGCGGAGGTTGCAGTGAGCCGAGACTGTAACAATAATGGGTTTATATAGATACCTGTGAGCAATAGATTTTCACCACGTCTACCTAGGTCAGCACACTAAATGCCAGAAGGATGATGTGTGGGTCAAGACAGTAGAGCAATATAATCTGGGAGGGGAACCCTTTCCTGGCAGATTTTTAAAGAATAAAGTAAATGGAAGGCCTTGTTTCCTCAATTAGACAGTGAGGTTTTTTAGTTCTATTATTTTACAGAAGTTGTAGATGTTCTTAGTTTAACTTGCTTTAGTCCCATGTTCAGAAGCAGCTTTAACCTTTATTGCCTACTACGTGACTGAAGAATAATTTGGCATTTTTCCCTTTTAAAGTGAAGCATGAGCTTTCATAAAAATCCTCCCCCATTGTTGTTACAGCATTTTGGTATGCATTTATATTTCAGTAATTTTAATGTAGTATATTAATTTTGATTATAAATGTTTCCACACACATGCCTACTGGTGGTAATATTTTATGTTTACCTTCTCATTTGTACATTTTATTTGGGAGTAATGCATTCTGATAACTCATTAGGATACATGGATGGAAAATTTTCATTTTAAAGTAGGATAGTTTTAAGCAACATTAACATTTAATTAGAGCTCTTCACTGCATTTTATTATGAGGTTATTCTGTAATTACTCAGCAGGTCCTGGTGTTTACTAATGCAGAAGTGACAGCACATAATACTACTAAATTATTGCCACATCTCTGGAAAAGACAATTGGAAAATGGGGAATAGATAAAGGCATTGTTTAAAAAGCTTCAGGGGAAAACAGCCTTGGAACATAATCCTTATTTTCTTTTGAATCATTTTTTTTTTCCAGAGCAATATATAGCATGTAGACCTCCCCTACTATAGGTTAAGTAGCTTACATAATGGCTCCAGCTGCAATTTTCACATTTTGCATGAAACCCTTTTCTTGCAAGAGTAGGCGTGAAGTGGAGCCTGTTAGGTATAGTTCTAAATTGCTCAGATACATTATATGTGGGGAGAGTAGAAACCTTCAAATAAATGCCAGAAACGGAGGTTTCTAAGAAGCTTTATGCTTTTTAAATAATCATCCTTTTCTCCTTTTTAATTAGAATACAGATATTCTATTATGACCAGAGAACATAATGGTTAGAAAGCTCCATCAAATGCACCCTGACCCTTTATAAGATGGCAGTGATGTGCAGGCTGTAATTTTCATATATGAGCACCCTGAAATTCTTCTTTCCTTTTTAAGTTTTCTTTCTTGCAGACTTCATAATCCTGCTGCTAATTTGATTCCCTGTCCCCTCTCCTCGTTACGCCCAAGCTGCTTCTGGACACTCAAAGTGAATTGAGGCAACTATTTTGATATTGTGGGTGAAAATTAGTTTTAGCTAAGACTTTCAGATAACAGGTGTGTATGTGTGTGTGTGTGTGTGTGTATGTGTGTGTAGTTGGTCTTGGGAGGTATCGAGCTGAGGAGATAACATCTCTGGAATGGGCTACCTTGATAAATCACCTGAACTCTCCTCTTTATATGCACTAGAGCAGTGATAGCAGACATTCTTGCCTTATTCTTGATTTTGGGAGAAAAAGCATTCAGGCTTTCAACCCTAAACATAATGCTAGCTGTAGATATTTTGTAGGTACTTGTATTAGTTTGCTAAGGTTGCCATAACAAAGTACCGCCAGCTGAGTGACTTAAATAACAGAAGTTTGTTTCTCACATTTCTGGAGCCTAGAAGTCCAGGAACCAGGTGTAGGCAGGTTTATTTTCTTCGGAGCCTCTCTTCCTGGCTTGTGGACGGCCTCCTTCTTGCTATGTCCTTATATGGTCTTTCCTCTCTGCGGGCTCATCTCTGGTGCTTCTCTGTTTCTCCAAATTTCCTATTCTCATAGAGACGCCAGTCAGATTGGATTAGTTGGATTAGGGTCCACCCTAATGGCCTCATTTTGACTTAGTCACCTCTTTACAGGTTCTATCTTCAAACACAGTCACATTCTGAGGTACTGGGGATTAGGGCCTTATACAAATTTTGAGGTAACACAATTTAGTCCACTGACAATACCTTTTATTAGGTTAAGGAAGTTCCACTCTATTTGGCTTGCTGAGAGTTTTTAAAATCATGAATGAATATTGAATTTTGCCAAATGATATTTTTGCATACATTGATAGGATCATGTGGTTTTCTTCTTTAGAATGTCATAATGATGGATTACATTGATTGACATTTATGCATTCAACCAGTATGCTATTCTTTTTTATATCTTGTTGGATTAAATTTGCTAATATTTTATTGAGTATTTTTGCAAAAATATTCATAAGGCATGTCATTTTATTTTCTTGTAATGTCTTTGTCTGGATTTAGTATCAGAGTAATGCTGGCCTGATAAGTTGGGAAGTATTCCCTTCTCTTTTATTTTCTGGGAAAGTGTGTTTAGAATCTGTGTTATTTCGCCAGGTGAGGTGGCTCATGTCTGTAATCCCAGCACTTTGGGAGGCCGAGGTGGGCAGATCACGAGGTCAGGAGATTGAGACCAGCCTGGCTCACACAGTGAAACACTGTCTCTACTGAAAATACAAAAAAAATAGCCAGGCGTGGTGGTGGGCACCTGTAGTCCCAGCTACTCGGGAGGCTGAGGCTGGAGAATGGAATGAACCTGGGAGGTGGAGCTTGCAGTGAGCCAAGATTGCACCACCGCACTCCAGCCTGGGCGACAGAGCAAGACTCTGTCAGAAAGAAAGAAAGAAAGAAAGAAAGGAAAGAAAGAAAGAAAGAAAGAAAGAAAGAAAGAAAGAAAGAAAGAAAGAAGGAAGGAAGGAAGGAAGGAAGGAAGGAAGGAAGGAAGGAAGGAAGGAAGGAAGGAAGGAAGGAATCTGTATTATTTATTCTTTAATTAATTAATTAATTAATTGTTATTTTTTTGAGACAGAGTTTCTCTGTGTCACCCAGGCTGGAGTGCAGTGGTGTGATCTTGGCTCACTGTAACCTCTGCCTCCTGGGTTACAAGCGATCCTCCTGCCTCAGCCTTCCTAGTAGCTGGGACTACAGGTGTGTGCCACCATGCCCAGCTAATTTTTGTATTTTTAGTAGAGACAGGGCTTTACCATGTTGGCCAGGCTGATCTCAAACTCCTGACCTCAAGTGATCTGCCAGCCTTGGCCTCCCAAAGTGCTGAGATTACAGAGGTGAGCCACCATGCCTGGCCATTTCTTTTTTAATTGTTTTGGTAGAATTAATCAATTAAATACTCTGAGCCTGAAGATTTCTTTTTCAGGTGATTTTAACTCCTAATTCAATTTTTTCCAGGTTATCTATTTCATCTTGAGTGAGTTGTTAGTTTGCAGTTTGCAGAAGTGCTCCATTTTATCTGTTATTGAATTTATGTGTGTAAAATCATGTGTAACATCCTATATCATTCTTTTAATTTCTACGGTGTGTCACCCTTTTTATTCCTGATGTTGGTAATTTATGACTGCTCTGTTTTTTCCTTTGTTAGTGTTGCTAGAAGTTTGTATTAGTTTGTTCTCTAATTGCTATTAAGAACTACCTGAGACTGGGTAATTTATAAAGAAAAAATGTTTAATTAGCTTACACAGTTTTGCAGGCTATATAGGATGCATGGCTGAGGAGGCCTCAAGAAACTTTCAATCATGGTGGAAGAAGAAGAGGAAGGAGGCATGCCTTACATGGTTGGAGCAGGAGGAAGAGAGAAGGGTGCCACACACTTTCTTTTTTTTTTTTTTTTTTTTTTTGAGACGGAGTCTCGCTCTGTCGCCTAGGCTGGAGTGCAGTGGCGCGATCTCGGCTCACTGCAAGCTCCGCCTCCCGGGTTCATGCCATTCTCCTGCCTCAGCCTCCCGAGTAGCTGGGACTACAGGCGCCCACAACCGCGCCCGGCTAATTTTTTGTATTTTTAGTAGAGACGGGGTTTCACCGTGGTCTCGATCTCCTGACCTTGTGATCCGCCCGCCTCGGCCTCCCAAAGTGCTGGGATTACAGGCGTGAGCCACCGCGCCCGGCCTTATAAGCCATCTTAACAGAGATAAGATGATATCTCATTGTGGTTTGATTTGCATTTCTCTGATGATCAGTGATGTTGAGCACCTTTTCATATATCTATTTGTCATTTGCATGTCCTCTTTTGAGAAATGTCTATTGAGATCCTTTGCCCATTTTTGAAATGGATATTAGATTTTTTCCTATAGAGTTGTTTGAGCTTCTTATATATTCGGGTTATTAATTCCCTGTCAGATGGGTAATTTGCAAATATATTCTCCCATTCTGTGGGTTGTCTCTTCATTTTGTTGATTGTTTCCTTCGCTGTGCAGAAGCTTTTTAACTTGGTGTGATCTCGTTTGTCCATTTCTGTTTTGGTTGCTTGTACTCGTGGGATGTTTCTCATGAAATCTTCATCCAGATCAATGTCCTGGAGAGTTTCCCCAGTTCCTTCTTTTAGTAGTTTCATAGTTTCAGGTTTAACTCTTTAATCCATTTTGATAAGCTTTTAATCCATTTTGATGTGATTATTTGATTGGAATCAAAAACCTTAGAAATTTGCCTGATGTTCTATTCTGCTGCAGCTAAGCTGACACTTAAACCATAATATAAAGTCCTCCCACTCTTCTTCCTCTTTTCCATAGCAGAGGAGCCTCCCCCTGTGGCCACCACCAAGTTTCATTCTGCCAGGCCACCGCTGATGTTCACTTAAAATCCAAGGACTCTGCAGTCAGCTTGTGGTGAATGCTGCCAGGCCTGGGACTCACCCTTCAGGGAAGTGCGTTCCCCTCTGCTCCAGGGCAGGTCCAGAAATGCTGTCCAAGAGCCTAGGCCTGGGCTCGGGGACCCCAAGAACCCACTTGGTGCTCTACCTCACTGTGGCTGGTACCTAAGGTGTAAGACAAAGTCCCTTCACTTTTCCCTCTGCTTTTCTCAAACCGAAGGAGTCTTTCTTCATCGCCACTACAGCTAGGAATGTGCCGGCTCACACCTGAAGTCAGCATATCTAGAGCCCAAGGCCCACAGCGTACTACCTGGGTATCACTGCTGGTTATTCAGGGCCCAACTGCTCTTTGGTCAGGAGGTAATAAATCCTGCTAGGACTGGGGCCTTCCTTCAAGGCAGCAGGCTCCCTTTTGGCCAAGCATGTGTCTAGAAATGTAATCCAGGAGCTAGGGCCTGGAACAGGGCCCTCATAGCTCTGCCCAGTGCCCTCTCCTACTGTGGCTGAACTGCTATCCAAGAGGCAAGACAAAGTTCTCTTTACTCTTCACTCTCCACCCCTTAATCAGAAGGAAGGAGACATTGTCATTGCTACAAGCTGCACTGCCTAGTGTTAGGGGAGGGACAGTGCGAGCGCTCCTTTAGCTGCCCTGACTGGTGTCTTCCTAGGTCACGTGCCACTTTAGTCCTGTGGCTCTGAACACAGCCAGCACTAGGATTTGCCTAGGAATTGCAGTTCTTGTGTCCTAGACTGCCTTTCAAGTTTACCTATGACCCCGGAGCACTTTGGGCCCCAGTGGCAAAGCTTGCCGAGAAACTTGAGGTCCAGCCAATGGGATGAGTGGTTCCCCTCCGGCTAGGTCTGATGCAAGTTCTCCCTCTGTGCACTGGGACTGGCTGAGCCCAGCACGGCTTTTCTCTCTGCTATGACAAGGCTGTACCGAGTTCAATGTAAAGTCCCCCAGTCACTGCTCTCCCTCCTCCAAGTGCACAGACTCTCCACATTACAAGGCTGCTGCCAGAGGATGGGAGAGGTGTGGTGTCATCATTACAAGATTTTCTCTCTGCCTCCTCAATGCCTCTTTCAATGATATGAAGTTAAAAACAGGTACTATGATTGCTCACCTGATTTTTGGTTCTTATGATGGTGCTTTTCTGTGTGCAGATAGTTGTTAAAATTTGGGTTCCTGTGGGGGGTACGAACGATGTAGGCTTGTAGTCTGCTGGTTTTCTCCATCCACCCATTTTTTTTTTCTTTAATTTTATAATCTCCACGCTATCATGTCCCAGCCACCAGGAAATCTTCCATTGGTGGCAGTGGTGGTGGTAATGGCAGCAACAGCAGCAGTAGCAGGGTCCACAGGCACCTAAAACTTTGTAGAATGGAAACTTTCTTCTCTCCTCAGAGAACCTATGGTCCCAAGAAGATGGATCAACTCAAATAGGAATTGATTTTTTTTCTTCTCTTTCTTCCTACTGCTTGGCCCCAGATGTGGGTGCAATTATGAGACTTCTGTGGCAAACTACGATAACAAAAATTCCAGCTTTCTGCCTAAAAAGACAAAAATAGGGCCGGTGAACTGGAAAGGACCACAAAGATCATAGAAAGGAAGGAGCTCAGGAAAGTGACCACATGAAGTTGTTTATGAGCTCATGGACTCACTGAGAACTAAACTATAGGACAGACCACTGCTCAGGTCCCAGACTGGCCAATGGATGGTGCATACATGAAACAGATTCAACTAGCATTTCAATACCTTTGAAAGCAGAACTGACATTGAAACCACAACCCATAGAAAAAAGGTCAGAACTTACAGCCTGTATCCAAATGAGTGAATTGCCTACTAAAGCAAGAAGACCAACATTATCCATAAGATTTAAACAAGACCTAGAATCTCATAACATATTGTCATATTATTCAAACTTTCCAGGATATAATCCAAAAGTAATAAGCATATAAAGAATCAGAAAAATCTCAATTTAAGTAAGAAAACATAATTAACAGACACAAACATCAAGATTACACACATATTGCAAGTATCTGAGACAGATTATAATGCAGCTAATGCAAAAGTGCTCCAAGAAGAATGGCAAACACTCTTAAAGCAAACAGAAAGACAGAAAATCTCAACAACAACAAAAAAATAGAAAATAGAAAGAAGAACCAAATGGAAATTTGGAGGCTAATAAATACAATAGCCAAAATTTTAAAACTCACTGAAAGAGCTTAATAGCAAATAAAGATGGCAGATGAATGCATGAGTGAACTTGAAGATAGATCAATAGAAATTGCTCAACAATAGAAAGAAAAAAATTAACAATATAATTGAGTGGAGCCTCTGGGACCTAAGGTGCTATACCAAAAAGCCTAACATTTGTGTCATAGGAGTCTCATCAGGAAAGGAAAAAGGGTGTGGAGCTAGAAAAATATTTAAAGAAATAGCAACTAAAAATTTCCTACCTTTGGTAAAAGACATAAAACTTACGGATTCGAGAACCAGTAAGCCCCAGTCCCAAAAGAAATACATGCCCAAACACATCATAATCAAATTGCTGAAAACAAAAAACTAGGCCAGGCGAGGTGGCTCACACCTGTAATCTCAGCACTTTGGGAGGCTGAGGTGGATGGATCACCTGAGGTCAGGAGTTCAAGACCAGCCTGGCCAACATTGTGAAACCCCATCTCTATTAAAAATACAAAAATTAGCCAGGCTTGGTGGCGGGCACCTGTAGTCCCAGCTGCTTGGGAGGCTGAGGCAGGAGAATGGCATGAACCCAGGAGGCAGAGGTTGCAGTGAGCCGAGATTGTGCCACTGCACTCCAGCCTGGGTGACAGAGCAAGACTTCATCTAAAAAAAAGAAAAAAAACTAAAGACAAGGAACAACAGTGCATTGCTTATAGGGGAATAATGATTCAAATAATTTCAGATTTCTCACTGGAAACCATGGAGGCCCAAAGTAAAATGACATTTTTTACAGGGCTGAAAGAAAATACTGTCAACACAGAGCTAAATATCCAGTAAAAATATCCTTCAGAAATGACAGGTTGTTTAAAAAATAAATAAATAAAGGACATCTCAGGCAAGAAAAACCATGAGAATTTACTGCCAACAGACCTACTCTAAAAGAATTGCTAAAAGAAATTGTTTAGACAGAAGGAAAATGATACCACAAAGAATTGTGGAACATTAAGAATGAAGAAAGAGCAATAGAAATGTTAAATATCTGGTTAAGTATAATAGACAAATCTTCTCCTCTTGAGTTCTTTAAAATATGTGTGACAACCAAAAGCAAAAATTATAACAATATCTGATGAGGCTTTTATTGTATGTAAGCGTATTAGATAAGACAGCTACGACATAGATTGTGGAGAATAAAGAGATGCATATGGTGGCAAGATTCCACATTTCACTTTGTGCCAGGGGTCCCTACAACCACACTTAGGCTCATTGATTTGCTAGAAAGATTCACAGAACTCAGAAAAGCTGTTAATGATCATGGTTACAGCTTATTACAGCAAAAAGATACAGATAAAATCAGCAAAGGTAAAAAATGCGTGGGGCAGAGTTCAGGAGAAACCAAGAAAGCTTCAAATTGTCTTCTTAATTTTCCCCACAATAATGTGTGAAAACACATATGGCTGACTGCCAACCAGTGCCAGGATTTGGTGTCCAGGATTTGTATTGGGGGTTGGCCACATAGGCATGAAACATCCATATGACAAACCTTACTCAGTCTCCAGCTTCTACAGAGGTCAAATGGATACAATGTGGACAAGGCCCCAGTCATAAATCACATTGTTGGCATAAACTATCTGGCAAGGCCCAAGGCCCAGGTATACAAAGATACTTCTATCAAACAGGATATTCAAAGGGCTTAGAGATTACCTCCCAGAAGCTAGTCAAAGGCCAGTCCTTTTTAGGGAATGTTCAGGTCTTAAACATTCCAAGCCTGTTGAATTAATCCTTTACTGAACGTACTTGAAGAGGTATAATATTGATGCTAAGTAGAATGTAATGAGTTATGTTATTATATATTATTATGATGTTATTATAATCCCTAGATCAACTACTAAAAAGAAATACCAAAAAATGGTCAAAGACACAATGAATAAATTGAATAGAATACTAAAATTTGTTCAATTATCCCCAGAAAAGAAGCTGAAAGGGAAACAGAGAAATACATATCAGAGGGGAAAAACAGAACACATATAATAAAATGGTAGGCTCAAATTTAGATATTTCAATAATTACATGTGAATGCTAAATTAAGTGTAAATATGCTAACTATATCAATTAAAAGAGATCAGAATGGATATAAATGGATTTAGAAGTCAAGAAAAACATGAGATCACATGCTGCCTACAAGAAATTCACCACAAATATAATGATATAGGTAGGTTAAGTAACATAATGGAAAGAATATACCATGCAAACACGAATTAAAAGAAAGCTTGCATGGCTTTATTAGTAACAAAGTAAATGTTAGAGCCAGGGATAAAGAGACATTATACAATGATAAAAAGGTCAGTTCACCGAAAACACATAACAATACTAAATGTGTATGCACCTAACAACAAAGGTGGCTGGGCACAGTGGCTCACACCTATAATCCCAGCACTTTGGGAGGCCAAGTTGGGCAGATCACCTGAGCTCAGGAGTTTGAGACCACCTTGGGCAACGTGGCAAAACCCCATCTCTACGAAAAACACAAAAATTAGCCAGCCGTGGTGGCGCACACCTGTAATCTCAGCTACTTGGGGGGCTAAAGGCGGGGGGATCACTTGAGCCTGGAAAGCTGAGGCTGCAGTGAGGTGTGTTCACACCACTGCACTCCAGCCTGGGTGACAAAGTGAGACCTTGTCACAAAACAAACAAATAAACAAGTAAAAAACATAAAGCTGGCCGGGTGCAGTGGCTCAAGCATGTAATCCCAGCACTTTGGGAGGCCGAGACTGGCGGATCAGGAGGTCTGGAGATCAAGACCATCCTGGCTAACACGGTGAAACCCCGTCTCTACTAAAAATACAAAAAAAAAAACTAGCCGGGCGAGGTGGCGGGCGCCTGTAGTCCCAGCTACTCGGGAGGCTGAGGCAGGAGAATGGTGTAAACCCGGGAGGCGGAGCTTGCAGTGAGCTGAGATCCGGCCACTGCACTCCAGCCTGGGTGACAGAGCGAGACCCCATCTCAAAAAAAAAAAAAAAAAAAAAAACCCACAAAGCTTCATGAACTAAAAAGTGAGAGAACCAAAAGAAGAAATAGATACATCCAAAATTATAATTACAGACTTCTATACTCCTCTCTCATTAATCAACAAAACTAGTAGATATAAAATTAGCAAGGATATAGAACTGAACAATACTATCAACCAACTAAATCTAATTTCATTATAGAACATTTCCTTCAATAGGTAGATTGTACTTTTTTTTTCAGATACTTATGAAACATTCACCAAGATAGAGTACATTCTATAGATTTCAAAGAGTTGAATCATGCAAATTATGTTCCCTGACTGTAATGGAATTGAGCTAGAAATCAATAATAGAAAGATAGCAGGAAAATCTACAAACACTTGAAAATTAAACAATATACTTCTAATAATCCATAGGTCACAGAGGAGTTATCAAGGGAAATTAGAAAATATTTTTAACTGAATAAAATAAAACCACAATATATCAAAAATTGTGGAATGAAAGTAAAGGAGAGCTTACAGGGAAATGTAAAGCATTAAATGCTCACATTAAGAAAGAAGATCTCAAATTAGTTCATTTAGGCTTCTACCTGGAACAAAATAAATCCAATGCAAGCACAAGGAAGAGGATTAAAAAGTTAAAAGCAACAATCAATGAAACGGAAAAAAGAAAAATAATAGAGAAAATTAGTGAAACAAAGAGGTCGTTCCCTTTAAGAGATCAATAAGATTGATAAGTCTCCATCAACACTAAAAAAGAAGATCAATAAAATGGATAAACCTGACATGGTTTGGATTTGTGTCCCCGCTTAAATCTCATGTAGAATTGTAATCCCCATGTGTTGGAGGAGGAGCCTGGTGGGAGGTGATTAGATCAAGAGAGTGGATTTCGTCCTTGCTGTTCTTGTGATAGTGAGTGAGTTCGCAAGAGATCTGCTTGTTTGAAAGTGTGTGGTGGCCGGGCGCGGTGGCTCACGCCTGTAATCCCAGCACTTTGGGAGGCCGAGGCGGGCGGATCACAAGGTCAGGAGATCGAGACCACGGTGAAACCCCGTCTCTACTAAAAATACAAAAAATTAGCCGGGCGCGGTTGTGGGCGCCTGTAGTCCCAGCTACTCGGGAGGCTGAGGCAGGAGAATGGCGTGAACCCGGGAGGCGGAGCTTGCAGTGAGCCGAGATCGCGCCACTGCACTCCAGCCTGGGCGACAGAGCGAGACTCCGTCTCAAAAAAAAAAAAAAAAAAAAGATGGCTTATAGCCAAAATACAGGCAATAACAAATGCTAGAGAGGATGCGGGGAAAAGGGAACCCGCATACAGTGTTGGTGGGAATGTAAATTAGTATAGTCACTGTGGAAAAGTTGGAGGTTCCTCAAAAAACTAAAAATTGAGCTACCATATAATCCAGCAATCCCACTGCTGGGTGTATACCAGAAGTGTATACCCAGAAGAAAAGAAATCAGTATATCAAAGAGATATCTGCAATTCCATGTTTGTTGCAGCACTGTTTACAATAGCCAAGATTTGAAAGCAACCTAAGTTTCCATCAACAGATGAATGGATAAAGAAAATGTGGTACATATACACAATGGAGTACTAGCCATTAAAAAAATGAGATCCTGTCATTTGCAACAACATGGATACAACTGGAGGTCATTATGCTTAGTGAAATAAGCCTGGCACAGAAAGACAAACATTGCATGTTCTCACTTATTTGTGGCATCTGAAAATCAAAACAATTGAACACATGGAGATAGAGAGTAGAAGGATGGTGACCAGAGGCTGGGAAGGGTAGTGAGGGGTTGGGGGCAGGTGGGGATGGCTAATGGATACAAAAAGTACTTTGAAAGAATGAATGAATAATACCTAGTATTTTATAGCACAACAAGATGACTATCGTCGAAATAATTCAATTGCACATTTAAAAATAATGAAAAGAGTAAAATTGGATTGTCTTTCACACAAAGGATAAATGCTTGAGGAAATGGATACCCCATTTTCCATGATGTGATTATTATGCATTGTGTGCCTGTAGCAAAATATCTGATGTACCCCATAAATAAATACACCTACTATGTACCAACAAAAATAAAAATTAAAAAAAAAAAAAGGGAAGGAGAAGAGGCGGCAACAATTTCTAGACTGGCCAAAGCCAGCATACCGCCTACGTCCTACCACCACCATGCCCAAGAGGAAGGCTGAAGGGGTTGCTAAAGGAGATAAAGCCAAGGTGAAGGACGAACCACAGAGATCTGCGAGGTTGTCTGCTAAACCTGCTCCTCCAAAGCCAGAGCCCAAGCCTAAAAAGGCCCCTGCAATAAAGGGAGAAAAGATACCCAAAGGGAAAGAGGGAAAAGCTGATGCTGGCAACGAGGGGAATAAGCTTGCAGAAAATGGAGACGCTAAACAGAGCAGGCCCAGAAAGCTGAAGGCGCTGGAGATGCCAAGTGAAGTGTATTCATTTTTGATAACTGTACTTCTGGTGACTGTACAGTTTGAAATACTATTTTTTAAAATCAAGTTTTATAAAAATGCAGAATTTTGTTTTACTTTTTTTTTTTTTTTTCCCTTAAGCTATGTTGTTAGCACACAGAACACTTCATTGTTGTTTTTGGGGGACGGGGCATGTGTCACTAATAGAATGTCTCGGAAGCTGGATTGATGAGGGCGGGAAACACCTTTCCTTTCTGGTTTTGAGAGGCCTCCTCTGGGCTCCAAGGGAGGGATTCCCTGACTTTGACACACATGGCCACCTTGGCACAAAAGCCTTGTGGTATGAAAAACAAATTTGTTTTTATGTCCTCTTCTCCCTTTCCACCTTTCAGCATAGACTTAACTCCCTTAAACCCAGACATCTGTTGGGACCTGACCCCAAATAATTGGTTACCAATGTGTCAGGCAATCTGGACTTTCCAGTGATGCCACTGAGATGGCACCCTTCAAAAGAGCAGTGGTTCCATTTCTAGACTGTGGATCTTCGGATAAATTCTGCCATTTTCATTTCATTTCTTGAGAGTCAAGGTCGGCTCCTGAAAAGTTGTTAAACAACATGCTAAATGTGAAATGTCAATCCTCACTCTAAACCTCTAAAGTTTCCCTGTTCAGAGCATCAGATGAAGACTTCATTTTTTTTTTTTTTTTTTTTTTTTGAGACAGGGTCTCACTCTGTCACCCAGACTGGAGTGCAGTGGCGCAATCTCGACCTCTGCCTCCCAGGCTCAAGTGATCCTCCTACCTCAGCCTCCTGGGTAGCTGGGATTACAGGTGCGCACCACTACCGCCAGGCTAATTCATTGGGTTTTATAGTGGGTTTCCATCTTTTGGTAGTCTATTGAAGAAGGGAGTTTGAAAATTGTTGTATATCCTTAATGATTGTCTGCCCATGTCCTGCCTGAAATACCACGATTATTTGTGAAAAGAATCTTTAATAAAGCTGGATACAGTTTGGCTTGCAAAAAAATTTAAAAAAAAGAAAAATGGGACATTCCCCCCACTTTGTCTGAGTATTAGGAGTCTCCTGTACCATTCTTAACCAAAATTTGAAGGCTTCTCCTGGAGTTGTCTGTGTTTATTTCCTGGTACCTACTTCTGGGTTTTGGCCTGCCTTGTATCACGGACAAGGCTGAGTGATACTCGTGGAAAAACAGGAACTGGTCTACCCGTCCTCCCACTGGTCTGCTACTGTTTACTTTTCTGATTCCTCAAATAGCTTCTCCAGGCATTACTTCCAGGTTGTATATTTTCACTGAGTGGGTGAAACAGAGTAGAGCGGGCTTACTCAATTTTACCTGGAGCTGGCACTCCTTTTTTTTTTTTTTTTTTTTGAGACGGAGTCTCGCTCTGTCACGGAGGCTGGAGCGCAGTCGCGAGATCTCGGCTCACTGCAAGCTCCGCCTCCCGGGTTCACGCCATTCTCCTACCTCAGCCTCCCGAGTAGGTGGGATTACAGGCTCCCGCCACCCGGCCTAGCTACATTTTTTTTTTTTTTGTATTTTTAGTAGAGACAGGGTTTCACCGTGTTAGCCAGGATGGTCTCGATTTCCTGACCTTCTGTTCCGCCCGCCTCAGCCTCCCAAAGTGCTGGGATCACAGACATGAGCCACCACGCCGGGCCGGAACTGGTACCCTTATATGTAACTCTTTAGTTTTGTCTTCGAGGTTCCAAGGTAGGTAATTCACGATCACAGCAGTCTTTGTGGTAAACATATGAATACTTGTGACCTATTGGTTTTATTCCAGTGGTAATGGAAGCCTGGACTGTTACAGAAGAAACTCAGAAAGGAGGTAACACTTACCCTTCCCCAAAAGCATTTGCACTCTTACAATTTACCTGCCAGTGATGGCTTCTGTGGACAGTATTGTGAATCTTGGGGTACTGATCCCAAACAAAATTGGGAATTTGGTTAAATGCATCATGGAGAACACACTTCCTTCCACAGCCTTTGCCAACCTCATGACACTTTATGCACTTCCTCGTGCAGAAGGATTTCTGTATCCCTTTATTCCTGGAATGGGTATATAGGGTCTAATCACTTTATCAACTATGATTAGAGTGCTGTATTGAGATGATTGTTGTGTCTAAGCTCAGAGGGAAATTGGGCTGGGTTCCATTAGTGATCTGTTATGGTCTAGATAAAAATCAGTGGCAGGAGTGTGCTGTTGTATTATTTGCCAGTGTTCCTCTTCTTATATCAAAATTGTATACAAAGAGATTTGCTATTGTCTGGTACAGTTTTTGTGTGAATTTAAGGTAATTGGCCTCCCTTACCTCATATCCCTTCTACTGTCGTTCTCTCTAGTTGTGAACTAAAGGCTTGATCATCTGTTAAAGTAATTTCCGGGATCAGTGAGCAGCTGTAGGAAGCTTTTAGGGAGAGGTAAGTGGTGGGTGTGAGTAGGCAGACTTTCCTTGAATCCTCTCATGCTGTCTTGTACGTCTAGTAAGGCCAGTCATATCCATCTGGATATAATATAATAACATGGGAACTTTTCCCGATTGGAAGAGGGGATGGACAGGCTTAAAGGGCAGGCCAGGCAAATGACATGATGTCAGCTTTTAGGTAGAGTTTCTTCGCAGGGTCAGTTGTTGTTGTTTCTTCTTTCCTGCAAAAGTCACTCCATCGAAAAGGACCCACTACTAGCAAATACAACCCCAAGAGCCCTTGGCCTCCATGCAGGCAGGAAAGGGCATCTGACTAGGAAGAGCCTAGCTGACCTGGACATTTGTGAGCTAGCTTGGAAGAGCTTGGAAGGGCTGTGGGTTTTGGAATAACATCCACTTGGCTTTGAATTGTGAACTTACAATTTACTCATTGTAAGACTGAGGGTAAATTGGTATTCTTTTGAGCCTGTTCCCTCATCTGTAAAATAGAATAATAATGTTTACCCATTTCCCTCTCTGTAGGGTAACTGTGAAAGCTAACAGACATAATCCGAAGAAGAAAATGATTGGCATTGCTGTAGGTCCTCAGCAAATGTTAGTTCTTTAATATTCTTAGATTGCGTTGTGGGTAGCAGGCAATCACTGCTTACCTTGGCTCTTCTGTCTAGGGTGGGTGGAGGCAGGGATAAAATCATGGGAGGTCACATTGAGTTGAAAGTCTTGACCTTTCTTGGATGGGTAAAGAAGTCATCATGTTTTTCATGCTGAAAATAAATTAGTCCCTCAAGTCAAATGTTACCAGAGCTAATAATGAGATACCTTTTTATAGCAACTACCATGACATTCAGAACAGTTTTTAATTGTGAGTCTCTTTCTTTAAAATAAAAAGTTCACATGAGCAAATGCTAATATTTTAAGAAAATTCTTAGAGGGACTTTAATTGACACATGTAAATGCTGTTGTTCAATTTGCATTTAAATAGACATTCTAAACATTTTCTTTTAAATGGGCTTTATTTCTATCTTGTAAAACTAAAAATTGATTTTTTCTTTTTAGCAAACTGGGTGCCTGGTAAGGTTCATGGTTAAGAGATGTGGTGCAGCTGTTCTTTTATCTCCTACTCAGAGTGGAAATAGCCTTACCAGAGCAAGGCATAAGTGAACAATAGAAGCAATATTTTTAAAAAATGTGCCTCTGCAAAGGATTGATCAGTGGCTTAAAAAAGATTGACATCAGCGTGACATTCTCTCCATCAATGCACAAGGCCGCACAGAAAAATCTTCCCTATTTACAAGCACAGTCAACCTTTCATCTCTCATTTCCCATGAAGACCGCAGTGACCCTCTTAAAATACACTGCGGAGGTGAGCTTTTTTTTCTCCCTTTCCTCCTCCTATATTGGAATAGGAGACTTCTCTGAAAAAGCCTCTAATAGTGGAGTTTTGGGAGATGGAATTCTCATCTGGAATTTATTACCAAAGTAATTTTTTTTTTTTTTTTTTGTGAGACAGAATCTTACTTTGTTGCTCAGGCTGGAGTACAGTGGCGCGATCATGGCTCCCTGCAACCTCCACCTCCCTTTTTCAAACGATTCTCCTGCCTCAGCCTCCTGAGTAGCTGGGATTACAGGCATGTGCTACCACGCCCGGCTAATTTTTTTTGTATTTTTAGTAGAGACAAGGTTTCACCATATCGACCAGGCTGGTCTTGAACTCCCAATCTCAGGTGATCCGCCTGCCTCGGCCTCCCAAAGTTCTGGGGTTACAGGTGTGTGTCACCGTGCCCAGCCAGCAAAGTAATCCTTGAACGGGTGTTTGGTACATTTCCCCAGGTTCCTGAGAAGGAGAATCACAGGATGGAGCTTAGAATTTATTGAGGTCCCTTATTTAAGTCTCACTTTAGGTCTGTGGCAGGAAAGACTAGGGACTCACCCAAATCCTTGTTCTGCTCTTCATTCTGGGCTAGACTATGTACCCTTTGTACAGTTAGGTTTGGTCACATGCCCGAGTTTTATTCAAAATTGATACGTACCACCTCCAGCTTGGTTCATAAAAACCTCCCACATGTACCTTGCTTTTTTCTCCTTCTGGCTGGTTGGAATGATGTGATTCCCAGGGCAACCTTGGAAGCCACTTGTTGAAGATGTTATGACCCTACCAGCTTAAGTTCCTGGAATGACTATTCTGCCAACTTATTCACTTGCTCAGCACCGTTTCCATGAACAAGAAATAAACTTCTATTGAATCTGGGCCGTTATACATTTTTTTTTTCATTTGCTATAGCAGGTAGCCTATCCTTATAAAATAAATAATAAAACCTCCCTTATAGTAATATTTTGGCTTACTATGTATTTTAACAGTGCTATGAGTTCTGCTGACATAGGACCAACACTCCTTTAAGTGCTTGGTGTAACACTTAATCCTCATACATCCCCTTCTCTGGGAATCTGAGGCCTAGGTTATTGTGCGGTGATTCTAAAGTAGATTTTACTCAGAATGTCTGGTATTCTCATCCTTCTAGATTACTTCAAGAACCTTTCTTTTTTTGAAAACAGTCACAATATATTCAACCATTCATTCATTTGACCATTTGATGAATAAATCATCCATTCATTTGATGATCTGTTCTCAAAAATGTTCCAGACGTGAAAGGCAGTTTACAAGATGAATAAAATACAACAAAATGGCCTATGAAAACTGGAGTGAAATAAGAAAGGAAAACAAGAATAGAATCAACAAAATGGAGCCAGGAACATAGCTAACACACAGAAGAGTTTATCTCGTTTACCCCTGCTCTCTCTGACATCTTTCTGAAGCTGCTCCTGACTGCTGCTTCTCACCTCTTCTCCATAAATCCTAATTTCTTGGAAGATCAGTTTTTTAAACATTTCCTGATGGTCCTGATTTGTCCTTTGCTCCTATGGGATGTTTGGTGGCTTCTCATCCTTTTAAACTTCATTTAGGCACTTGGATAATTTGGTCTGGGAAGACTTAACCCTAGAAGTCTTTTTTCTTATCACTCATAATACTTTTTTTTTTTTCGTATACTACACTTATTTGCCATTTATAGTGATTCTTTTTTTCCCATTTCCCTGCCCCTTTTTGGTTATAGTTATTCTCTTGTGAGTTTTTCTGTGCCACTCTATTACTAATTCTCCCTCCCTCCCTTCCTTCCTTCCTTTTTTTTGAGACGGAGTTTTACTCTTGTTGTCCAGGCTAGAGTGCAGTGGCGCGATCTCAGCTCACTGCAACCTCTGCCTCCTGGGTTCAAGTGATTCTCCTGCCTCATCCTCCTGAGTAGCTGGGATTACAGGCAGTTGCTACCATGCCCAACTGATTTTTTGCATTTTTAGTAGAGACAGGGTCTCACCATTTGGTCAGGCTGGTCTCGAACTCCTGACCTCAGGTGTTCCACCTGCTTCAGTTTCCCAAAGTGCTGGGATTATAGGCATGAGCTACCACACCCGACCTACTGATTTTTCTTTTTCTTTCTTTTTTTATTAAAAAAAAATTTTTTTGGGGGGGGCTTCTTTTTAAAATTGATGTACAGGTATTCTTTGTGTATGAACAGTATTAATCCTGTTTTTAATTTACGTTACAGATATTTTTCCCAATCTGCCTCTTGTCTTTTGAAAATATGCATGCAAGTTATATTACTTTGCACTCTCTAAAAAATGTCAACATATACTTTTTATTTGTACATGTAATACCTTATACATTCTTATAAAAAGTCAAAGGGTGTAAATAATATAAAGAAGATATCTCCTTTTTAACCTTTCCTCCTGTGAGGTCATTTCACTTCCCTCTTTGGTTAAAAAAAACACTGTATCTATCAGTTTGGTATGTATCCTTTGAGATATTTAATTTTCTACACAGTTACATTTGAATGCTCATGTAGAATCACACACACATATATATATATATATATATATATATATATGCACAAATGATCATGCTGTAAATAGTATTCTGTAAGTTACTTTTTTCACTTAAGTGTACATTTGGAGAATTTTCCATTTTAGCAGGGTCTAAATCTACCAAAAAATTGCTATTTGAGATTCTGTTATATTGATATTTGAAGTTTATTTAACCATTCCTTTCTTTACAGACATACATATTGTTTGACTTTTTGTTATTACAAATAATACTGCAGCAAAATTCCTTATTCCACTTTGAACATTTGTGGAAGCATTTCAAAATTGCCAGCTATTTTAAACCTTTAAAAATTTTTCATAATCTGATGGGTAAAGAAAGTGTTATTCATTTGTTCTCTCAATGTACATTTCATTGATTCCGAGTAAGAGTGAGCATTTTTCATATATTTACTAAGCCATTTGTATCTTTTATATTCTGGAATATTCACTTATTTTTGGAACAATAATCTTTTGCTATACATGTTACCCCTCACCTTCCATAATCCCTTTATTTACCTAAACTGGAAACCTCTACTGGGGCAGAAAGAGTGGGGGAATGGGGCTTCTTCTTACGACTGTTTCGGGCACTATCGTGTGCTGATAATTTGGGCCTCAGGTAGGAATTCTGACCTTTGTACAGCAATTACCTATACATGTTATTTTTAATAAACTTTTAGGTTTGGGGGTACATGTGAAAATTTGTTACATAGGTAAACGTGTCACAGGAGTTTGTTGTATATACTATTTCATCACCCGGGTGATGAAATAGTTATCTTTTCTGCTCCTCTTCTACCTTCCCACCCTCCCCCATCAAGTAGACCCCAGTGTCTGTTGTTTCCTTCTTTGTGTGCATGTGTTCTTATCATTTAGCTCCCACTTATAAGTGAGAACATGCAGTATTTGGTTTTCTGTTCCTGCGTTAGTTTGCGAAGGATGGTAGCCTCCAGCTCCATCCATGTTACCACAAAAGACATGATCTTATCTTTTTTATGGATGCATAATATTCCATGGTGTGTATGTACCATATTTTCTTTATCCAATCTGTCATTGATGGGCATTTAGGTTGATTCCATGTCTTTGCTCTTGTTAATAGTGCTGCAGTGAACATTTGCATGCATGTGCCTTTATGGCAGAATGCTTTATATTCCTGGGGGATACACCCAGTAATGGGATTGCTGGATCAACTGCTTTTAGCTCTTTGAGGTATCACCATACTGCTTTCCACAATGGTTGAACTAATTTACACTCCAACCAACAGTGTATAAGCATTCCTTTTTCTCTGGAACAATTCCAGCATCTGTTATTTGTGACTTTTTAATAATAGCCATTCTGACTGGTGTGAGATGATATCTCATTGTTGTTTTCATTTGCATTTCTCTAGTAATTAGTGATATTGAGCTTTTTTTCATATCCTTGTTGGTTGCATGCATGTCTTCTTTTGAGAAGTGTCTGTTCATGCCCTTTGCCCACTTTTTAATGGGATTGCTTTTCTCTTGCAAATTTGTTTAAGTTCCTTATAGATGCTGGGTATTAGACCTTCATCAGATGCATACTTTGCATATATTTTCTTCCATTCTGTAGGTTGTTTACTTTGTTGCTGGTTTCTTTTGCTGTGCAGAAACTCTTAAGTTTAATTAGATCCCACTTGAATAGAGAGTCTTTTCTCCATTGCTTGTTTTTGTCAGCTTTGTTGCAGATTAGATGGTTATAGATGTGAGGCTTATTTCTGGGCTCTCTATTCTGTTCCATTGGTCTATGTGTCTGTTTTTGTACTCGTAACATGCTGTTTTGGTTACTGTAGCCTTGTAGCATAGTTTGAAGTCGGGTAATGTGATGCCTGCAGCTTTGTTCTTTTTGCCTAGAATTGCTTTGACTATTTGGGCTCTTTTTTGGTTCCATATAAATTTTAAAATAGCTTTTTTTTTTTTTTTTTTTTTTAAATAGTTCTGTGAAGAATGGACTTGTTTGATAGCACTGAATCTATAAATTGCTTTGGGCAGTATAGCCATTTTAATAATATTGATTCTTCCTATCCATGAGCATGGGATTTTTCATTTTTTGTGTCTTTGATTTCTTTGGACAGTGTTTTGTAATTCTCATGGTAGAGCTCTTTCACGTCTCTGGTTAGTTGTATTCCTAGGTTGTTTTTGTTTGTTTTTGTTTGCTTGTTTTGTGCGCATGTATATGTGTGTGTGTGTGTGTGTGTGTGTGTGTGTGTGTGTGTGGCAATTGTGAATGGGATTGCCTTTCTGATTTGGCTCTTGGTTTGGCTTGTTGGTGTACAGGAATGCTAGTGATATTTATACATTGATTTTATATCCTGCAACTTTGCTGAAGTTGTTTATCAGCCGAAAGAGCTTTTGGGCAGAGACTATGGGGGTTTTCTAGGTATGGAATCATGTTGTCTGTGAACAGAGATAGTTTGACTTCCTCTCTTCTATTTGGATGCATTTTATTTCTTTCTCTTGCCTGATTGCTCTAGCTAGGACTTGAATAGAAGTGATGAGGGAAGCCATCATGTTATAAATGTTTTCTCCCTGTTTCTCATTTGTCCTAAAAACTTGGTTTATGGTGTCTTTTATGGTTAAATTTTTCTGTTTTTGGAAGCAAGTCTACCAGTCTTTCATTTTTTTTCACACTTGGCCTAAGAAAATCTTCCTTGCCACAAGCTTACAAATATATTCTCCTAGTTTCCTTCTGCATAAAAATGCATGCATGAGGCGAACAATCATTTGAGCCTTTAGTGCATTGTAATCTTTTTGCTGGTGGAGGATCTTGCTTCAGTGTTGATGGCTGCTGACAGATCAGGGTAGTGGTTGCTGAAGGTTGGGGTGGCTGTGGCAACTTCTTAAAATAACAATGAAGTTTACTGCATCAATTTGCTCTTTCTTTCACGAAAGATTTCTCTGCAGCATGCAATTCTGTTTGATAACATTTCACTCACAGTAGAAATTCTTTCAAAATTGGAGTCAATCCTCTCAAACCCTGCTGCTGCTTTATCAACTAAGTTTATGTAATATTCTCAATTATTTGTTGTCATTTCAACAATGTTCACAGCACCTTTATCATTCCATCTCGAGAAAGTACTTTCTTTGCTTATCCAAAGAAGTGAGCCTTCATCCTTTCAAGTTTTATTGTAAGGTTTCAGCAATTTAGTTACATCTTCAGGCTCCTCTTCTAATTCTAGTTCTCTTGCTGTTTCTACTACATATGCAGTTCCTTCCTACATTGAGGCCTTGAATCCCTCAATGTCATCCATGAGGGTTGGAATGAACTTTCTCCAAACTCCTGTTAATGTTCATATTTTGACCTCCTCCCTTGAATCACGAATGTTCTTAATGGCATTGAGAATGGTGAATCCTTTCCAGAAAGTTTTCAATTTACTTTGCTCAGATCCATCAGAGGAATCACTATCTAAGGCCACTAGAGCCTTATGAAATATATTTTTTAAAAAGACTTGAAAGTAAAAATTACTCTTTGATCCATGGGCCACAGAATAGATGTGGTGTTTGCAGGCATGAAAACATTAATCTCTTTATGCATCTGTATCAGAGCTCTTGGGTGACCAGGTGCATTGCCAATAAGCCAAAATATTTTGAAAATAATCTTTTTTTTTTTTTTTTTTTTCCTGAGGAGCAGGTCTCAACAGTGGGCTTTAAATATTTAGTAAACCATGATGTCAACAGATGTGCTGTCATCTGGGCTTTGTTGTTCCATTTATAGAGCACAGGCAGAGCAGATCTAGCATAATTGTTTTATTTTATTTATTTATTTATTTTTTGAGCCGGAGTTTCACTTGTTGCCCAGGCTGGAATACAATGGTGCCATCTTGGCTCACTGCAACCTCCGCCTCCTGGGTTCAAGTGATTCTCCTGCCCCAGCTTCCTGAGTAGCTGGGATTACAGGCGCCTGCCACCATGCCCAGCTAATTTTTGTATTTTTAGTAGAGACGGGTTTTACCACGTTGGCCAGGCTGGTCTTGGATTCCTAACCCCAGGTGATCCACCCGCCTCAGCCTCCCAAAGCGCTGGGATTACAGGCATAAGCCACCGCGCCTGGCCAATTTAGCATAATTCTTAAGGGCCCTAGGATTTTGGGATGGTAAATGAGCATTGGCTTCAACTTTAAGTCACTGGTGGCATGATTCTCTAACAAGAGGGTCAGCCTGTCCTTCGAACCTTTGAAGCCAGTCCTTGACTTCCCCTCTCTAGTTATGAAAGTCCTAGATCGCATCTTCCAATAGAAGACTGTTTTGTCTACTTTGAAAATCTGTTGTTTAGTGTAGCCACCTTCATCAGTGATCTTAGCTAGATCTTCTGGATAACTTGCTGCAGCTTCTCCATCAGCACTTGCTGCCTCACCTTGCACTTTTTTGTTTTTTACACCCACTCCCCACCTTGTACTTTTATGTTATGGAAATGGCTTCTTTCCTTAAATCTCATGAACCCAACATCTGCTGAATTCCTACTTTTCTACTGCAGCTTCCTCACCTTTCTCAGCATTCATAGTATTGAAGAGAGTTAGGGCCTTTCTCTGCATTAGGCTTTGGCTTAAGGAAATATTGTGTCTGGTTTGATTTTCTATAGAAACCACTACAGCTTTCTCCATATCAGCAATAAGGCTGTTTTGCTTTCCTATCATTTGTGTGCTATCACTGAAACAGCACTTTTAATTTCCTTCAATAACTTTTCTTTTGCATTCACAACTTGGGCAACTGTTTGGTACAAGAGACTAGCTTTCAATTTCTTTTGGTTTTTGACACGCTAACCTCAGTCAGCTTAATTATTTTTAGCTTTTGATTTCAAGTGAGAGACGTGCAACTCTTCCTTTCACTTGAACTTAGAGACAATTGCAAGATTACAAATTGTCTGAATTTCAATATTATTGTGTCTCAGGGGAAAGGGAGGCTCAAGGAGAGAGGGAGAGAGAAGAGGAGAAGGCTGGTTGGTGGAGCAGTCTGAACACACAGTTCGTAGTCTTATATGGGTGTCATTTGTGGTGCCCCAAACCAATTACAATAGTAACAGCAAAGATCATGGGCCACAGATCACTATAACAGATCTAATAATAAAAAAGTTTGAAATATTGTGAGAATTACCAAAATGTGACACAGAGACATGAAGTGAGCACATGCTGTTGGAAAAATGGCGCCAATAGGTTTGTTTAATGAAGGGTTGCTGCAAAACTATAATTTATAAAAAAATGCAGTACCTGCAAAGTGCAATAGAGTGAAATGCAATAAAATGAGGTATGGGGCGGGTGCAGGAGGATCACTTGATCCTAGGAGTTTGAGAGCAATATTGGCAACATAGTGAGACCCCATCTTAACAAAAAAATAAAAAATTAGCAGGGCACAGTGGCACACACCTATGGTCCCAGCTACTCAGGAGGAGGATTGCTTGAACCTAGGAAGTTGAGGCTGCACTGAGCCATGATTGCAACCCTGCACACCAGCCTGGGTGACAGAGTGAGACTCTGTCTCAAAAAAAAAAAAAAAAAAAAAAGAGGTATACCTGTATATATGTTTATAATACTGACATCTTTAATACAATCATCGATAAAATAATTTCTTTATGTTTGATATTAGATAACAGCCTAATTTTTCTTCTATTTATTTATTTATTTTTGAGACAGAGTCTTGCTCTGGAGTGCAGTGCCGTGATCCCAGCTCACTGCAACCTCCGCCTCCCAGGTTCAAGCCATTGTGCTATCTCAGCCTCTTGAGTAGCTGGGACTATAGGCATGCACCACCATGCCTGGCTAATTTTTTTGTGTATTTTTTGTAGAGATGGGGTTTCAACATGTTGCCCAGGCTGGGAGGACTTTTATGTTCTTACCCATCAGTCTATTTGTCTCTTTATCAGTAAGTAGCATACTGTTTTAATTACCGTAGTTTTATAGTATGTTTTCACACAAGGGAGAGCAAGATGAATTTTAAAATCAGTTGGTCATAGTCTACAAAAACTATTGTTGAGATTTTGAGAATTGCCTGAATTTATGTAGATTAATTTTTTTGAGAATGAACATTCTAATATGGAGGTTTCTCAATTGGGAGTATGATATAAACAGGTAAAATAAAACTTGTACACAAATAATTGCATTCTTTAGCAAAAAAAGTGCAGAAGACTATATATTATGCAACCTTTTGTGGGAAAAGAAAAATAAATAAAAAATATATATTCATATTTGTTTCTAAATGCATAAAGAAACTCCAGAAGGATTATAAGAAATTAATAAGAATGATTACCTGTTGGAGTGGTGATGGGAACAGGGTGAGTATGCCACTTTTCACTTTATGTTTTTGTATATTGTTTGTATCTTTTAAAAATTCATACATAATGGTCATATATACTTATGGAATATATGTAATATTTTGATACATGCATACAATGTGTAATGATCAAAGGGTAATTGAAATCTCCATCGCCTCAAGCATTTATAATTTCTTTGTGTTGGGAATATTCCTAATTTTATCCTCTAGCTATTTGAAATATAGAAGAAATATATAGTAAATTATAGTCACCGTACTGTGCTCTTGAATACTAGAACTTACTCCTTTTATCTAACTATATTTTCGTACCCATTTACCAACATCTCTTCATCCTTCCTTCTCCTTCCTTTCCAGCCTCCAGTACCTACCATTCTAATCTCCACCACCATGAGATTGACTTTTTAAGCTCTCGCATATGAGTGAGAACATGCAATATTTATCCTTCTATGCTGGCTTATTTCACTTAACATAATATCCTCCAATTTCATTCATCTTGCTGCAAATGATGGCATTTCATTTCTTTTATGGCTGAATAATATTCCATTGTGTATCTGTACCTAATTTTCTTTATACATTCGTTGATGGATACTTGGGTTGATTCCATTATCTTGGCTATTGTAAATCGTGCTGTAATAAATATGGGAGTGCAGATATCTCTTTGATATACTAATTTCCTCTCTTTTGCATATATACCCAGCAGTGGGATTGCATTCTCCTTTTAGTTTTTTTGAGGAACCTCCAAACTGTTTTCATAGTTGATGTACTGATTGACATTCCCATGAACAGTGTATAGGAATTCCTTTTCTCCACATTGTCGCCAGCATTTGTTATTTTCTGTCTTTATGGTAATAGCCATTTAAACTCGGGTGAGATAATATTTCATTGTGGTTTTGATTTGCATTTCTCTGATGAATTGTGATGTTTAACATTTTTTCATCTACTTGTTGACCATTTATATGTCTTCTTTTGAGAAGTATCTATTCAGATGTCTTGCCCATTATTTTATAATCAAATTCTTTTTTTTTGCTGTCAAATTGTATTCCTCTTATATTCTTGTTATTAATGCTTTGTCAGATGCATAGTTTGCAAAGATTTTCTCCCATTCTGTAGGGCATCTCTTCACTTTGTGGATTGTTTTCTTTGCTGTACAGAAGCTTTTTAGCAACAGCAGCAGCAGCATTAGACATGAATTTCCCTAGTTGGTCCCACCTCATTCAGAAAGCTTTTCTGGAGTAGACAGTTAAGGTTAAAGTTCTTTTATTCTTCTTTTCAGGTGGCAAAGCTCAGTGCACATCAAGTTACTTCAGTGAAGCTTCTGTTTTGATGCAAAGTGTTTCAGCCTTGTCCTCTTAGTTCAAGCTGGATCAATTAAATATCTCAATCATTACAAGGCAGCTTTCACAGCTCACTTATTTACCAAAATAAATTTGTTAAGAAATGTATAGAATTGCAAATATTGAACAGTCTCAACTACCTTGGTTTATTTCGTTCATTAAAATTAACCATTCTTTCCTATGTGACTGTAAGAGTCTTTGTCTTTTAAGTTTATATTGTGAACCAGGACTTTGCTTTTGGTATGTTTTTTAAAAACAGCTTCATCATTTAAAAAATCATAATTATCAAAAAGTATTATTATTATATTACATATATATGTATTATAATACACAGTGCCCAGCCTCTTTTTGTTTTTAACTTGTATTTTAGGTTCAGGGGTACAGGTGCAGGTTTGTTAACATAGGTAAACTGTATCACAGGGTTTAGTATACAGATTATTTTGTCAACCAGGTTATAAGCATAGTACCCGATAGATAGTTTTTCTGTCATAGATGGGTTATTTCTTGAATGGACCCTGACATTCCAGATTTAGGAATATTTCAGCTAGGTAAAAAAGCCCCGCAAGTGTTCAGGCTATTAAATGATTCTCACCAACCACCTGGTCATGATACTGCTAATGAGAGTGAGTGGTAAAGACTCAAGGAACTGTGAGTCAAATTATGAAGTTTTATTAAAATGTTTCTCCACATGTCTTCAATTATTTAGATCTGTAATAATTATTAGATTTGTAATAATTATCCAAGAAGCTGAATATCTGTTGTCATTCTCTCCAACTTTGACCTAGAGTCTTTGTCTTCTGTGTCCAACTTGCCGTGGGGTTTAGGAGAAATGAAAGGGAGCTTGGCTACAGCTGCTGAAGATGCAGTTAGAGAAGTGGAGAGGAAGAAGAGTGGGGAAGAAGGCAATTTGGAGGATTTCTAAGTGTTAGTTTTTAGGGACAACGCTCCAGTAATGCTCTTTCCATTGCCCGTTATTATAATAAGTTTAGAAAAATTGTTATGTTTCAACAAAGTGCTGTGGAAACATACCGTGCCCTTTCTCAGCGATGTTACATACAGGTAGAAAGCACATGTATTTTTCAAAGTTCAGCCACATAAATTAACTTGAGCCTCAGACTTTAATTTTGAAGGAAGATTAGATTGGATCTAAATAATTGAAGACGTGGAGAAACATTTTAATAAAACTTCATAATTTGACTCAGTTCCTTGAGTCTTTACCATTCACTCTCATTAGAAGTATCATGACCAGGTGGTTGGTGAGAATCATTTAACACTTGCGGGGCTCTTTTACCTAGCTGAAAACTGATTATGTTCATTAGGAAAAAATAGTTTGGTCCATCTTCCCCGACCCGAACCGCCCATTCATCCTCTATGTCACTTTCTACATTTTTTCCATTGAAATGTATGCCAATAAAGAACAATACACTTGTGTGGCTGCACTTCACACAGAACCTTCACAGTTATTATTTAACTTATTTAATAATAACTGTGAAGGTTCTGTGTGAAGTGCAGCCACATTATTTAATTTACATTGTATAGCTTCAATTGTAAAGTAAATCTTTTATTGTAAATCCCTAGACTATAGTGGCTGAATATATGTAAATTCTCTTGGCACAATTTATAATCAAGACTACTTTTTGACCAGGTGCGGTGGCTCACACCTGTAATCCCAGCACTTTAGGAGGCCAAAGCAGGTGGATCACCTGAGGCCAGGAATTTGAGACCAGCCTTGCCAACATGGTGAAATCCTGTCTCTACTAAAAATACAAAAATTAGCGGGACGTAGTGGCAGGCACCTATCATCTCGGCTACTGCGGAGGCTGAGGCAGGAGAATCACTTGAACCCAGGAGGCGGAGGTTGCAGTGAACTGAGATTGTGCTGCTGCACTCCAGCCTGGGTTGACAGATCAAGACTCTGTCTCCAAAAGAAAAAAAAAAAAAAAGAAAGAAACAACCCTTCTGGGATCTGGACGTCTGGGACTTATTTTACTTTGATGTACAGCTCCTGGATATAACTCAGCATTGTTCAGCAGCCAGGTACAGTTAGTTGTAAAAGGATGCCTGCTACTCCTCACCCCTGAGGTGCCTTGAATTTACAGTCACCATCAGGCCTAGGCATAAGCTAGCCTTCTCTCTTTCATCTTCAACCGTTCCTTTTCTCTGTGCTTTTCATCTTTCTCTCTCTCCTTCATCTTGAATGGTTCCTTTTCTCTACGCTTTTCATCTTCTCTCTCTGTTTTTATATTCTTATACAAAATTTACCTTTTCTCTAAGGTTCCAGTTGCATAGCATCTTAAACTGGGAAAAAACCCCTCACAACCCCACATTTTAATAGAAGCAACTTTTTATAGGTATGTTATGTTAACTTACTAGTGGGAATGACCCGGTTTAAAGTAGTTATGAGTATTTCTGGTGATGTGAATTTGTCTTAAAGGGGTAGATATTGTCTCATTTAAATGGATAGTACACACATTTTAATCCTGAATGTCTGTACTGCTATAGCAGTCATTTCTCAATTATCTGCAAAATAGGCATAGGCCAAATAGAATAATTTGAAAACATTTAGCTTGGAATGTGTGATATGATGTGAAGATTGTTTTACTAATTACATTTGGTTTGGTCTTAAATATCTAGAAATAATTGAGACATGGGCAGAAGCCAAAGGACAATGAAAAATTTTCAGAAACAGGTGACTGTTTAGTTATTTATTTAAATCTTGCCATATTCTGAAAAAGATTTTGAGGAGGAACAATAGCTGTGGTTCCAATCTGGGAGCATTATGCCTTTTGAGGCCTAAATGTAAGATTCTAGCTCTTTGTCCCAAGTAGAATTTTGCTGTCTGATAATAACAGTAATCATTCATGATATGTCTACTATGCTAAATACTTGACATGTTTTATCCCATTTAATCCTTGGATTCCCTGCTCTCCCTGTTTTACAGATGAGGCTCAGAGAGGTCGTGCCCTAAGTGATACAGCTAGTCCATGGTAGAAGTATTCCTTGAACCCAGCTTGTGTGGCTCTGACGCCTGTGTTCCTAACACTTTCCTCCTATTGCCTCTGATTTTGTTGATGATGAAAAGTTATGCAGCTGTGTCTGATCTCTAGGAAAAACATCTGGGCATCTTTAAAGTAGTTTTCAGAACCTGCAGCACTAAGATGAATGTGAAAGAACCAGGCCTCGTTAATGACAAATTATCTCATCTGAGAAAAGAGTTGTATTCATCTTACCAAAGACAGTTTCCCTCCTTGTAGAAATTACTTTGCAGAAACAATCACAGTATCTAAATGTTGTCAGTTCACATCACTACTTTGTCGAGAAGAAGCTTAATGCTTATGTTACATGATTTTAAACTTGCTTTCGACCTGAGACTGGCATACTTAATTTTAAATATACTTGTATTTAAAGGATATTGTTGACTAGGTGGACTGCTATCCATTAAGAAGCAAGGTTAGCATTTTTCTCTCTAACCTTCAACTTGATAGTTTTAATATCCAGCCTATTCAATATATATCAGAAAGTTTTCTAGCAGATAAATCTCTTATCAAAGCAATTTAAGCAAACAACAAAATGAAGGGGTAAAACATTTAGTTTTCAGGTAACACATTCTGCAAGGACTGTGCTCTGTTTTTGTGGTATTGCACAGGGTTGTTTGAAACTGAAGATGCTATACTTGAGGCTTTTTGTGGCGTCGGCTTGTGAATTCAACCCTGAAGTGAATGTGTTGCATTGGTTTCAGGTGCGGTGGTGATGAATTACTGAAGAAATTTCAATCAGAGGTAAAATCTTAAATTATTTTTGCTGCTTTGTTTTTTTAGAGGTTAAGAGTAACTCTTTTTTTTGTGGGGGAAGCGAAATAAAACTGACTTTGCTTCATTTAAAAATACTGTTTGGGGCCCAGCGTGTTGGCTCATGCCTGTAATCTCAGCACTTTGGGAGGCTGAGATGGGCAGATCACCTGAGGTCAGAAGTTTGAGACCAACCTGGTCAACATGGTGAAATGCTGTGTCTACTAAAAATATAAAAAGTAGCTGGGCGTGGCGGCGTGTTGCCTGTAATTTCAGCTACTTGGGAGGCTGAGCCAGGAGAATTGCTTGAACCTGGGAGGCAGAGGTTGCAGTGACCCGAGATCGTGCCACTTCACTCTGTCTCAAAGGAAAAAAAAAAATACTGTTTTGGTCTTCTCCCCACCCTTGAAGTGCAAGCACCCTGTAAACATGCATCCTTCATTCAGCAAACATGTTTCTTTTTTTTTTTAAATATATCTTCTGTTTATGAATTATCCAGCCTCAGGTATTTCTTTATTGCAATGCAAGAACAGACTAACACATAAAGTAATAATTTCACCTAATGTGATGAAACTAACATGAAGCAACTATCCTGCATACAACGGAAAATGCAATAATCCTGTCCCCAGAATTTGGCTTTCCGGATTTCAATCTTTATATTTAGGGTTTTGTTTTTTGGGATTATGATAGGCATCAGGTTTCATGAGTACAGTCTCAATACACTTGAATGAGGCAAATGAATTTGATGGAAAGGGAATTATTTAGCCTGAAAGGCACCATTTCAGGTGAGCGTGATGCCTCACACCTGTAATCCTAGCACTTTGGGAGGTCAAAGTCGGAGGATCACTTGAGTTCAGGGGTTAGACACCAGCCTGGGCAATATGGCAAAACCCTGTCTCCACAAAATATACATAGGCTAGCTGGATGTGATGGCACAGGCCTGTAGTCCCAGCTACTCTGGAGGCTGAGGTGGGAGGATCACCTGAACCTGGGAGGCCAAGGTTGCAGTGAGCTGAAATTGTATCACTGTACTCCAGATGGACAAGAGAGTGAGACCTTATCTAAAAACAAACAAAAACAACAACACACAAAAAACCATTCCCTGCCACATTGCTGAGGGGTAAATTTGACTTCTCCTAGTGGGAACTGTCATGCTGTCTTTTTCCTTTCAAGTACTACCAGACCCCCTGCTCCCCCCCATTCCTTATTTTGAAAAACAAACAGAAAAAAAAGATTAACAATGGATTTTACTTTCTACATCTTTGATTATTGTTTTAACTATAATATACTATATACTCTGTAGCATGTTACACCATTCCTACTAAATAAACACTCTGTTTTTATTTAGAAACAAGCATTTTTTAAGGTTTTAACTTTTACCAGGCTTACCCTAATGATGCATTCAGCAAACATTTGTGGGCCGTCTACTGCATTCCAAGTACTGCCGTAGGAAGGATGGTGACCTACCACAGAAAAGACACATCCCTGGGAGTTTCTCTATTTCAGTTTGATGATAATTTACCTGTGGAAACTCTGGCTGACACTCAAATGTCTTAGGAGATTTGTAAAAAATGAAAGTACAGAGTTTTTTTTTCTTCTTTGATACACATTTCAATGTGGATTTTATTTAAAGAGGCTTTCCCGTTTCTTTTGGGAAAGGCATACAGCAATGGAGCCCCTGTGGTTTTCAGAAAACTCGCCTGCTTTTTGCTGTTGAAAGTCTGACAGAAAGTAAAGGAACTGTGCTGGGACTACTGGTGATGAACAGGGAGCTATTTGTGATAGAGAAAACATGGCATTTTTTCCTCCGGTAAGATGTACATTTGTTAGAGCACTTATCAAATAATTTGGCTTTTCAATACATTATCAGAAATTAGTGAGATTGGTTATGAACTTAATTATGCTTTTCTAAAAAATGTTTTTAGCCTGCTCTCGAACATTTTGAAGTGGACCCTTATTAGAGTTACCAAATTGTATGAAAGCACATTGCCCTCAGCACATAAGGGTCACAGGTGGAATGTAGTGGGGTTGAAATGAAGGATAATGGAAAAATCCACTACTTGTGTTTGCTACTTAAATGTCATGGCTGGGTAAATGGATTTTTCTACTTCCTAGGACTCAGCTTCTACTACATTAGTCTGGCAGCAATTAGAGAGAAGAGGTTGCTCTGCAAATTGGCTTGGCGAACCATGTAGTTCATCTTTTTATTGTGCAAAACAGAAAAAATTGCTTCTAATCAATCCACTTCAACTTTCAGTCTAAAAATTATTTACCATCCTATCAACTGAAAGTACTAGAGAAATGTTCTATTCGAATTAACTGAAGGGAAGAATCATTTGTATCAATAACTTGATTACGGTTATGGGGGAAGCAATAAAGAGATGGCATCATACTATGATGGAATATGGAAGCAATACAGAGACTGCATCATTATTGAGGTGTCCTTGCCAAATTGATTAATGCTTTTAGGATAATTAATCTATATTTCAAATATAATTGAATTTTTATTAGCAAAATCAGAAATGCACAATTTAATGACTCTAATGCTCGAAAAGAGATAGATTTTCCGCTCAAACAAACCATTATTAATTGTGAACTTTTCACAATCTTTGCCTTTGATTCATATGGTTGATCAATCCCTCTGCTTTGTAACTGCCCTAGGATGTAACATTTGAGGTGCTTAGATAAGTTTATTATTCTTAATTTTCTCAAAACATAGATTAACAGAGAACCGATGTGACGTACAGGGAAATTTTACTAATTTCCACTTTGCTCATCAGCATAGTCAATGACTTTAAAAAGTGAATGAATAAATCACACTTCTAGATGAAGTATAGTAATTAGTTTGAGATAGTGCAAATTACAAAAGTAGACTCCTTTAAGCTGTGCCTTAACAGAGCTGGTTTCATTAGGAAAACAACTAGGACCAGCAGCCAGGTCCACCCAGAAGGAGAGAAAAGAAAGGATGAATAGAGGAGGGGTCTGGTGGCAAGTTTTTATGAGATTTAGGGTGTTACAGGCTGAGAAACATTGGTCTTATTTGAGGAAAAGAAACCTCACTCACAGCTTCAAACCAGGTAAATATTGTTCTGCTTCTCAAAAACCAAAGATTTCCTGGTGCAACAGGAATCCAAATTTCTGAACAAAGAATCTTAGTAGAGATGAACAAAAAGTCTGTTGAAACCAACATTTTTTGATGAGTTCTAATTCTTCTTATTAACTAAACCAAAATAATCTACATTAAAAATACTTAGTTCTGGCTGGGCGGGGTGGCTCACGCCTGTAATCCCAGCACTTTGGGAGGCCGAGGTGTGTGGATCACGAGGTCAGGAGATCAAGATAATCCTGGCTAACATGGTGAAAACTCGTCTCTACCAAAAAAATAAAAATTAGCTGAGTGTGGTGGCGCATGACTATAATCCCAGCTACTCAGGAGGCTGAGGCAGGAGAATTGCTTGAACCTGGGAGACAGGTTGCAGTGAGATGAGATTGTGCCACTGCACTCCATCCTGGTGACAGAGCTAGACTCCGTCTCAAAAATAAAAATAAAAGTACTTAGTTCTTTTGTAGAGAAAACTCCTCTTTTAGATGAATATTGATTGCACAATAGGTTATTAGGCAATATCTTCAGATAATGTCATGTCTTTTTTGGTGTAGAGATTTAAATTCTAGGCCTCTGTTTCGGAAGAAACCCTTTAACCTTTGTAAAAAAAAAAATAAATAGAACTCCACTGGAGAAACCTCCCCTTTTGTGGTCTGTGTCTCCCGCTTCCCCTTCTGTCCTGAACAGCGCTGCTCATGAGCAGGCTGATGCCTGCCAGAGAGGAAGAGACAGCTTGCTTTTGCTTTGATTCCAGTTTACTCTTCATTACCCATTCTCAGTTCTCCTCTCATTACTGGTGCCACATATATTATTAACACTCAAACAAAGCTTCCTACCTCTTCCAAGTTAAGAGGGTTAAGTGGACATTGTGTATATGGTGCATATGAGACTGCCTGAACCACAGCATCCTAGTGCTTTAGTCCTCTGCTCTCACCTAGAAGGGCCTCGTTAGAAGCCTGAAGGGCAAGTATTCAAGAAGAAGAGAGGAAGGATCAGGGAAGGACTCTGCAGTGTGATGCTTTATTTAGACATAGGGCTCTCAGGCAGCCTTCTCCCTGTCAATGTGGAAGGAGGATTGCCGACACGATTTTTACATGGTTGTGCTGCTGCTGTCTAGTTAGACCTGAAGAGTGGCTTCCAGGCTTTCCCTGTCTTTAGGGGTTGTTTATACATTATGTATTTAGTTCAAGTAGCAAACTCTCAGGGTGTTGGTTCCCTGATTGCAAAGATGAGAATATTGGCTTAATGGATAATTTTCTCAGGTCCCTTCCAGTCCTAACATTTGAAATAATCTTGCAAACCTTCTCCATTCGTGTATCAGGCATATTCCAGAAAACAAAGTTTAGATAATCAGAAATGTAAAGAAGGTTCCAAATCCATCTGGAACACAATAGTACATTTTTTCTTTAAAATTCTCTTCTTAAGCCTGTGTATACATGGAGTTCAAATTTTATTTGCACCAAGTCAGGCCTGCCCAAAGATCTAGTTAGCTCACTAAACATTTCAGACACAAGCATCTCCCAGGGCAAGGATGTTCTGTGCATTTTCATAAAACCAGCTTCCCACATTAAGAAATGATCGTTCATTCTCATATTCTTTTTTTTTTTTTTTTTTTTTTTTTTGAGACGGAGTCTCGCTCTGTAGCCCAGGCTGGAGTGCAGTGGCCGGATCTCAGCTCACTGCAAGCTCCGCCTCCCGGGTTCACGCCATTCTCCGGCTTCAGCCTCCCGAGTAGCTGGGACTACAGGCGCCCGCCACCTCGCCCGGCTAGTTTTTTTTTTTTTTTTTTTTTTTTTTTGTATTTCTTAGTAGAGACGGGGTTTCACCGTGTTATCCAGGATGGTCTCGATCTGCTGACCTCGTGATCCACCCGTCTCGGCCTCCCAAAGTGCTGGGATTACAGGCTTGAGCCACCGCGCCCGGCCTCATTCTCATATTCTTGTTCAAATGTTTGGTTTGCTGAGAAGTTTGGGGTTATAGAAGGATTCAGGGGAAAATAGGCAAAATATAAAATGAAGATTTTTGTGCCACTTATCTTCTAAGAGAGACTACAGCTAACTTGTATTTGTTTTGTAGGTTTCTCCTCCTCCTCCTCCTTTCTTCTTTCTTCTATTTTTTTTTTTTTTCCCCCAGAAGGTACCTCTGGCAGCAAATGCTTAGGCACCTGTACAGGTCAGAACTTTGGCACAATATTAGCCTTGGGAATGAACTCTCTCCCCCGCCCCCTATTAAAGGTTTATTTTGTATTTCTCTTGGGTTAGTACAAACATTAAAATAGCTATTAAAATTATTGTCTAGCTCCTCTTTGCACACTCATCCCATCGGAATGTTAGCTAGGTGGGGAGACGGGCAGGCAGTTGATTCGACGTTAAGGTTGACCACAGAGCACAGAAAGTGCACAGGACAAATTGAAAGTGTCTCTTGGCTGGTACAATCTGTAAACCTAAATGGGAGGCGCTTTGAACTGGAAAACTGGTGATACTCACTTTAGTTCCTCCCGCCCCCGTGCCAGGCACCAGGCAGGGGGCTCTGTCAGCCACGCAGGATGAGAAGGACATTTTGTGAGCGTCCTACTGTCCGTGGGAACCACTGGGATTGTGCTGTGCAGTTTCCAGTTCGCAGGAAAAGATGACATCTTGAGTTGACTAGTTAGAGCTTCTGTTTTCCTGCCATTTCCAAGTCCAGCTGCCTGTTCTGCCTAGGAATGAGTGCAGGTTTCTGTGGGAAACCCCCCAGAGCTGGCGCTTTCCATAGGGATGTTTACCCCTGCTCAGAAAGAGACCTGCTACCGGGACTCCGTTCACGAGGGGATCCCTTGTGCTTCTCGTCCCACCCCCTTTGGTTTTGTTTTTTCTTCTTCTAATGTTATGGACAGTGAGGAGGGGAAGAAGGAGGGAGAAGTGTCGCCTTCCCCCAGGGCTCGTGGCCGAGGGAGCGCGATCTGCGAGAGGCCAGGCCTGAGCGCAATTCCGCGGGAGCAAGTGGAAGAGTCGGGCGCCTGGACAGCGGTGCCAGTTCCCTTTCATAGGTTAAGAAAAAACAAAAACAAAACAAAACAAAACAAACTTTTATATATTGAACGATGATGGAGGGTGGGGTTGTGTTTAGGGGGCTGGGAGGAAGAAGAAAGGGCTTGTTTAGGAAGCTGCCACAACCTGAAATTTATGGGTAAACACTGCGCCTTTTTGGAAGGCGGATTCCGAGCTCTCCTCCCCTTTTTGTTCCGTTTACACTTCCAATTTTGGACTTTTTTTGTGTAGTTTTACAAGAAGGATATCTCCTTTTTTTTTTTTTTTTTAAAAAAAGCACAACAAATTCCACACACAAAATATAAGTACCAATCGGCTCTCTACATGGGTGGGTCTCCATCTCTGGCTTAACCAACAGCTGATGGAAAATATTCCGGGGGGCAGTGGGGAGAGCTGACAATGCAAAAATAAAAATAATATAAATAAAAACCAATATAGTATAACAACTATTCGCATAGCATTACACTGTATTATGTATATAAGTAATCTAGAGATGATTTCAAGTATACGGGAGGATGTGCGTACTTTCTCATTTTATGTAAGGAACTTGAGCATCCGTTTTTGGTATTGGGGGTAGGTCCTAGAACCTATTCCCCGCTGGTTTCCAAGGCAAGACTCTGTATAAATTGCGTGACATATTAAATGTAATTTTAAAAACCTGGTAACATTTTCCAAGTTCCACAATGGCAGCATGTTCAGGATTTTAGCCTAACCTTTAACCTAACAAAACTTTGATACTTCTTGGAGGTAGTTTTATTTTTAAGTAATTTCCTTTTTCCATTTGGTAGGAAATGGTGTTGGTGTTTATGAATAAACTTAATGCTAAGGAAAGAGAATTCTGGTGTGCTCATGTTCTCACTTATAAGTGGGAACTAAACAATGGGTACTTATGGACATAAAGATGGCAACGATAGACACTGGAGAGAGGGAGGGAGGCAGGGGTGAAAAAGTATCAGATGCTATGCTCAGTACCTGGGTGACGGGATCAGTTGTATCCCAAACCTCAGCATCACACAATGTACCCAGGTAACAGACCTGCACATATACCCCCTGAATCTAAAATAAAAGTAGAAATTATAAAAATAAAAAAATAGTAATTCTGGTGTATTTAAAGTAGCATCACACCATTCTATCATACACCTGGAACCAAGTAATATTTATATATGTACATGTGTATCTATGTACACACATATATAAATATATATGAATAAATAATCTTAGAATTCTAGAATATTAGGGCTAACTGAATCCTTTGTACGCAATGAACGCCCCACCTACTCCTCACTTGACAGAAGAGCTGATCTCACAATACAATTCTTTGTCTTCTTTCCAAGTAGCGCATTTCTGTTCTGTCTGCTTTGGAGTGCTTTCTAAGAATTATGTCATGCCAGATCACTTTCGTGACATGCCAGAAGCATATAATGTTTAGGCAGTTTCAACTCATGCTTTTTAAGCATTTAGAATTAATTTTAACTTCTGCATTTCTGTTTTCCAAAGAAACACACATACACGAATCCTGGATTCAGAATTTGCTTATGGACAGTGTTAACCAAACAGGGGCAAGTGAGCACCCTTGTTTAAAGGTTCTTTCATTCCTGTTATTTCTCTGTGTCCATAGAAAGGAGACACTGGAGTCAGGATCTTTCTAGTGATTTATGAGGCATTTTAGAATGTATGGGTTTGTAATGGTTGTGGGAAGGGGCTATTTACTGAGGAGAAAGCCGCAGTGAGTGAAAACACTTTCTCAGAAGGTTTCTCATTTCTCTGCAGTTGATGAGCAAGTGCCAATGTCCATTTCTGCTTTAGACTCTGGGGACCATGAAGAGCTCTTTTGCGAAGAGCCTCTTAGGGCACACATTCATCATGTTTCTCAGGTCTTATAGAGACGTGGTGCTGCAGAGATTTACACACATGCGAGGGATAATGGTAAACACTAAACATTCCTAAGGAGGGTTACATTTTAAAATACCGTTCACTTTCTTTACCTTTTAATATTAGTGGATAAAGCTGTTCTAATTTCAAATACAACATCCTCCCTTTCCTGTGCAACTCCTGTTAACTGGCTATTGGTGTTTATAGGAATAACAAAGGCACAGCTCATTGAGAATCTATTCTGTTCCAGACCCAGGGTTAGGTACTTTATATGCATTATTTCACTTAGTGTTAACTACAATCCTCTGAGGTCGGTATATTGTTTTACAAATGAGCAAACTGAGGCTCAGAGAGGTAAAATAAGTTGCCCGATATCACAAAGTAATAAGAAACAGAATTGGGGATGACATTTAAGTCTGTCTTACTCTAGAAACTCAGTTCTTTTTTTTTTTTTGAGACTGAGTCTCGCTCTGTCACCCAGGCTGGAGTGCAGTGGCCGGATCTCAGCTCACTGCAAGCTCCGCCTCCCGGGTTTACGCCATTCTCCTGCCTCAGCCTCCCGAGTAGCTGGGACTACAGGTGCCCGCCACCTCGCCCGGCTAGTTTTTGTATTTTTAGTAGAGACGGGGTTTCACTGTGTTAGTCAGGATGGTCTCGATCTCCTGACCTCGAGATCCGCCCGTCTCGGCCTCCCAAAGTGCTGGGATTACAGGCTTGAGCCACCGCGCCCGGCCGAAACTCAGTTCTTAATCTTTGTTAAATCATTTGATTCCAGAGAATTTTAGTTTTCATTTATCTGGTCAAATTAGAGCAATAGCTTTTACTTCTCCACTGTTGATATGGCTTGGCTGTGTCCCCACCCAAATCTCATCTTGAATTGTAGTTCCCATAATTCCCGTGTGTTGTGGGAGGGACCCAGTGGGAGGTAATTGAATCATGGGGGCGATTATCCTCATGTTGTTCTCATGATAGTGAGTGAGTTTTCACAAGACCTGATGATTTTATAAGGGGCTTTCCCTCACCTTTGCTCAGCACTTCTCTCTCCTGCTGCCATGTGAAGAAGGATGTGTTTGCTTCCCCTTCCGCCATGATTGTAAGTTTCCTAAGGCCTCCCTAGCCATGCAGAACTGGGTCAATTAAACCTCTTCCCTTTATAAATTACCCAGTCTCTGGCAATTCTTTATAGCAGTGTAAGAACAGACTAATTCAACTTATTCTTTTTTTTTTTTTTTTTCTTGAAATGGAGTCTTCCTGTTGTTGCTCAGGCTGGAGGGCAGTGGTACAATCTCGGCTCACTGCAACCTCCACCTCCCGGGTTCAAGTGATTCTCCTGCCTTAGCCACCCAGGTAGCTGGGATTACAGGTGCCTGCCACCACTCCCAGCTAATTTTTTGTATTTTTAGTAGAGACAGGGTTTCACCATGTTGGCTAGGCTGATCTCGAACTCTTGACCTCAAGTGATCCACCTGCCTCGGCCTCCCAAAGTACTGGAATTACAGGTGTGAGCCTCTGCGTCCACCCATACAACTGTTTTCTAACGTGATTTCTTCTTTATTTTTCTATAGCTCTAACATTTGAGGAAAAACAATTTAATTCCATCACAATAATAGACATTTTTTCAGTATTTAGTTTCTAAAGCCCTGTCCTGCACTTGTTCTCGCTAATTCTAACATTCATCTTGCAAGGCAGGCAGTGTATGGAAAAGATCCCTAGACCACCAGCATCAGATGTAGAATTCCTTTTGCCAGTTTAAAATGCCGACTTCTGCATCCCCCATATACTAGGATTAGAATCTGGGCAGTCAGATGGGACCCAAAAAGCTGCCTTTTAAGAAGCTCTCACACATATGAATGAGTTAGAAAACAATTCCATGAATTTTGGAATCAAAACCTTGATTTCTATACCATTTTTAGCTCTTTTTAATTGTATGACCATAGGCAAGCTGTTTATAGAGTTGTGGTGAAGATTAAATTAGATAGTGTGCATAAAAACAGTAATGTTTAAAAGTATGAGTGATGCTGAAAGCTAATTCTTTTTTAGCACTATGTGCCAGACATTGTATAAACTTATTGAAGCTTCACAGCAACCATGTAAGGGAAGGTTATCATAAGTCCCAATTTACAGAAGAGAAGGCTGGAGCACAGAGATTAAGTTGAGCCAGGATTTGGTAGCAGGGAGTCTGACCTCAGGGTTGCATTCTTCAACTCTGTACCCAGCTCTTTTTCATAGTAGGTGCCAGTTGATTGTTAATTCCCTTTGGACCATGTGATAAAAACAACAGCAACAAAAACTGATAAGCATACTAGGTGGAAAACAATGAGAGTATTTTCCTTCTGAACTAGAATATGTAATCACTATATGGTAAGTTTCTCTTTGAGATTATTCATTCAGTCCAGTATCAGATGTATGCATTTGATAAGACACAGCAGAGATCTGTTTGCATTATTCTATGGCTTGCTATGTGCAGGGCTACTCAAAATGTAATTCTTGGACTTGCAGCATTGGGATCATCTGGAAGCTTGTTAGAAAGGCAAATTCCTGGACCCCACCTCAGATCAATAAATCAGAATCTCTGGGCATGGGGCCCAGCAACCTGTTTAAACAAGCTCTGCAGTTGACACTGATGCACTGTATGGTTGAGAACCACTGGTTTAGAGCATGGAGTGAGAAATTTGTTTTAAGGGTTTATAAAAGCAGCAAAACGTTGACATGTCTTCACTTCCTGGTGATTTATCTAGAATTATGGTTGATCTTGGGAAAGAGAGTGTTCATTCAGAGGCATCTCTATTCCAGGCACTGCTAAGTGTTGGATATTCAACTATAAACAAGACATAGTGCTGGTGCCAACGAGGCTGCAGTTTAATGAGAAGGAAAGATGGGCACATCAAACTAGAACACAGTGCATGCAGTGCCATGATGGAGCATGCACAATGCACCACAGCTTGGCTCTCACTGGAGCTGAGATCAAGCAGAAAGGCTGTCAGCAAGGTGAGACCTGAGTGGCGCCTTGAAGTATAGAGCCTTGCCCTAGATGGAGAATATGGTCAACAGAGGCTTATTGAAAAACTCGGCCTCACTTCATTTAAGAGTAGAGTAGCAACAGTTATGACGACTTTGTCCTCAAAACAATATCCAGTAGGGGAATTACTTTTTAGGGCTACAGATAATACTACACATGTATGTGGAATCTAGGCGTAGGAGGTAGGGGGTATTTCAGAGCATAGAGGAGACGTACCAGATAGTTGGTTAGGTCAAATCAGGGAAGAGTTCCTAGAGGAGGAAATCAGATGGGTATAAATTACAGAGATAAAAAGGTTTTCCAGACAGAAGGGGCAGCTGAGCCCAAAAACAGTATGTAAAGCACAGTGCTTATCAACTTTTGGAAAGTGATGGTGCTTGAGAAAAAGGTAGGATTTATGAGGTACCCTGGGATAAGTGGACAGCTGTTGAAAGTTGGAGGCAGCCCAGGCCATTGAGGGGGAGGTGGCTCAATAGTTTTTGAGGCTTCAATCCATTTGGTGGGACACAGGTTGGTGTACTCTGGTTTAGGGGAGCATTAGTTGCTCTCAATAACTGGAGTATACAGGAAGAGGCTAAAAATGTGGTTTGAAGAGTGGGATAGGTGGCAGACATCATCTCCTGAGGCGTTATTTTAATGTATAAAATGAGATCAACTGCCATTTCAAATGAAATAAAAAAAGTTTTTGTAGCCATTATTTCCTACAAAGTATTGTAAAACAGCTGGCCTCTTCTCTAGAAGGTAAAGTGCAGGTCTTGCCCCTTTGGGTGTGTCAGGGAAAGAGGTCTTTCTGCCACCTTGGGTGCAGAAAGGAGGTGGTGTGTTGTTGCAATCAGAAGGTGAGAATCTGATTGAACAAGTGCCAGAAATCGTTGTTTTTGAATGGTGACAGCACCACTATTCATTTTCTTCTGTGTGGGATGAGAAATGTCAAGCTCCGCTCCATTGAAAACACCTTTAATTACGCTCATTTGGGCTTTTATCTTAACAACCACACTTTCTGGGAAATAGAATTGGTACAGTTTAAATGTAAATCTTATCTAAAATTATTTCACACGAACTGTGAAACTTAAATTGTCTATCCATTTTCCTCTATGTGTCTACTTTCTTAGAATCAAACCTTTTAGCCAGGTCATATAGGGACTCAAGTTATCTGTGCACATGGAAGCGCAGCCTCCATTTCCTCAAAAAAGAAAACTGGAGCTTTGACCCTTGGACAATTTCCTCTGCCTCTCTTTTCCTCCTGGGCCTTATTTTACAATCTGAGCAGAAAGGGCAGAAGCAACAGGTAAGACTGTAAGATTCATATTGGAAAAGGTAAAAGGAAACATACAAACAAAAACCCCAACTATTGGAAAAAGAAAAAAGAACATATCTGGAAATGGACAGAGTTGGAGATGAAATGCTGCTTGGGAATATCCAAGAAGTTTTTGTTTGGGATTTGAGAACTGCCATTTATGGGGAAGACAAGACAAAAATGGAGAGAACAGATTTTAAAGATGTTTTGCTGCCTGAGGTCAGGAGATCAAGAACATCCTGGCTAACACAGTGAAACCCCATCTCTACTAAAACTACAAAAAATTAGCTGGGCGTGGTGGCGGATGCCTGTAGTCCCAGCTACTCAGGAGGCTGAGGCAGGAGAATGGTGTGAACCTGGGAGGCGGAGCTTGCAGTGAGCCGCGATCACACCACTGCACTCCAGCCTGGGCGACAGAGCGAGACACTGTCTCAAAAAAAAAAAAGAAGAAGAATTTACTCTCTTCCTCCTAGGACCTTTAGTCTTTATACATATATGTAAACACACATATACACACGTGTATGTATATATATGTGCATCTGTATACACATATATATGTGTATGTATCTATGTATATGTGTGTATATATCCCTGGAACCTGTGAATCCTTTAGCCTTTGAGTTTAAAAACTCATGAAGATTTTAGTGCTTTTTCAAAATTTGCTTTCTTTTTTTTTAAAAAGTCGGTGTTTCTGGAAATGTGACTCCATGACACACTCCACTACAGGGAGCTGGAGTGTTGGCGGGCTGTACAAACATACTTTTATTTGAGCTTTAGTAAAGGCTGCATTTAATCAGTCTTTTAGAATTCAATACGATTTTTGGCTTTTCACCATGAGATCACTGGTGAGATTTAAAGGAGGTGGTTGTGCAAAAGAGGAGAGAGAAAAGACATTATCTAGGAGTTTGTAGTAAAGACGTTTCTGTCGGGGCATGGTTTCCTGAGAGTGGTGAAATAAATGAGGGGGATGCTTCCAGAACAACTTTAATTTCTTGAGATCAAGTTAGTGTATACAGTGGTAGAGGAAACTTTTATGTATTCCTTTTTTATTTCTATTTTAAACCAGAAGCTGGTATCAGCAGAAATTTCTTCTGAGAATTCAGGGCAAAATCTTCCTGTTGTGAAGTTGAGTTTGGGTGAGAAAGGGTGAGAGTGCTGAACAGAGAGTATGTATGTATCAGTAAGCCTTATTTTCTTTCTAAACTGGTCATAAAATGTACATAACATAAAATGTACCACTCTGGGAGGCTAAGGCAGGAGAATTGCTTGAACTCAGGAGGTGGAGGTTGCAGTAAGTCGAGATTGCGCCACTGCACTCCACCCTGGATAACAGAGTGAGACTCTGTCTCAAAAAAAAAAAAAAAAAAAAAAAAAAGTACCACCCTAACCGTTTCTAAGTGTACAATCCATTAGTGTTAGGCACATTCACATCCTTGTGCAACCAATCTCTATAATTTCTAAGTCACATTGCAAAGGGTGTGGATATAGGGAGGGGTGAAGAATTATGGCCATTTTTGCAGTCTACCACAGGATGCTAGAATTTTAGTCTTAGTAGTAGAGGTGAGAAGTTTACAAGAAAAGTGTTTGAATTTTTATAATAAGATGACTGGTTTTGTATGCCAGCACAAATATTTCAGAACCCGTTGACTTGTTGAAAGTAAGACTTAAGAGGCTATGAATAAATTTTTCTTGGAATGTTTATCAGATAACTTTGGTGTTTAACCATTAAAAATGCCAAAGATTAATTTTTAAAATAACTTAATTTTGGAATAATTTTAGATTTACAGAAAAGTTGCAAGTGTAGTATAGAGTCCCTAATATCTTTTACCCAGCTTCTTCCAATGTTAACATCTTATTACCTTAGTACATGTGTCCAAACTAAGAAACTAACATTGGCACCTTACTATTAACTAAATGCCAGACTTTATTTGGATTTCACCAGTTTTTCCATTAATGTTCTTTTTCTGCTCCAGGATATAGTAGGATACCATGTTGCATTCTGCCAACTCTTAATTTTAACTGTGAAGAAATTCTCAAACAGAAAACTGTTAAAAAAAAATTCTGGCCTCCAGAATTATGAGAGAATAAATTTCTGTTGTTTAAAAAAATATTCTTGTTAGACTGAAGTAGGCTGAAGATAAAAATGAAATTATTTTAAAAAATTCTCAAACATCATGATGAAACTGTTTCTGGCTCTTCTTGGGGAGCCCTCCACTCGAAGCAGTTCATTTTCTCAATTCCTGACTAACTCTGACCATGTCCTCATTAGTCTCTTCTCCTTGGTCCCCCTGGCTTTCTAATGTGTTGTGGTGATGAGGAGTTTATTCCAGCCTCTCCAAGCTTTGGAAAGCCTCCTTCGCTCTTGCCCCTCTTTCAAACTCTGAGCTTTCTCCATATCCCTCTCTCAGGGATCCCCAGGAGGTTTTCTCACATCTCCAGAGCTCCTCTCTTCAGACCACGTCAAGCCTCTCTTAAATGCATACAATTAAATGTGTATGACTGCTAGAGTCTGACTCCATTGGGTACACATGCTCCTTCGGAAAGGTTCCGTGCTGCTTGGTTTGCAGCTGTGAGTCTCAGTGGTGGTGAGGGGCAGAGTGGGCAGGCTTGAGGGGAGGGCAGGACTCTTTCACATTCTGCTTGTCTGTCTTCCCTACCCATTTGTCATATTCACTGTTATTGATGTGAATATAACATATCATTTGTTAGGTCCAATGAAGTAAAAACCAAACCCAAACCAACCAAGCAACCACAAACATGTTATAGGGGGAGATGATTAAATAATAATAATAATAATAATAAATATTTTTTACAAATATGTAAACTTGTTCTTCTATAGACAGAGATATTAGACTCCTATTGTACCCTTTGTTCATCCATTGTTTTCTGCAGGACAATCCAAATTCTTCCCACAATTTCAACGTCGGGGCCTTCTCCAGAGCTTAACTTAGTTTCGAGCTGTGCTGTGCATGCCAGACATGAGCTTTGGGGAATGAAGACAATGGAGTGCTGGTCCCAGAGGCCCCAGAACTTGTTTTCTTGACCAGTCCCTGATGTCAGCCAGCCTTGTGGTCATTACCGCTTGCTCAGAAGGTAGAGTGAGACATGCACAGCTGTTGGACTCCTGGGCGGGATAATGTGCCTGCCCTTCTAGCAAACTAATTAGCCAGGCTAAAGCAGAAGCAGTTTTCTCTCCCCAAGTGTTTTCTTGCCTCCAGAAACTTATTATCTTCCTGCGTGTACCCAGTGACTCATGACTTGTCAGCATCATACAAAACATGACTTTTTCTGTTCACAGCAATACAACCCATGTGTTCCTGCTTTTCATTCATAGTCTCTTTTTAATTTTTGTGGGTGCATAGTAGGCATATATGTTTATGGAGTACATGAGATATTTGGGTACAGGCATATAATGCATTATAATCACATAAGGGTAAATGGGGGTATTCATTACCTCAAGCATGTATTCCTTCTTTGTGTTACAAACAATCCAATTATACTCTCTTAGTTATTTTTAAAGGTACAATAAATTATTGTTGACTGTAGTCATCCTGTTGTGCTATCAAATACTAGATAGTGTCATTTTATCTACCTATATTTTCATACCAATTAACCATACCCACTGGTTCCCCTCTCCCTGCCCACTACCCTTCCCAGCCTCTGGTAAACATCTTTCTACTCTCCACCTCCATGACTTCAATTGTTTTAATTATTTTAGCTCCCACAAATAAGTTTGTCTTTCTGTGCCTGGCTTATTTCTCTTAACATAATGACCTCTAGATCCATCCATGTCATTGCAAATGAACAGGATCTCATTCTTTTTTATGGCTGAATAGTACTCCATTGTGTATATGTACCACATTTTCATTACCCATTCATCTGTTGATGGACACTTAGGTTGCTTCCAAATCTTGGCTATTGTGACTATAACAAACATAAGTGCTGTAATAAACATGAGAATGCAGATATCCCTTTGATATACTGATTTACTTTCTTTTGGGTATATAACTAGCAGTGGGATTGCTGGATCAGATTGCAGCTCTATTTTCAGTTTTTTTGAGGAACCTCCAGGCCGTCTTCCATAGTGATTGTACTAATTTACATTCTCACCAACAGCATATGGGGGTTCCCTTTACTCCACATCCTCTCCAGCATGTGTTATTGCCTGTCTTGGATAAAAGCCATTTAACTGGAGTGAGATGATATCTCATTATGGTTTTGATTTGCATTTCTCTGATGATCAATGTTGTTGAGCACCTTTTCATATACACTTTACCATTTTATGTCTTCTTTAAAGAAAAGTCTATTCAGATCTTTTGCTCATTTTTAATTGGATTATTAGATTTTTTTTCTATAGAGTTGTTTGAGCTCCTGGTTATTATTACCTTGTCAAATGGATAGTCTGGTTATTAATCCCTAGTCAAATGAATAGTCTTCAAATATTTTCTTCCATTCTGTAGGTTATCTCTTCACATTGTTGACTCTTTCCATTGTTGTGCAGAAGCTTTTTAACTTGATGTAATCTCATTTGTCAATTTTTGGTTTGGTTGCCTGTGCTTGTGGGTATTATTCAATAAATCTTTGCCCAGTCTGATGTCCTGAAGAGTTTCCCCAATGTTTTCTTTTAGTAGTTTCATAGTTTCAGGTCTTAGATTTAAGTCTTTAATCCATTTTAATTTTTGTATATGGAGAGATGGAAACCTAGATAGAGGTCCTCCTTCTGCCTATGGATATCCAGTTTTCCCAGCATCATTTATTGAAGAGGCTGTCCTTTCTCTAACGTTCTTGCCACCTTTGTTGAAATTGAGTTCACTGTAGAAGTATGGATTTGTTTCTAGGTTCTCTATTCTGTTCCATGAGTCTATGTGTCTGTTTTTATGTAGTATCATGCTGTTTTGGTTACCGTAGCTTTGTAGTATAATTTCAAGTCAGGTAATGTGATTCTTTCAGTTTTATTCTTTTTGCTGGGGATAGCTTTGGGTATTACAGGTCTTTTATGGTACCATATACATTTTATGATTTTTTTTTCCATTTCTGTGAAGAATGTGATTGGTATTTTTGATAGGGATTGCATTGAATCTGTAGATTGCTTTAGGTAGTATGAACATTTTAATAATATTGATTCTTCTGATCCATGAACAGAGAATATCTTTCCATTTTTTGGTCCTCTTCAGTTTCTTTCATCAATGTTTTCTAGTTTTCATTGTAGAGATCTTTTATTTATTTGATTAAGTTTACTCCTAGGTATTTTATTTGTACCTGTTGTAAATAAGGTTATTTCTTGATTTCCAGATTGTTCACTGTTGACATATAGAAGTGCTACTGATTTTTATATTTGATTTTGTACCCTGCAACTTTACTTTGTTTATCAGTTCTAATATTTTTTTGGTGAAGTCTTTAGGTTTTTCCAAATATAAGATTTATATCACCTGCAAACAAAGGTAATTTGACTTCTTCCTTTCCATTTTGGATCACCTTTATTTCTTTCTCTTGTCTGATTGCTCCGGCTAAGACCTCCAGTACTATGTAGAATTAACAGTGGTGAAAGTGGGCATCCTTGTCTTGCTCCAGACCTTAGAGGAAAGGCTTTCAGTTTTTCCCATCCAGTACAATAAAGCTATGGGTTTGTTGTGTATGGCTTTTATTTTGTTAAGGTGTGTTACTTCTATACCCAGTGTTTTGAGGGATTTTATCATGAAGGGATGTTGGATTTTATCAAATGCTTTCTCAGCATCAATTGAAATGATCATATGGTTTTTGTCTTTCATTCTGTTGATACAATGTATCACATTTATTAATTTGCATATGTGGAATCATTCTTGCATCCCTGGGATAAATCCCACATGATCATGATGAATGATTTTTTTAATATGTTCGTGAATTCAGTTTGGTAATACTTTGTTGAGGGTTTTTTCATGAATGTTCATCCGGGATATTGACTTGTAGCTTTCTTTTTTTGATGTGTCATTGTCTAGGGTAATACTGGCCTTATAGAATAGTTTAGAAATATTCCTCTCTCCTCTATTTTTTAGGATAGATTGAGTAGAATTGGTATTAGTTTTTTAAATGTTTGGTAAAATTCAGCAATGAAGTCATTGAGTCCTGGGCTTTTCTTTGCTGAAAGACTTTTTTATTATGGCTTATATTGTTTTAAATTCTGCTTGATTGTTTTAAATCTTTACTTGTTATAGCTCTGTTCAGGTTTTGGTTTTCTTCATAGTTCAATCTTGGTAGGTTGTATGTGTCTAGGAATTTATCGATTTCTTCTATGTAGGTTTTCCAACTTACTGGCATACGTTTTCTCATAATATTCTCTAATGATCCTTTGAATTTCTGCAGTATTGGTTGTAATGTCTCCTTTTTCATCTCTGATTTTATTTATTTGGCTCTTCTCTTTTTTTCTTAGTTTGGCTAAAGGTTTGTTGGTTTTGTTTATCTTTTCAAAAAACCAACTTTTTGTTTCATTGATCTTTTGTATTTGTTTTAGTTTCAACTTCATTTATTTCTATTCTGATCTTTATTATTTCTTTTCTTCTAATTTTGGATTTGATTTGCTCTTGCTTTTTAGTTTTTAAAGATACATTGTTAGGTTGTTTATTTTAAGTTTCTTTTTTACTTCTTTGATATAGGTGCTTATTAGTATAAACTTTCCTCTTAGTACTGCGTTTACTACATCCCATGGATTTTGATATGTTTCCCTATTCATTTGTTTCAAGAACATTTTCAATTTCCTTCTTAATTTCTTAATTGACCCACTGGTCGTTGAGGAGCATAGTATTTAATTTCCATGTGTTTATATGTTTTCCAAAGTTCCTCTTATTATTGATTTCTAGTTTTATTGTGGTCAGATAAGATACTTGATATGATTTCAATTTTTTTTTTGAAATTTTAAAGACTTATTTTATGGCCTAATGTATGGTCTATCCTTGAGAATGATCCATGTGCTGAAAATATGTATTCTGCAGCCATTGGATAAAATGTTCTATAGATATGTATTAGCTCCATTTGGTCACATTAAATGCAGCTTAAGCCTGATGTTTCTTTGTTAATTTTCTGTTTGGATGATCTGTCCAGTGCTGCAAGTGGAGTGTTGAAGTCTCCAGCTGTTATTGTGTAGGAGTCTGTCTCTCTTTAGCTCTAATAATATTCGGTTTATATATCTGGGTGCTCCAGTGTTGGGTGCATATATATTTATGATTGTTATAGCCTCTTACTGAATTGACCTCTTTGGCATTAAATAATGACCTTCTTAGTTTCTTCTTGCAGATTTTGTCTTGAAATCTATTTTGTTAGGTGTAAGAATAGCTACTCCTCACTTTGGGAGGCTGAGGCGGGCAGATCACAAGGTCAGGAGATCGAGGCCATCCTGGCCAACATGGCGAAACCCCGTCTCAACTAAGAACACAAAGAATTAGCTGGGCGTGGAGGCGGGCACCTGTAGTCCCAACTACTTGGGAGGCTGAGGCAGAAGAATGGCGTGAACCCGGGAGGCGGAGGTTGCAGTGAGCCGAGATCGCGCCACTGCACTCCAGTCTGGGCGACAGAGCGAGACTCCGTTTCAAAAAAAAAAAAAAAAAAACAGAGTAGCTACTCCTGCTCATTTTTGGTTTCCATTTACATAGAGTATCTTTTTCATCCCGTAGAATATCTTTTTCATCCCATTATTTTTAGTCTGTGTGTATCTTTATAGGTAAAGTGTGTTTTTTGTAGGTAACAGATTGTTGAGTCTTAGTATTTTTTATCCATTTAGCCACTCTATGTTTTTTGATTGGAGAATTTAGTTCATTTACATTCAATGTAATTATTGATATGTAAGGACTTACTGTTGCCATTTTGTTATTTATATTCTGGTTGTTTTTTTCTCCCTCCCGCTTTTCCTCACTCCCTCCCTTCCTCCTTCCTCCCTTCCTCCTTTCCTCCCTTGCTTCCTTCCTTTCTTTGTTTTAGTAAAAGTGATTTTCTCAGGTGGTATGTTTAAATTTCTTTTTTTCTTTTTTTAATCTTTGTGTATCTTGTGTGTGTGTTTTGATTCGAGGTTACCATGAGACTTGCAAATACTTGTAGCCCGTTATTTTAAACTGATGACAACTTAACACTGGTTATATAAACAAACAAGCAAAGAGAAAACTAATAAAAACTCTACACGTTAACTTCATCCCCTCACTTTTTAACTTTTTATTGTTTCTATTTATATCTTGTTATACTGTCTATGTCTTGAAAAGTCATTACAGTTATTATTTATGATAGGTTCATTTTTCAGTCTTTCTACTTAAGGTAGTTTACATACCACAATTATAGTGTTATAATAGTCTGTGTTTTTCTGTGTGCTTATTATTACCAGTGAGTTTTGTACTTTCAGATGATTTCTTCTTAGTCATTAACATCCTTTTCTTTAAGACTGAAGAACTTCCTTTAGCATTTCTTGCAGGACAAGTCTGGTGTTGATGAAATCCCTCAGTTTTTGTTCGTCTGGGAAGATCTTCATATCTCCTTCATGTTTGAAGGATTGTTTTGCTGAATATACTATTTTAGGATCATGTTTTTTCCCTTCAGCACTTTACATATGTCATGCCACTATCTCTTGGCCTGTAAAGTTTCCACAGAGAAGGCTGCTGCCAGACATATTTGAGCTCCTTTGTATGTTATTTGTTTCTTTTCTCTTGCCACTTTTAGGATCCTTCTTTATCTTTGACATTTGGAAGTATTAAATGTCTTGAGGCGGTCTTATTTGGATTAAACATACTTGGTGTTCTATCACCTCCTTATACTTGAATATTCATATCTTTCTCTAGGTTTAGGAAGTTCTCTGTTATTATCTCTTTCAATAAAACTTCTACCCAGATCTCTCTCTCTACCTCCTACTCAAGGAGGCTATTGAGGCTATTTTTTAGATCTTGTAGGCATGCCTTATTCTTGTGTTTCCTCTGACTGTGTATTTTCAAATAGCCTGTCTTCAGACTCACTAATTCTTCTGCTTGATCAATTCTTCTGTTTAGAGACACTGATGCATTTTTTAGTATGTCAATTGCATTTCTTAACTCCAGAATTTCCATTTGTTTTAAATTATTTTAATCTATTTGTTAAGTTTATCTGGTAGAATTCTGACTCCCTTCTCTGTGTCATCTTAGATTTAATTGAGCTTCCTCAAAACAGCTATTTTGAATTTTCTATCTGAAAGGTATCAGATCTCTGTCTCTCTGGAATTGGTCGCTTATGCCTTATTTAGTTCATTTGGTAAGGCCATGCTTTCCTCAATGGTCTTGATGCTTGTGAATATTTGTTGGTGTCTGGGCATTGATGAGTTAGGTACTTATTGTAAATTTTGCAGTCTGGGCTTGTTAGTACCCATTCTTTTTTGGGAAGGCTTTCCAGATATTTAAGGGAATGTGTAGGTTGTGATCTAAGTCTTTGGTCACTGTAGCCATATTTGTTTAATGGGGCACTCCAAGCCCAGTAATGCTGTGGTTCTTGCAGGCTCCTAGAGGTACCACCTTGGTGGTCTTGGTTAGGATCTAGGAGAATTCTTTCGATTACGAGGCAGAGACTCTTATTCTCTCCTCTTATTTTCCCCCAAACAAATGGAGTCTGTCTCTGTGCTGAGCTATTCTCTCTGTGTGAATATTGGCTTTACAATTGACTTTACATACTGAATATGCATTCAATAGAAATAGTGCTTCATATTTTGATTTTTGATCTTTTCTTGGACTAGCAATATGTAGTATGATACTATCGTGTGATGGCAGGCGGTGGCAATGAGCCACAGCCCCCAGCCAGACACATGATCACCACTGTAAATCACCAACAATCTACAGTATTCTGTGTTTCCAGATGATTTTGCTCAACTGTAGGCTAATGTAAGTGTTCTGAGCTTGTTTGAGATAGGCTAGGCTAAGCTATGGTGTTCAGTAGGTTGAGTGTATCAAGTACATTTTTGACTTACAATAGTTTCAATTTACTTATGCTGGGTAAAACACCATCATAAGTACAATAGCATTTATATGGATTTAACAAAGCAGCCTAAAGAAACCTGTAGAACTCATCACAAATATCTGTAGGTAATTAACTCAATTGTGGACAAAAAAGTAGATACGTAAATTATTTTTTGCCCGTAATTTGGTAAAGTTGTCAAGTGTGGAATGTTAGGTGTGTCCCAGCTCACTTTTCTCTTTTTGTCTGGGCTAATTTTCTTCCTAAGCATTTCATGTTGTCCTCTGTGTTCTGCAACCCAGCTGTGTGCTCTTCTTCTTCTTTTTCTTTCTTTTTTTTTTTTTTTTTTGAGACGGAGTCTCGCTCTGTAGCCCAGGCTGGAGTGCAGTGGCCGGATCTCAGCTCACTGCAAGCTCCGCCTCCCGGGTTCACGCCATTCTCCGGCCTCAGCCTCCCGAGTAGCTGGGACTACAGGCGCTGCCACCTCGCCCGGCTATTTTTTGTATTTCTTAGTAGAGACGGGGTTTCACCGTGTTAGCCAGGATGGTCTCGATCTCCTGACCTCGTGATCCGCCCATCTCGGCCTCCCAAAGTGCTGGGATTACAGGCTTGAGCCACCGCGCCCGGCCTTCTTTTTCTTTTTTTTCTTTTGAGATGGAGTGTCGCTCTGTCACCCAGGCTGGAGTGCAGGGATGCAATCTTGGCTCACTGCAACCTCCACCTCCAAGGTTCAAGTGATTCTTCTGCCTCAGCCTCCTGAGTCACTGGGATTACAGGCACACACCACCACGCCTGGCTAATTCTTGTATTTTTAGTAGAGATGGGGTTTCACCATATTGGTCAGGCTGGTCTTGAACTCCTGACCTCAGGTGATCCATCCGCCTTGGCCTCCCAAAGTGCTGGGATTACAGGCGTGAGGCACCGTGCCCGGCCCTGCTCTCTCTTTTTAAATTTCTCTGTGCTGTTACCCAGTTTGCAAGGGTATCCTTTTCAAGTAAGTCATGTCAAGTTACTTCTATTTCTTCTAGGACTTGCTGCTCTTGCTGTCATATCTTAGGAGCTCACTTTCTTTCTGCTTGGTTTTTCTTATGACTTGTTCAACTCAGTCTGGCTGTACCCAGCACAGAGGCACATAATGGGCTGTTAAGCTTGGTGATTAAATGCATTGAATAAATGCATGAACACTCTTGCTTAAGGCTGCAGTCTTTCTCCTTGGTCTACACTGGGTCTTTCTCTGGTTTATCTTTTCAATGGAAGTCAGGTTACTAGACTGTTTAAACAACAATATAAGATACCATTGATAACATTTGTCAAGAAATGCAAGATATTAGAATTTTATAGATAAAACCATGTATCCCATTTTTATATTACAGCAGGTTTACAACTTTGTATGAAGTTTTTGTTTTTCAAACATTTGTCATTTGTGAGGCCTGTTGCTTAAAATACAAACACAGTTCCATTCCACAGGGTGTCAGTTGGGTTCATATTTGTCAGAAAAAAGTACACACCCACAAACATTTTAAGTTTTAAAGTAAATGCCCAACTTAACCAGCAAAGAATTATACATCTTATTGGAAGTGAGGTCACTATGTTGGGTGAGATCAGATGCAGTTTATCTCTGCACAGCTTCCTGTGAGCTCCAACATTCCTAATGGGATAGGTCTACTGAGGAACATGCTGGGAGGCAGGGGTATGGTCCTGTGAGTTAGGGTTTTAACAAGCTGAAAAGTTCCATTCTTGTTTTGCCACTTCCTTTTTATTCGCAGAAACTATACTCTTAACTTACGGACTTCTTCTTTCATTAAATTTATAAACATTAGGTTCTCCTAATTCTTTTTTTTTTTTTTTTTTTTGGGACGCAGTTTCACTCTTGTTGCCCGGAGTGGAGTGCAATGGTGCAATCTTGGCTCACTGCAACCTCTGCCTCCAGGGTTCAAGTGATTCTCCTGCCTCAGCCTCCCAAGTAGCTGGGATTACAGGTGCCCGTCACCACACCCAGCTGATTTTTGTATTTAGTAGAGATGGGTGTCCACCATGTTGGTCAGGCTGGCCTTGAACTCCTGACCTCAGGTGATCCACCCACCACAGCCTCCCAAAGTGCTGGGATTGCAGGCGTGAGCCACTGTACCCAACCAGGTTCTCCTAACTCTTAATCCAAATGCAGAATCTAGAAGCTGATATCCTTACTTGGGCATGGAAAGCAGGGCTTAAAGGTTTCTATAAAACCGTTTCAAACTCCAGGGTCCAGAGTCCCGAGAAACCCCTTTCTTCAGGAATTTTTACTGACTTGACAGTCTCCTGTGATCAGACTCTTAAAGGTTATCTGTGATAATCAGAGACCCTTACCACACTAGCTCTTGACAAAGGGATTAAGGCAGTGTATGCGTCAGCTCAGGCTGCCATAACAAAATATCACAGATGGCTTAAACCACATAAATTTATTTTCTCAGGGTTCTGGGGGCTGAAGTCCAAGATCAAGGTGTCGGCAGGTTTAGTTTCTCCTGAGGCCACTCTACTTGCCTTGCAGGTGTCTGACTTCTCCCTGGGGCATCAAATAACCTTTCTTCTGTGGTATCTCTTCCCTTCTTATAAGAACACCAGTTCTGTTGGATTATGGCCACATTTTCATGACCGCATTTAACCTTAATTATCTTTTTACACGCCGTGTTTCCAAATACAGTCACATTGTGGGCATTAGGGTTTTAACACATACATTTTGGGGGATACAATTTAATCCATAACAGACAGAATACCAGACCATTGGTAACCAGAGTAGCAGATTCTCTGCTGATAAAAACGTTTTTATCTGTTATACATTGGTTAAGTGCTTGGTTTTGGGAGCTAAGCTGTCTGCATTCATGCCCTTGCTCTGCCACTTACTAGCAGCTGTGAGACCTTGGGCAGGTTACTTATCTTCTTTCTGCCTCAGTCTTTGCATCTGCAGAATGGGAATTATCAAAGATCTAGCTCATGGAGGTGTTGTGAGAATGAAATGAGTTAAAACATGTAAAGGGTTGATTACGGTTGGTAGCACGTAAGAAATGCTCGATGAATGTTAGCTATTCTCACTGTCAAGAAATGTTACTTTTGGTTACGGACTGAATTGTGACCTTCAGAATTCATGTGTTGAAGCCCCAACCCCCAGACCATCAGAATGGAACCAGATCTGGAGATTAGGCCTTTAAAGAGGTAATTAAGTTAAAATGAGGCTGTTAGGGTGGGGACCTAATCCGATGTGACTGGCGTCCTCAGGAGAAGAGGGAGAGACACGGGGGCATGTACGCACAGATGGATGCCCTAGTAAAGAGGCAGCAGGAGGGGCTGTCTGTGAGCCAAGGGGAGAGACCTCAGAAGAACCCAGCTCTGCCGGCACCTTGTTTTTGGACTTCCAGGCCCCCAAACATTGAGAATATACGTTTCTATTATTTAAACCACACAGTCTGCGGTATTTTGTTATGGCAGCTCTAGCAGAGTAATACACGCCCTAAAAAGAATGAGCCTAACAAGGTCCAAAGTATTCCCTTCTAATTAAAATTAGGTGGCTCCTCTTTCTGCCACGATGACAATGTCCTGATTAGAAGTCACTTTGTCAAAAGAAACTACATCGTGAACACCCAAAGAATGGCATGGTATGTTTTTAAAAGGGTGCTTTCTCTTTTTGAGGATGCTCTGTTGTACATCTATGCACTTAGGAGAAGTGTGTTTTCATTACCTGCTTGGTAATCCCTCTAAGATGCAAATATAATTATTCTAATGCAAATCTTATCACATATTCTCAAGAAATTCCAAATAAAACCAAATTTTTTTGTTTTAAGACAGATGGCTTGTTTGTGTGTATGTGAAATATTGTTTATCTTTAAAAGAGATTGTCTAGTTAGAGAAAGATGGATGGTAGGCAAAGGACCCCTAACCTTGAAGGGCACAGCTCCACAGTTGAGAGGTGCCTGGTTGGTCAGCAGGGACAGTGTAGCAGTGACCAGCACTCAAACTGCTCTTGGTTTCACAGCAGTGACCAAGTCAGGCTCATGTTCTTCAAGTGGCTTCATAACACTCCAGTGGAGGATTTATGTCTGCGAGTTTTCCTGTTTCTTGGACATCCCAAAGACTGAACTTCTAACAGAAAACTCTAAGTGGGAGGCATGTTTACACCACGGAAACCGCTATTATTGGGAGGAGAAAATGTTGTTTTTGGCAGTGTAACCAGGGAGACAGACCTACCCCTTCAGGGAATAAAACAAGCCCTTTCTTTGTGATGCTCACTTTTTTCATCCCGTTGAATGAGGAGTTGCAAACTGATATCTCACAGGCCAAATCTGGCTCGCAGATGTTTTGTTTGACACGGTGGTATTTATGCAGGTTTTCAATTTGAGCATGTTTAGACAAAGCAAGTATTTTCTAATTTGGCACAGTTCCCACCACTCTCTGTTGTCTTACATACAACACACTGGTTCCCACTCATTTATGTGACTTGACTGGATCCTGAATGCATTTAGCTTACAACCTTGGTTAAATTGTTCCCTGGCCACAGTTAGAGACTTTGCTTCAACACAGAAATTATTTTTGTTTTTTAAAAAAAGCTTTTGAGGTTTGTTCACTATATATAGATCATGGCATACTATATATAGATCATGGCAAATTAATTCATTTGCATTCAATGCATTCTGATATTTGAGGGATTTGGAACACTTGTTACTAATACAAATTTTACTGTAGTCAGTAGGAATCAGATTTTCAAATCGCCAATTTCTTCTTTTACCTGGAAAATGAGTTTTCGTATTATAGTTCACACGTGGGTTATTCTTAACTTTAGGTCTCGACTGGTGCTATCCAAAATGGTAGCTGCTCGCCACACATGGCTACCGAGCACTTGAAATGTGGCTAGTCTTAACTGAAATGTGTTGTGAGGGTAAAACACACAATGGATTTAAAGCAGTACAAAAATAATACAAGATATCTTTTTAATACTTTCTTGTATTGAAATAATATTTTTGAGATAGTAGGTTACATAAAATATTGTATTAAAGTTAATTTCATCTATTTCTTTTTATTTTTGAAAATGTAGCTACTAGAAAATAAACCATTGCATAGGTGGCTTGCACTGTATTTCTATTGAATGGGGCTGGGCTAGAAGTTAAACAAAATGAATTTCTAACGACATTGAGTTTACTGAGTTCATGGCACCATATGTTGAGTTTATTTATAATCCTTCTATAAAATCAATAATGAATGATGGCTTCAGTTTCCTGAAAGAGGCCCCTCTCTGGGGTGTGGTGTTAAACATGAGTGCTAACAGGCAAGAAGTGTGCTGGAAAGATATGCAGGCACTAGGTAAACAAAACAGTCCAGAGAGTTTGGGTTGGAAATTAGTTGTTGCTTTGATATGTGGCATGATTCATCCCTTTGCTACTCATATTTCTCTATCAGGCAGCTGCTAGGCTTCTTCTAATATACTTGCCTGTGTATGTCTGCACACACACACACACACACCTCCCCCCGCCCCCACACACAACTGTGGTTGGAAGCCTCTTTTAGGAGTTCTCTTGGCATCTAATGTGAAAATTCCTTTCCAGTGGGAAGTGACCTTGGTATTATTTTAAAACCCTAACTATTAGAGATCATTCTTGGACTCTTTTTTTCTTGGTATAGAAATGAGAGACAGCGAAGTTATGAAATTGATATTGAAGAATGTATGAGAAGGTAGGAAGCAGATGGGAGACTGGAAAGAGAATGGAAGTTGGAGGGAGACAGGAGTTTGCATGTTGGTTCTCAGCTCACCAACTGTGACTTAGGCAAATCTCACACGCTCTGTGGGTCAGCTTCGTTTATAAAAGGTGGTGCTACTGATAAGCACTTTACAAAGTTCATATGCAGTTCAAAGGAGTGCTTTTTAAAACTTTAAGATTCACAAACTAACATTTTTATTAGGGAATATAAGCTTTCATTTAATAATCATTATTATCAATAAACATTTGACTGCTAACTAGATGCAAGTTACTATACCTAGAGCAGTGCCCTGGTTTAGAACACTCAAAACCGAAAGCTTTACTCATTGCTGAATTTGGCCTCGTATCTCCTGTGACCTTCACTGTCACAGAGAAGGAATTGTGTTAAGTATGTTTCATCTTGCTCTACTGTTAACTCATACTTCACAGATTAGAAATATAATTCTGAGATTGGTGAATTCAATCATGATCCTGTTTGTTGTGGCCAACAAATAGATTATTTAAACATTGCTTTGCTGTCCTTTTAAATCAAGATAAGAACAATTTAATTCATTACTGATAGCTTTAGAATGGACATTTCTCAAGGAGCTGATTAATTTGGTAGGGCTTCAAGTACTTTGGTTTGCTTCCCTCTTCTTTTTCATAAATTCTTCTTTATATTCTTTTTAAGTAAACAAGTTTTCACTCTTATGATACCCTGTGCCATCAAAATAACTTTTCATTATTTTAAAAATCACATTAAAAAAAATTAAAGAAAAAATGCAGAATATAAACTGTCCTCTGTGTTTATTGCTGTGGGTTGTTTTTTTCCTTTACCTTTTTTCTTTCTCTTTTTTTTTCAGATGGAGTCTCACTCTGTCGCCCAGGCTGGAGTGCAGTGGTGCGATCTCGGCTCACTGCAAGCTCCACCTCCCGGGTTCATGCCATTCTCCTGCCTCAGCCTCCCAAGTAGTTGGGACCACAGGCGCACGCCACCACACCCGGCTAATTTTTTTTTTGTATTTTTAGTAGAGATGGGGTTTCACCATGTTAGCCAGGATGGTCTTGATCTTCTGACCTTGTGATCCGCCTGCCTTAGCCTCCCAAAGTGCTGGGATTACAGACATGAGCCACTGTGCCCAGCCTACCTTTTTTCTTTACCTTTTGTTTTAATGGTCAGCTTTTTGTTTGTTTCATTTTTTTATTCTGAGCCAAAACATAAATCTTGGTGGATGGAAAGAAGATGGGTAAAAGAGAGAAGGTAGAAAATAAGCCCCACTAAGAAAGAGAAAGGAAATAGAACCACCACCAATAAGGAGATTAAAACGTAACATGAAAAATAGTGTGTTCGACTGATAAACAGTCTCTCCTTACTAAACTCTAGCCAGAGTCCTCTGAATCCCCTTCTTGACTAGGCCTCTACCTTGGCCTATAAAAATTACAGACACTCAATACAAATGATGTCATCCAGCCCCCCACTCACACTAAAAGACTTAAGCAAGCATTAACTTAGTTTCTTGCCAGTCAAGGCCACATCTCTAGGTGACTTTAGCTTCCCTTAAAGTGCTTGCTTGGGAAAGCTCAAGGCTACCAAAAGAATTGACTGTTTGTTCCAGCTGATACCTGACCATTGGCCCTTGACCATCCTTTCTTAGAGCATTCACTAAAAAGGGCTTATTGTGAATCTTTCCTCTGTCCCTTGGGATATGTGTGTACCTCCTACAACTCAGGAGTGTCTTTCTCAAGGACCTGAAAGCCATTCCTCTGAGATACTATCATAAGGAAGAACAGGGCGTCTGTCTCCCAGTGACCATGGGAGGATGCAGTCCTGACTTTGATAACTGCCAGCTAGCAGACGCAGCTGGCCCAATCAGCATTTACACTGACCAACTCTTTGCAATTTTTTCGCTTCTCTGACTACTGAGCCCCCATTGTCTCCACTCCCTACTCCATTGCTCTCCCTTTAAAATGCCGTCATCTCTGTACAAACTGAAGTTGAGTTCTGTTCACGTGGGACCCTCTTTTCTAGTGCAATCGTATATTGGTGATTACAATCTATCCTTACCATTTTTACTTCTGTCTGGCTTTGTTTATCTAGAATGCACCCTAAGATTACCCCCTATGAGTCACATTCTTGTATAACGCCTTCCCCTTGAATGTGTGGAATCTACAACTTGCTTCTAACCAACAGAATGTGGGAAAGGTGATTGATTATCACTCTTTGATTTGGTTACATTATGTTAGACTCCATCTTAGCAGACTAGTGTATTAGTCTGTTTATGTTACTATAAAGGAATACCCGAGACTGGATAATTTATAAAGAAAAGAGGTTTAATTGGCTCACAGTTCTGCAGGGTGTACAGGAGGTATGGTGCCAGCATCTGCTTCTGGTAAGGCCTCAGGAAACTTCCATTCATGGCAGGAGATGAAAGGGAAGCAGGCGCATCACATGGTGAGAACAGGAGCAGGAGAGCGAGGGGTGAGAGAGTGGGGAGGGGAGTTTCCAGACTTTTAAACAACTGGATCTCGAGTGAACTAACTGAACAAGAATTCACTTATTACCAAGGGGATGGTGCCAAACCCTTTATGAGGGATCTGCCCCCATGCTCCCGTCACCTCCCACCAGTTCCCACCTACAACATTAGGGATCACATTTCAACATGAGATTTGGAGGGGACGAACATCCAAACTATATCAGCTAGCGAGAAATCCTCCTGCTGTTTTTGAAGAAGCAAATGGTCATGTTGTGGACTGCCTTTGGAGAAGACCTCAAGTCAGGGAATGGTGGGTGGCCTCTAGGAGCTAAGGATGGCCTCCACCAATAGGCAGTGGGAAGCAAGGGGGCTCAGTCATACAGCTGCAAGAAAATGAATTCTGTCAACAGCTTGAATGAGCTTGGAAGCAGACTCTTCCTAAGTTGAGCCTGCAGATGAGAATGTAACCCGGCCAACACCTGGACTGCAGCCTTATGTGATCCTGAGTGGAGGACCCAGCCACTCTGTGTCTGGACTCCTGATCATGGAAACTGTGAGATTTAAAAATGCATGTTCATGTGGGGCTTACCACCTAGGTGAGGGGTTGATAGGTGCAGCAAACCACCATGAAGCACGTTTACCTACATAACAAACCTGCACATCCTGCACACGTATCCTGGAACTCAAAACAAAATATAATTAAAGAAATATTTTTAAATGCATATTGTTTTAAGATGCTCAATTTGTGTTCATTTGTTACATAGCAATAGAAAACTAATACTACATACATTTCTATGCTAAGTTTTTTTTTACTTTAAATTTTTAAAAAATTTTTTGCCATAAAATTTCTCAAACATAGAGCAAAGTCAAACAATGTTTATGGTGAGCACCTATATATCTACCACTTAGATTCTACCATTAAGATTTTACTATCCCAGCACTTCGGGAGGCCAAGGCAGGCAGATCATGAGGTCAAAAGATCAAGACCATCCTGGCCAACGTGGTGAAACCCTGTCTCTACTAAAAACACAAAAATTAGCTGGGCATGGTGGCTTGCGCCTGTAGTCCCAGCTACTCGGGAGGCTGAGGCAGGAGAATCGCTTGAACCTGGGAGGTGGAGATTGCAGTGAGCTGAGATCATGCCACTGCACTCCAGCCTGGCAACAGAGAAAGTCTCAAAAAAAAAAGAAAAAAATATTTTATTGTACTTGCTTTATTACATTATCTATTCATTCATCTATTCCTCTATCCACCTATCAATCCATCTTACTTCTCAGTGCATTTCGAGGTAAATTGGGACACCTCTACACTTCCCCCTAAATATTTCACTACTCGTATCATTAATTAGAATTCAGTATTTCTTAATAGTTTTCTCTTTTAATATAAAATACAATGATGTATACAAACGTTAGTGTACATTCACTCAGTCTGACAAGTGCATACGCCTGTGTAACCCAAGCCTCTATCACAGTAATTACTGAGCATTGCCATGACCCCACTAACTTACCTCATGTCCGTTCCCAGTCCTTTTCTGCTCCTACCCACCCAGCTCCTTCCAGGAAACAATTCTTCTGTTTTTTTCCCCCTATATTAGTTATGCCTGTCCTAGAACTAAATATAAATGGAATCATATAATATGTGCTGTCTTGAGTAAAGCTGCTTTCATTCAACATAATTTTTAAATATTTTTCTGAAAAGTTGAGTGAACAGTTTCTTAGGAAAAATGTATAATCAAAAATTTTAAAAATTTTCAAATATTTACCTAGAAAAAGGCATGGGGTCTAGAAGTCTAGAGGCAAGTGTTTTTAAACTGTCAATGAAGAGATAATTTCTATGCAGTGTAAATTTATTTCCTAGCATAGATGTAGATTAAAAAACTGTCCACATTGTTTCACTAAGCTGCCAGAATTCCAATACCAAAATAAATCAATATAACACTCAAAAAAGAAAATAAAATGAATTTAAATAGAAAATAATACATTATAGGCCGGGCGCGGTGGCTCAAGCCTGTAATCCCAGCACTTTGGGAGGCCGAGACGGGCGGATCATGAGGTCAGGAGATCGAGACCATCCTGGCTAACACGGTGAAACCCCATCTCTACTAAAAAATACAAAAAACTAGCTGGGCGAGGTGGCGGGCGCCTGTAGTACCAGCTATTCGGGAGGCTGAGGCAGGAGAATGGCGTAAACCCAGGAGGCGGAGCTTGTAGTAAGCCGAGATCCCACCACTGCACTCCAGCCTGGGCGACAGAGCAAGACTCAATCTCAAAAATAAAATAATAAAAAAAATTATCACTGTTAGAGAAGTCAGTATACAGGAAAGTGATGAGGTTTCATTTGTTTTGGGGACTGCTGCTAGATAGAGTGATTCTGTAGTTTTATTTTTTTATCTTGGGGGCAAAGTGCTTTTTTCGCCCCTCCATACTAACTCATAATAGCAAAGTCCCACTTTCTCAAACACATAGAAACATATCTAGAGGAATGTACATCACAAGGTTCAGTACAATTACGTCTTGGTGTAAAATTACAGATAAGTTTTGTTTTTAAAAAAATTTGTGCTTGCTTGTATTTTGTTTTTCTATCATAATATTATTGCTTACATACAAATTCTGATTATAAAAGTAATACATTCTCAGTTAAATGATATATAAAACACTGAAAAGTGAAAGGAAGGACATTGAAACTGTCAATAAACTACCCAGCAGTATCATTTTGATGTACTATATTTGGTAAGTTTGGTATGTATTTCTAGCAGGTTTTTTGTTTGTTTGTTTATTTGAGCCTATAATCTGCTTTTGTTAACAAATATAGTACAGGCGTATTCCATTGTTTTTATATATTTTAGTATATTTTTAGTATATTATATTTTAATATATTTAGTGTGTGTGTGTATATATATATATGTATATATATTTTGAGACAGAGTCTCGCTGTGTCACCCAGGCTAGAGTGCAATGGCGCGATTTTGGCTTACTGCAACCTCCGCTTCCCGAGTTCAAGCATTTCTCCTGCCTCAGCCTCCCAAGTAGCTAGGATTACAGGCATGCACCACCATGCTCAGCTAGTTTTTTTTTGTATTTTTAGTAGAGATGGGGTTTCACTATGTTGGTTAGACTGGTCTCTAATTCCTGACCTCAAGTGAGCCACCTGCCTCGGCCTCCCAAAGTGCAGGGATTACAAGTGTGAGCCATCGTGTCTGGTCTATTTTAGTAAACTTTTAATGGCTTCAAAAATTCTACCACGTGTATATACCACAACTTACCTACTATCGGTCATTTGGGTTACTTCCAATTTGGGGCTATTATTAATAAATAATTGTACTCCATAGTGAACATCTTCATTACGTAAATTTTTGTACATGCTTCAGATTATTTCCTTAGATTCTTGGGAATAGAATTACAATGTAAAAAAGTGGGAATGCTTTTAAGACCCTTTACACATGTTGCCAAGTTGGTCTCTAGAAAGGCTGAGAACCAAAATCATCCACCCCTGGCCCCCCTACACACAGTTTGGACACTGAGGACTCAAACTATTCCCCTTATAACTTACTGTCTACCTTAACATGACTTTGCTAGTCCAGTATCTTCATTATCATAATTTAAAAAATCCGAGAGACTCTTACCCAGGCAGAGTTCCTTGTTCATTACTGAAATTTCCCAAGAGGCCCATACACTCTTCAATGGACTAAAGATTCTTTGAACCACTTGCTTTGAAACTCCTCACCTTGCTGTTTCCACGAATCCTGGGCTATTGTGTCATCCTTACCCAATCCTAATCATGCCCTCTTCATCTCCCCAATTGAAAGACCCACCTTAAAGCAAACTTTAAATGTCCAATTTTCAGTAAACTCTAACCTTGACATCCCATATCCTAAACACAAAGTAGTATAGAGCTGGTGTTCTCCTTACCTTGGTAAGCAGTAAACTCAGCTTTGTCTGAACACCTTATGTTAGTGCCAGTCTATACATTTTGCAGAGTATAAAAGCCCGTGCCAGGATATTTGTATCACCATATCCAAAGAGATGATACGATCAGCTGTTAACCTAATCAAACAGCCAGCCCTGTCCATGGAAATGGGTGCGTTAACTGCAAAGAAGGATTTGTGGTAGGAACATCACACATCCCTTTTGCCAAGGAATACATGCAATACAATGCAAAGTATTGTTCCTGGGTGTGTCTATGAGGGTGTCACTAAAGGAGATTAACATTTGAGTCAGAGATTGTGAGAGGCAGACCTACCCTCAGTCTGGGTGGGCACCATCTAGTCAGCTGCCAGTGGGGCCAGAATAAAAGCAGGCAAAAAAACGTAGAAAGAGCAGACTGCTTTAGTCTTCTGGCCTCCATCTTTCTCCCATGCTGGATGCTTTTGCCCTCAAACATCGAACTCCAAGTTCTTCAGTTTTGGGACTCGGACTGGCTTTCCTTGTTCCTCAGCTTGCAGACGGCCTATTGTGGGACATCACCTTGTGATCGTGTGAGTCAAAACTCCTTAATAAACTCGCCTTTATATATGCATCTATCCTGTTAGTTCTGTCCCTCTAGAGAACACTAATACATTACTATAAGTACTTTACTATCAAACAGGGGTCCTTCATCAGACTTCATTATGATCCTACCCATGTAGTCCTTCATTATTAACATTAATGTTTTACTGTCAGTAAATACAGTTGTCAGTTATTAATTGCTTATAACGCCAAGTCTGGGGCTACAGGCTTTATGTGTATTCTTTTTTTTTTTTTTTTTTTTAGACAGAATCTTGCTCTGTCACCAGACTGGAGTGCAGTAGTGCGATCTCGGCTCACTGCAACCTCTGCCTCCCAGGTTCAAGCGATTCTCCTACCTCAGCTTTCCGAGTAGCTGGGATTACAGGCACGTGCCACCACGCCCAACTAAGTTTTTTGTATTTTTAGTAGAAATGGGGTTTAACTGTGTTGGCCAGGATGGTCTTGATCTCTTGACCTCTTGATCCGACTGCCTTGGCCTCCTAAAGTGCTGGGATTATAGGCGTGAGCCACAGCGCCTAGCCTTATGTGCATTTTTGATCTCATGTAATTCTCACAACAGTCCTCTGAGTTAAGACAATTTTTATGGCTGTTTTATAGACCTACTCAGAACGTAGTTCCCAGGTATGACACCCAGGGATCTACTTTTGAAAGCTCCCAAGTGATTCCAATGCATCTATCCATGGAACCATTGCATTGGTTGATATGGGAGAGGTGAAGATGAGATACAGATCTGTATCTAAGCACATCTCAAGATATGATATAGACATCCTGCCCATTTGGGGCTTAGAGCTCATATGGCTATAAGTACACAAATGCCCAATAAACATATACACTACTAGGATGTCAACTCTCAAAGTCCACTGCTGGTGTCTGGGTGTTGCAATTTGCGTGGAGATGGGAGGCAGAAATGTCTGCTCTTTGGGTTGGAGAGAACTTTGGACATTAACTTCTTGGTTTGATATTTAAAACTTCTATTGTGTTGATAGCCCCTCCAGAATAATTGTGGAAAAAGAAAAATATTTTAAAATATTCAAACCCAAATCATCTTTGATTTGGACTTTTTCGGATGGAGCAAAGCTTTCACATATCCTTGGGAGGAAAGAATTCAAAAATTGGATGTAAATAGAGCTGCATTTATTGAGATAGGAGAGAGTGGATACAAAGAATGAAATGTGTGTGCAGATAGTAAAGAAGTATTTACCTATAGGAGTGTGCTGTTTGTATGTTCTCTTCCACAATTTACTTGGTACTGAAAAATGTTGTCATGGCAACAGTATAACAAACAAGGTGGAATTGCATACAGATGAATCACGACTTTATATGCCAGACAAAGAAGCGAATGTTCTATTAGGGCTAGGCTTATTAAGCTTAAAAGTTACAGCAAACATTTTAATGAGGTTTTCTTATTGTTTCTCATTTTAAAAAATGAGGGAGGTGCATAGATGGGTAGAAGGTGTGGGATTATATTTACAGGATTTCCATAATATTACCATGGCAGAACACAGGTCTGCTGCGTCAGCTTCACCTGCTGGTGTCCCAGCTTGTTTGACAGGATAGAGCTTGAGATGGTGTCTGTTCCAAGAACATGTAGTTGAGGAGTTTACACACACATGGGCACACGTGCACACACACATGGGCACATGTGCACACACACGATGAACATGGCAATAAGCTGTCATGTCATCTTATCTGGTGGAGAGAGCCATGTATATAAAGCATTCCACCAAGGGGTGTGAGGCAGAGAGGGCTATGACCACACACGTGGTTCCAAGGACACAATGGCTGTCCTTCCTGAAGGATAGGAACCCTTGAGGGAGCAAATTTGTCTTTTTTTGATGTTTCGAGAATCTTCTCTTTGAGTTCCATGAAGAGAGACACCATGGGTGGGCCACATAATCATGCAGAGTCATTGGTTTGGGTTATGATTATATAAAATTCCTTGCTCCAACAAGTGGTCCATGTCCTGGAGCTGGAGGATGATTGTTTTGCAAGCACTTTTTGGATACAATCCCCTTCCTTGATACAGAGCTGCAAGCACTGATTGGCTGCTCTTGGCTGTGAGTCTTACCTCACTGATTCTTGGACTTGAGACTGTATCTGTATCACCTGGAGAGGTTTGTTAAAACACATCTTTCTGGGACTCACTCCTAGAGTTTTAAAACTTGCATTTCTAACAAGAGCCCGGGTGATGCTGTTGGTCTGTGGATGACACTTGGAGAGCTACTGCTTTAGATGGAAACTCACCTGACAGAAAGATGGGAATATTGATCTTACAGTTTCCTTTCCCTTCCCACTAAGTGGCTAGGGCAGAAATTCAGGGACCTCTCCAGTGGAGAAGAAGACTGGGACTTAATTGTTTGAAGTAAATTTGATTAAAAAAAAGAGAAGAGATTAACAAAAGGGCTGTCTTTCTTCAGATCCCAGGCAGTGCAGGAGGGACAATTTTCTGGATTTTTCTGTGATTGAGAAATGTTAAGAGTGGAGATGTAATAATGTGCTTCTCAGAGAATGAGTCCTCCACTAGCAACACTGGCATCACAGGAAGCTTATTCGAAATGCAAAATGTTGCACCCTACCCTCGATCTGAAGCAGAGTTACATTTAATAAGCTCCCTGGGTGATTCGTATACATGTTAAAGTTGGAAAAGCACTGCTGTAAGAGACAGGCTGCCAATTTGGCAGTCAAGATACTTGAGTTTAGCTGGGTGTGGTGGTGTGTGCCTATAGTCCCAGCTACTCAGGAGGCCCAGTTGGGAGGATTGCTTGAGCTTAGGAATTTGAGGCTGCAGTGAGCCCTGATTGTAAGTGAGAATAGCCATTTGCACTCCAGCCTGCCAGCATAGCAGATCTATCT